>NC_056551.1:13396250-13711666 GCF_910596095.1 Thunnus maccoyii
AACTTTTGGAAATATGCACTTGTTTTCCCTTCTTTGCATTTTTGCTCTCTTTTTTATCACTTGACTTGCATGGATTTTGATCTGGTTTGTTTTTCAAAGCCTTACTGGTCGGTCAGTTTTTGCCCAACAGCCACCAAACCTCATGTGCTACCTCAGGCCATACCACCAAACACTCACTGATGGCACCTTGATCCCCGCTTGACTTTTTGTCTGAAGGACTGGGAGGGCTTTGTCTGGGCTGGAGATACCATCGTTGAACTTCATTTTAGTGTGAGTTCATATTTGAAATTCTTGTACTGGAGGTACCATTGTTGCATTTTTTGGAGGGAGGGGGGTGGGGGGGGGTGCTCCAATCTAAAATCTCACCTAGGGCACCAACATAGTCAGGGCTGGACCTATCTGGAGTGAATTATATTGAAAAATATTCCTAATATTTTGCCCTGAAAATGTATAAACTTTGTAAAAGTAAAATTGTAAGGCAGAGCTGTTGTATTGGATTACATTTAATTGCACTGGTGTTTCGTAATAATGTGCTCAGTGAGTGATATCAAACACTCTGTTGTGAAAAGGAGCATCTAGCGGAACAGACTTGGCAGAAATGGAATATAATATTCATAAGTATGTTTTAATTAGTATGTAATCCCATGAAAATAAGAATTGTGTTTTCATTCCCTTAGAATGAGTCCTTTATATCTACAAAGGGAGTAGGTCCCATGGATGTAACACATCCATGCGTATGCTCCAGGCAAGCTGTAGGACTGAATGGGCGCCATTTTTAGTCCGGTATCCAGCTCTTACAATACATCCATGGTGGGTCCCCTTCTACGGAGACCGCCATGTTGCACCGCCATGTTTCTACAGTAGCCCAGAACCATGGATATATTATGACGGCCAAACACTGGCTCCAGAAAAGGCCTTTCGCGTGTTTCGCAAATTTGAAAAGGGAGAGGTGTATTCATTTGATTGCAATCTGCAACCTCACCGCTAGATGCCACTAAATCCTACACACTGGTCCTTTAAATTTAAACCATCGATGCTCCGCCCACCGCTTGGCGCTGCCGGTGCTGCTAAATTGCACATTACGTTTGCTAATTACTCCACGCAGCTGTAAAACTATGCAGACGTTTCCACCGCTTAAACTAGCTCATATAGCATTTCATAAAGAGTCTGTTTTTTGTTGCTTTATGACGACGGAGGAATATTGTGTTTCCACGGAAGCTTGGGACCGCCGCGACTCTTCAGGAAGGATTTCTGTGTTAACAGAGAGGCCGAGGATCCCGCTTAAGTATTGCTACTCGTAAGTCATGCTAACAGTGTGTTAGCTTTGAACACTTTCCTTCTACCTGCTCATAATGTTGCTCTCATCATTTTTTTTGTTTTGTTGGTCTTTTGAGTTGATGAACCCCCGTGTTTGAGTCTTGAGGGTTTACAGAGTGAATTGGTTTTGATCTGGAGGTTATTGCCGCTGTTTTGGGCGGTTAGTAGAGAGTAATGCTGCATGTTGGCTTTGGAGATGTAAACATGTCTTTCACGTAGCTCATTCGCATAATTATTTCCTCATAATATTGACTTAAATGGAAAAAACAAGGCTTTCTCTCACACAATGTCTAGATAGTCACGTTCATATTTTCTCCACACAGTTCATATTCAGCTAAACTTTGGTGAAATCTGTCAAAGCTTCATTTTACGGGTCTGTTATTTCCTAATTGTCTTTTGGAAGTTTCCTGGAAAGAATTATTATATATTATTATTATTTTGACACTAATTACAAGGAAAATAATCAAAGTAGAGACATACTGTAGTTCTGCGACCATTATCTTAGATAATTAGTTGATAAATTGTGTCCAGTTTATTGGCAAACTGCTCAATTTAAATGTTAGTAAATATGAATGAATTATTCTTCTGTTATCAGAAGCTTAATTCTTTTGAAATGTGTTTTTTGCATTTTTTCTTAAGGTTACAGTCGCTCAAGGTAGCTTAGCATACGATGATACATACGATGTAACTGTACTGACTTATTTCTCTATTCTCCTATAATTGGTACCACATTACATGGCTTTTTCCAGGAAACCTCCCTAAAAAAATATTTGGAAAAGATTAAGAATTTACACATCTTCTGTAAATTAAGTGTTACCGTTTGAGCCGCTATTGCCCCCATATTGCACTTTTTAAGCTGCTGGTCGTTATATTTTATGTTTCTATGCTGCTGTATGCTTCTGTGCTGCTTTAATCTTTGGGTTAAGTACAATGTGTGCTTCTGGTTTTATGCCATATGTGTTCTTATTACCTCTGTTGTTACTCAGTGCTGTTTGTTAACTTATTGTGGAACTGCAGTGTAGAGTCTAAAATGAATTTCCCCATGAGGACAAATAAAGTATATCTTATCTTAAACCTATTCCTAAACTGAAACAACTACTGCTGGTTATCTCGCTGCTTGTCAATGAAATCGTCTGCTCCAAGCCATTATTTCGTGATGTTATGGGATTATATTCATAGTTATTTACTGTCTAGCTGATTTGTCTTTGCCTGATGCCGTATAACAGATGGATTGTTGGGTTTAAAATGTCTCAATTCACTCGAAAGTATATTTCCTGTGATTGCAGGAGGTGCTTTGTTTGGGAATGTGCCAAGTGCTGAGGGAAAGTTTATCATTTGCACCCCGCCAATCGCTTTCAACTCTATATTCTGAATTCACATTGAAAAATTTGTTCCACGTGAGTTGGCTTATAAAACCTGCTCTTAAATCCCCCAAAATCCTGGGCAAATAGTGTTTTAATGCTACAGCGACGTCTCATCTTTTCCCTCACTCACCACTGTAGGAACCACGCTGTTTCCAGCACTGTTGGGTCCAGAAGCACATTTTAAATCAATGCTACAGAGACAGGCTCGAGTCCCTGCAACGTGGTTGATTGTGCGATGAACGCCAACCTCAGACCCTGCAGCCCTCAAAACTATCTTTTTCTCCAAACCCGCAGACCCTATTTACCTCTTTATATGTGTGTGTGTATGTGTTTGAGAGCGAGAGAGAACACATAGCCTTGTGTACATGAAATCCTTGTTGAAAGGCGTGCAGATGAAACTATGTGTGATTGTAGAGATTTGTTGTTGGGGTTCCCCCCTCCACAGATGAAGTAGATCTGTGGTGTGTGTGTTTGTGTGTGTGTGTTTCTGAGTGTGTCAGGCCAGAGGATGTGGCTGTACTATGAGATGAAACCTCTCCAATAAGCCTTTGTACCAGGATCAACATCTGTTAAACATGCCTTCCAACCAATTACAGTCTAAACATGAACTACGTACTGTATCTGCTGCTCTACTGACATGCAATATGGACGTATACAGCCTGAACTCACCACAGGAGGCATTAATAAACATTTTTAACTCCAGTGCACAGGCTCATTAAAACATATTATTGCTCGTTATACTCAAAGAAAAATATGGCCATAACTGATTTTGACCATGTTTTAAAAGGGCATTATGTCCAGTATGCACCAACTTTAATACTGAAACTGGCTATATTTGTAAAACTTAAACTTCTGTAAAATAAAGTCAAGCACATTATGTCATCGTAATTAAATATGGCAACATTAGGACTCAAAAGTGCTGGTTTTTGTAATATTACCGCCATCTTCTTTTTCTAGAAACTAGATTTTAATGGAAGATCAAAGTCAAGTACAGTGTAAATTTAAATGATTTGCATAAAACATAAATGATCCCTGGAGTTTTTATATACCAGTCTTGTATTTTTCTTCAGGTTGAATACTGTATGGGGTCTTGTATAAGGACTGTGAAACTCCATAGTGGAACTTTTTTATCTCTGATTTTTGTTGCCCTCTAATCTTTGTTCAGTCTGGTCTTGCTTAAGATGTTTAAAACTGAAATCTATTTTACAAGTAGATTTGTTCTTTCTTTGTTGATCTGTTTTAGAATAGTTTTTTTCCTGTAACTATATTAAGATACAGTAACACTGTGCAGTGTAAACAGAAAAACTGTTTACACTGTTTACCTAGGTCAGTGTACATAAATGTACTTTATGTGCATTAATGTAGTATGTGTGGGGTAAAAAACTTGACTTCTGTCTGTTATGTTGCTGTTTTTACCAGATCTCCCTTACAAAGGAGCGCTTATCTGGTTAAGAAAAAACAAGCCAAAAGCTTGTCCTGAGCCATACCTAAGATGCTAAATCTGTCATGTCTTATCTTATGTGTCATCTCTTTCTTCACTAGCAAAGAGCAATGTACAAAACATTCAAGTAGTGGCTTTTCATTTTTAGCCAGCACTGACAGACGCTTTTGCCAGTTAAAATGACAAATGTTGCCGGCGGCAGGTTATATCGGCTGTCACTAATTAACGATAATTCTGTGAGTAGCGATGACGCTACCGAACCACTATGTATCTAGTTAAGGTGAAACTGTATCAAACAGGAGATGCATCATCATAAGCCGTCACTGCGGCACTAGTCATGTAGACTGATTATGAGTCATGGGTCTGTGGTAAGAATGGTAGACCTCTCAACGAGAGGAATCTCTTTCATCTTTGATCTTGAGCATGTTCCCTTCCTTAATGTTTAATCTGATCGTCCTAACAGCTTGTTTGGAAAAACCGTGTTATTGAGCGGTGTCTTAAAAGCCTCCAGACCCAGGCCTCTTGGATACATCGTCCCACAGATACACACAAACATACACAATGTCTGCCCCAGACTGTCCTAAAGTCGTTCTGACTGTGACAGCCAGAGATAAATGTAGACACACTAACCTGGCCAGCAAGCAACACAACTGGCCTCTTTACTGTTCAATTTCATAGCTGCTCATGGCTGGCTAACATAAACATTGTGGGAGTGTGTCCTTTTAAGCTGCTTTTATTGTCCAGCTGCTTCTCAACCTCTGGATGTAAATTGTTGAGAGGCTGGGATGGAGGGATGAGAGGAGAGGGGAAATAAGGCAGGGATGAAAAGAGGTGAGGGGCTGGTTAATGTATTGGTAAGAAGTGAAGGGATGGGATTTTCTCTGAAGTAAGGCATGAATCATTTAGAGTGGTTCCTCTCTGTGTGTATCTGTGCATCTGTGTGCTAGGGGCATATGTGTCATTAAAGCAGAGGCATCACAAAGTTCAGAGAAACAAAATGTTTATTGAAACATCTTTCCAGACCGCTTAGCATCAGTTTGTTATTGTCTTGTGGCCAGGCTAGAGTTGTAGGGGCAAAAAAGAAATGCAAAAAGAAACAAATTGTATTTACACTGAATGGTCAGGAAACCCAACCTATGCAAATGAAGGAGGGAATCACACCGCAAGGCTTTGAAGCTGGTGTAGTCTCCTTGTGGCTGTCAGAAACAAACACTGGGATGGAAATCCTTGAAAATATGTTTGCTATGTAACTGTGGTGGATTCAGTATGATATTTATTTGTTTTGCTTGTAAGTTGTCAGTATGATTGTCTGTCTTGACAAAAGCATAAATTTGAATTCTTTTTTGAAGCTTCTTACTTCCCACAATACCTAAAGCAAAAGTTTGACATTTATTATTCTCTTTAGCTACTATTTAGGTACAGTCAATGAGAATTAAAGGTGCTGGTAGGGTAATTTAGTTCCTTTTTTATTATCTTTTTTCATTCAAGTTGTGTTATTATTTTCCATTCTGTTCTGCTCTCTTTCACCTCCACTGATAAGATTTACACAAATGCAAGAACAATAAATAACTTAACTGGCTTGTGTAGCTTTATACTGGATCTTGTATGGAGGGTCCCATTTAGTGCTGGTCGAACTAAAATAACTGTGGTGAATAAATGCTTGAGAGACATTTTATTGCACTATCCAACTGTCCAACCACACAGCTTTACATGTGGTTGCACAGACTCATCAGTGGTTTGAGTCTTTTTTTTTGGTGATGGATTTAATAACGTTTAGGGGGCCACATTTTAAAAAATGTCCTATCCTTTGGAGATAAATGATACATATCCTATCAAATTTCACTCTGTCTAGTCAGAGAGGACTCATAAGGATCTTTAGATGAAAGCCTTGATTCACACACTTCCTATATGACACATTTGGAACAATTGGAAGACCAGATAATCCGCTGTTTGCTTATGTACATCTTCACAGCATGATGACTAAAGATAAATAATTTTAAGCCAAGTCAAGTCAAAATTTATTTGTGTAGTACATTTAAAACAACCACAATTGACCAAAGCGCTGAACAGGCTTAAATACCAAAATTAAAAAAAACAAATAAGAATGAAAGAAAACAATAAACATACAAATAATAATTAAAGAATTGCGGCACAATAGAAGATGAAGTCAAGGTGTCAAGTTCAACTTGAGCTGAATGCCATTGAGAAGTGGCGGGTCTTCAGCAGCAACTTAAAAGTTTCAAGGATCTCAGCAGTTCTCATATAAATAGCTAAACTGTTCCAGAGATTTTATTTATTTTATTATTTAACCAAGAAGTAAAACAACAGCAAGGGCATTTGTGGTTTGTCAAGGCAGGATTCCATGCTCATACCAGTATTTGTCAAACTACTAGCTTTTTATTTTCTGTTTCACATGAGAAAAAATGTTTTCTTTTTTATATTTATTGTGTAAAGGTATTTAAATTACCCACAAGACAAAACACAGTCTTACACAGACAAACACAGCTCAGTCTGAGGTTGGGTTTAAACCTTTACTTCTGTCTGAACCTGGGCCAGCCTGGTTGTAAAATGTATCATCTATAGGCTGGCAGTTTGTGACCTAGAACGGCTCTGGGTGTGTTTATGTGTGTCTGAAGAGAGAGAATGATAAAGGGAGGTTGAAAGTAAATGCTGCTGTGGTCCAGCCATTCCCTTTGTTCACTTTTGAAATGACCCGTCTGATGGGTCTGTTTGGATGTTTTGATCCTTCTAGATGATCTGATGCGAAGGCACAGTATGACCACATACAGTAATGTATAATAGTTACAAGATTCATACATGCTTACAGGCATACATACAGTATGTACTCAGAACTTCTCCAGCAGGCCATATGTCTTTTTTATAGCAACAGCAGACTGTATATTGCACAGTAAGCTATTCTCTCTTTTGTCAGTACAGATGTGTGTGTGTGTGTGTCTTATGGACTTGTCCAGAAATGACCTCAATCACTTGACACTTAGAGAAGGTTCACTTAGTGTTTACTTTCAAGCCTTTTATGGCCTTTTTTTGCTGGCTGTGGATTAAGTCTAATCCTACAGGTTTAGTATATAAACTTGGCAACAGAATGCTTTTACATGTGCAGCAGGGCAGTCCAGGACAGTGAAGGAAGAATGAAAAGGTTCCTGGAGGCTCCTTTAAGGGTTTATTCAAATGAAACACTGGTTTAACCTTTTGGAACTCCTCCGGAAAACAAGGACAAGCAAATTTATTAAGACAAACCTTAATTTTTATACTATTATAACCACCAGCACTACTACAGCTGCCACTTTACTGCTACTGCTACCATTATTGCTACTTTTAGTGCTGCTGCTACGACCGTTACTACAGTATTATTACTCCTCCCCAGTTTTGTCAAAACATTTTTCTATGAACAACTCCAATTAAGGACAACACCCTTAAGATTATCATTGAAAAACCTAGGTAGTGAAAACAATGGAGGAGTATCTCATGGTTGAGGCATTTTTTGAACAATAAATTGTGGGTTAACAATCCTCTTTATACTGTAAAGCAGGAGTACTCAAATACAAGTCTTAGATGTAGGCTAGACTTACACATTTCCACCAGTAAGGGTGCATTACATGATGATATTTCACTACAAAAACTCCATTTTCTTCTAGGACAGTACACTGAACAGACTTGGAGCGTAAAAAAATGCGGGGGTCTTTGTGAGACTGTCTTGGATTCAGTGTGGATTGATATATTTAATAAAATGGAAGCGTATCTGTACCATGAGAAAACACTTTCTATGTGAATTGGCCATAGCTTCTCTCTCCAGTTCATCAGCCCTCCCCCACAATTCAACGGGGGCTGGAGGCAGGAGACTGTCATGTCCTCACACAAACAGCTGCTCTGATGACTTCGCCCCTGTCCTGTGCACGAGCATGAACGACCCCTGCCGTTTCATATTTTGCTCTATCGTTTATATTGTTGTGATGCAAATCACACTCTTTGCAGCAATATTTTTCGTCATTTGAAGTCTGTCCATCTTTTGTGTGGATTACATTGATAAATAACTCTTCTTGGCCTTTTACTCACAAAGCTTTTATTGCACTTACAGTAACATAATGAGTTTAGTTGTTGTCAACTTTTCACTGCTGTCTGTCTCTGCTACGCTGCACACACACGGAGGGCTCAGCCCCGCTGCGCTGAGAAAGAGCAGAGAAGCAGTGAGTTGGCGACCATAAATTACAGCAAAATGCAGTAGAGGCTGTCTTTATTTGTGTTATTTACCAAATTTATGTGCACTCTTTTAATTCAGCTCAGTGTGAGATAGGGTTGGGTGATATGACCAAAATCTCAACAAGTATGCTGTAAATACTTGCTCAAGAAATTCTGTAGGCCCTTTGGGCATGTTGTACTATGAACAATATTTTGCACATTAAACATCATACATCATACTCTGCATAATGTGAAACCCATCTACATGGTTGTTCCCATTCAGTATTAGTAGTTTTGTTGCACTTTCTTTTCTTTTTTCATTTTCTTTTAGATTTGGTTACATAATCCTAATAGTTAATAGTTTGGATGCTTTTTATAAAATCTCTCTGAGCAAATCAATAACAAATCAAATATAACTCACCACACATTTAGGCTTTGATATTTATAATCATTAGCGAACAATTATAACTTGTGTTATCCATAAATAAAAACAAAATCTAATTTAAAAGATAAAACAAATGATTAAATGGTTTGCCAGTGGTTGGTGAGGGAGAGAAGGGTAGACAGTATGTGGACCAGCTGTTCAGTGTTTCAAGTTGTCATCAGGCTTTTATTCAAACACACTGACTCACTCACTCACACACAGAGTACACACACATTCCCTCTCCCTGTCTTATCATACCCAGCACCGTAAAATACTCCCAGCCTTATCTTGTGACAGGGTGGCCACTTTGGTCCGTCATCTGAGGTGTCTTTTATCTGAGAGGGAACTTTAGAGCTTTCCGTGAGAGCCGCCAGAGAAACAACCTAAAAGAAGGTCTGAAGTGGAGCTTGAATCCCTCAGGATCTGACCTCATGTGGTATCCTGTATCTGGTTGGTAGGGGGTTGTTAACAGGTTTACTTCTCCTTTTCAAGGTGATGAAACTTTACTCATTTCTGTTAATGATAGAAAAATGGTCTAGTAAAAAAAAAGAACTGAAGAAAGCAGAGCTATCTTTCATTACCACAAAATCATTCAAGGGTGAAGGGAAGAAATGATGCACACCAGGGGCAGGAACGAGGGAAAAGGACAGATGGTAGCAGATGGGAGAGGAGAGGAGAAATGCGTTCTCTCCCTCCATGTACTCCCACTCTTCTTTCCCTCCCTTTCCCGCTCTCAACGGTGAAGGGTTTTCCAACACTTCTTCTGTGGTAGCTTTTTGTGGTGTGACCTTTGTATCTGCGTTAGGGTGGCAGAGAGGTGACTAAAAGGCTCAGGAACAAAGAAGAAATTGAGAGACAGAGACTTGTGTGTAAGAAAACGAAAGAAAAGAGGGTAGTGGATGTGTGCATGTAATGTGTGTTTGGGAGAAAAATGTCTTCAATGGGAGTCGGGTATCAGTGGATAACCTCCTCAGTGTCAAGGGGGCCTCATCAGCGACGCACACAAAAGAGCGACTGACACAATGAAAGAAGGAATGAAAGAGGGATGGGGTTTCACAGCCGAGGCAGAAAAAGGAAAACATCATATGTCTCCCCTCCCTTTCTCTTTCTGTCTCACTCACTTTCTGTCTCGTTCTTAGTGTTTGTAAAACTACAAAGGCAGAAACACCTGAGCCCCTTATTTGGGCAGCGCTATGTCATAGAAGGAATGTGCCACTTGTGTGAGGTTATGTGTGTGTGTGCATGCGCAGGTGTATGTGTGTGTCTATTTGGGTGTTTAGATGAGGGAGAAACAGCAGCAACCTGCATACCTCACTTGCCTACCTACCTGAAAGTCTTTGAACGCTCCCCAGCTGTATGGTGGCCCATTCAGTGATCAGTGGCTTGCATGAAGTGTTTGATCACACAGTCTGAGTGGGTATCTGATGAAACCTGTATGTTAGCCGGAGGAGACCAATGTGTTGGCTTACTGATATTTTCGACTGATATTGATGTTTGTCTTAAAATCGGATACAGTGAAGCCACTGACATAAAACAAGAAGTCTCTCACTTTGTTGGACTACATACTTATTGTATAATCATTTTACCACTGCAGGCTTTCCACCAGTGCATTGCAAGCCCGGCAGCCTGGCAGGCCTGAGTTGACCCCCTGCTGGTCCTAAGCATCAGGGAATTTTTAAAAAAAAGTATTTTAAGATGTTTTCTTAACTGTGTTATACAAGTAGCGTAGCTCCTCTAAGGAATAGCTTAGTGCATAGAAAGTGTACGGTCGAGAGAGAGAGTTTGTGTGTGTGTGTGTGTGTGTGTGACTGTCAGGCTGTGGACCAGAGCAGAGAGCATGGAGTTAGCAGTATAGCTGTGAACAGTATTTGTTGGTGAATAAATGCTACAACTCCTCAAGACCCAAGCCAAGTTCTCGTGTCTTGCTTGCCACCCAGTAGGGATGCCACGGTCCCACCAATTAATAAACTTGTTACAACACTGGTGTTACCAGTTACACCGGACATTTTACAAGATAAGATATTCATCTATTAGAGTTAGTTAAGAGTTAGTGATGGTGAGCTTCAGGCTGCTGCCAGTGGGTTCTCATCCGTGTACAGCTGGGCTGCGGTGCACACAGATGTGGAGATGAGCCAGAGGATGACCGCTGCTTAGAACCAGAACGGGAGCAACCCCCCTGCCATCTGGAGAGAGACACACTGAGAGCAGGCTGAGCTTCTGCTGAAAACAAGCACCAAGACCCGCGGAGACCTGAGAGCAGCTCTGTGTGTTTACAGCAGAGAGCAGGAGAGAGGACAGACATCTCACTCTGCTGCTCTGTGCTGTGACTCTGCTGCTGCTGTGGACAGTCACAGAGCAGACACTTTCATTTTATAACTGTAGCGTTCATTGTCCGACTAAGTATTGAAAACACGCTTAGTAATTTACAAATAAGTGCTTTTATTTGACTGATATGTGAAAATGAACCACTTTTCACTTTGAGATGAAGGAAGTTTTAGGGAGCACTTTTCATGCTTTTTCTGACATTTTACAGACTAATATAAAAGTGTCAGATTTTGACTGATTTAATCAAAAAATGATCAATATTCATATTCACTGGTTGCAGCTCAACAATATTGCAAATGCAATTTAAAGAGTAACTTGACCCCAGTCTAACACTCTGGCTTCCCTGCCAACCAGTGCTGACAACATGCTTTTTCCACAACCTGTGAAGCAGTGATGTACCCAGACACTATTGTACCACTCTGTTTCACAGCTGGGTGTGGTCACAGGTACAACAGACCACACCACCTCTTTTTATCTTTCCAATCATAAAAAAAATTGTGGTGTTTCTTTGAGGAGGAAAACATCTTTGGCTGAGCATAATAGTACAGACACAAGAGCATATTATAACCAGAAAACAAAGAGTCTCATTTTATAGTTTGGCTAACTCACAGAATTAACGTTAATTAGCTATAGCTGACTAAACTTGGACTTAACTTTTTAGCAGCTTTGTTAGTAATGTAAGGTATTAGTAAAGTTGTGATTTAATAATTCCACCCTTTCAAAATTTGATTAACATATAAAAACTTGAGATCATACTTACTGAACATAAGCAGAACATCTTGGCAAATTGAATTTTAGCTGTTTCCATATTTACCCCCTTTTTTATATTGTTTATGCATGCACAGGTTGTAATATTGGTATTTTCATCACGGCACTGAAGGCAGCATAATGATAATTTGTTAGGAAAGCTCCAGAGTAAACTTGGCTGAGGGTGAAAGGAAAAAGACTCATGAAATGTGATGAAAACATAACACCACAACACACAAACACTGACATAGACATCCAGTGTAATGCAAAATCAAGCAGAACAGAACAAATGTCTTTTCCTTTTGGTGTTGCTACATCATCAACCACAAGTCAACCAGAGTGCCCCTGCAACTTGGTACAGGGTTAAAATCGACGTAATCATTTACATAAATGCATCGATTTGCATGGAATGCGTTGATGCGTCGCACTGTTTGCGTTCATCCTAAATTATGGCAGTTCCAACTCTTGGGCATGCTGAAAATAAGACTTTATCCCAAAAAACCCGATCCCGATCGTTAAAAGTGTGGGAATTCTTTAAACAGAGATCTAATAAAATGGTGCTTTGCCTACCACAGCGGCACAACTGCTATGCACGTGCATCTCAAAAGAAAACATCCTGGGGCTCTCCAACCTCAAAACGATGAGACAGCAGCATAAGTATTTGGACTATTACAGTGGGTTTTGTCTGATTGTTGGTTGGTAACCAGTGCCTGGGAGTCGTCATTGTGTCTTTATCTGTTGTGTTTTAGACAAGAACTTAACAAAGACTCCCTAGAGCAGATGCTAATGGCTAGTATAGCAATGCGGCTTTCCAGCGCATTTGCAAGTTATAAGCAGTTTGTTTTGTAGACCTATACAACTAAATCGTAGATTTCCATTAACGTTACGATGTAAGTCGGTGTAAGCAACCTTTTGCAGATAAATAATACAAGTGCTTTCCAGATTACAATCAGCACTAGCCATTGAAGTAAATCATACCCAACACCAGCTATGGTAATTAATGGCAGAATATAGTTAACAACACCTTTTCCTAATTAGGCCTACACTGCATAAATGTTTCATGTTAAGATATCTCACAGATTTTATTTTGCATGTCTTTTTGTGTCTCAGGAGGAGGCAAAGCTGTGTGCAAGACTTTTTCCATAAAAAGGATGTCACTGTATGCATGCTCCGCTAGACTCTCTGATAGCATTCTCAACATGATTGTTAAGGATATGAGACCCCTTTCTATTGTGGAGGGTCAGGGCTTCCGTGTGGTGGTCAACACATTTTACCCAGGGTTCACACTTCCCTCCAGGGCCCACTTCACAAAGCTGATGGAGAGGAAACATGAGGAGACTCTTGAGAGAGTGAAAGCTTCACTCAAAGAGATCAAAACAAAAATCAGTCTCACCACAGATGCATGGACAAGTATTGCCACTGAGGCATACTTAGGCGTCACTTGCCACTTCGTTAATGAAGACTGGGAGCAGACTTCACATAGCCTGACCACAGTGCCACTTGAAGAGCAACATACAGCTGAAAATATTGCTGCTTGGGTGGAAAAAGCAGCTGAGAAATTTGTATATCCATGACTAAAGTAATGGTTGTTGTACATGACCTGCTAATGTTGCTGCTCTAAGGATGTTGGAAGAGAGGCATGGGGTTACTTCTCTCAGGTGCGCTGGCCATACATAGTTGGTTGTCAACCATTTTCTGAAGGATGCTCAGATCAGCCAAGCACTCAGTGCTACAAGATGCCTTGTTGAACATTACTGAGCATAAACTAATACAAGATATATCAGTAAGATGGAACAGGTCGGTGACAGCATCCCTTTCAGACCCTGAAGTCACACAGCGAGGGAAGCGCTTCCTGGATCTGAAAAGTGATCGGTGGAGCCTAGTTGAAGAACTGGAACAAGACTTAAAGCCCTTTTGAATGTGCCACTGTCTTCCTGAGTGGAGAGGCTTATGTCATTGTTTCTGCTCTACCTCCGCTAGTGAGGGGCCTCCAAAAGTTCATACAGAGCACCTCATTTGAGACCATGCCTGTCAAGGCTTTCCAGGCTGCTGCATCACAGGAGATGACTTCAAGATGGGAGCTGGAGACAACATTTAGAGAAGATGCACAAAATGTATGCATTATTGCAGCTGCCCTTGACCCAAGATTTTGCTAAACTAAAGTTCCTGCCAGCAGAGAAGAGCCTAAAAATGCAAGTCAAAATTCAAGCTATTGCATTGCAAACAAAAAGAAGGGAAAGAGAGGAAACACAACACCACTGTGAAACAGGATGACTCAGCAAGTGCCAAACCACCAGTTTCAGGGAGGAGGCCAGTGTCTCCGCTGGACACTTTGCTTGGCTCAGATTCAGATGAGCACAGCAACAGCGAGGAAGACAATGGACATGTTCAAGATGATGATACTAGCAGTGAAATGGTGAGGAATGAGGTACTTTGGGATACTTTGCCTATCCCAAAGAATGAGAACCCACTTAAATGGTTGAAGGAAAATGAAGCAAGGTTTCCCACCTTGGCCATCCTGGCAAAGTCATACTTGTCTGTCCCTAAAACAGCACGCCCATCTGATCAACATTTCAATTCATTTTTAGGACATTACGAATACGAGCCCTAAAATCTTTTTATGTTGGACTTATGGATATTTATATTACTGATAGAGACCTTTTTAATTCTTGGCACTTTATTTTTTATGTTGTAAAAGTATTTTTATGAGAAAGTGCTTGAAGGTTGAAAGATTAATGGTAGAAGTTTTGTTTATTATTTATTTGTAAGTTAACCAAAGGATTAATCAACTGATAAGAAAATAACCGACTAATCGAAAAAATAATTAGTTAGTTGCAGCCTTAGAGAATATGAATGGTAAAATGATAATAAATGGTACAGGAGTTATGAAAATATGAATTTGGGCAGCACTATATCAACAAAGGAATGACAGTAAGATGAGACTGACAGAGGGACTTATGGCTCTTTTATACAGAGATTGCCCATTATAACCGTAAAGAAGATCTGTCATTAAGCCGCCTTTGCTTTTTTTTTTTTTATGCTGAACCAAACAAAGCCAGCATAATGCCGCCCTCGTGTGTGCTTTTACATAGCATGCTAGCATTTTGGATTCAGAGGCATGACGTGTTAACACAACAGTGTCAGCTCCCTGTCCCACTGTGCTGGCTGTCCCCCCTCCCCCTACTCTGTGTCCATACCTTTTATACAGAACAGTAAGTTGGAAAAAGGTGCAGCATTCCCGCCTTGAACAGGCTGTGTGAAAGGGGCTTTAGTGACTTCAACAGTATTACAGTGTGGGTTGCTGATGATGATGGTGGTGGTGGCACAGGTGGAACCTTGAAACTCTCGTGATACCCACATCAACACTCTAGTCATATCAGTCAGGTGTATTTAAAGCAAAGAAAAGCACTTGTTGTGGTTGTGTGTGTTTCATGTTCATGTGTAAGGGATGGACAATAGATATTCCGTGCCATTAGAGGAGGAGGAGGAGAGAGGGAACAAGAGGAAGACGGTACAAGGTTGTTTTGCCCTGCTTGAATTTCTGGAACACAAAACAAAGAGCACCTCCATTCATACAGAAGAGATTCATGCTCACACATACATACATATACTGTACAGATTTGTTTATTCATAAGTAAAGAAATCACATGGAGAAGATAATAGTTTTAACATAACATTGGTCGATACAAGAGCACCCTGATAGCTGAATGGTTACTGTGCATGCCACATAACCATAATGTCTGTGTTTCTTCGCTGCTCACTATCCAATAAAGGCAAAAAATAATTGGAAAAAAAAAACATGGGTCAATATGTCTCTAAGTGCTTCAATTTATCTAAGTCTCTTCTATTTCTATTCTACCCATGTCTTAATCAGCAAAAACATAATTACCATCTGGGTTTTATTGCGTAAAGTGATAATATTAGAAATTGCTGAAAGCAAATGTATTATTACAAGCTCAGCTCCGTACAGGTTGTGAAGATTTTCTTTTTGCATCATGGCTCTGTTTTGTACAGCATCTCTGCATGTAAAGTTTTATTTACAGCCAGCCAAAAGAAAATGAAAAAGGAAGGTTGACTGCAACCTCATTTTGGAAACCATGAAGTCAAAGAACAGCCAGCTGGGTGCTGCATTGGCGCGAGAGGCGCACAGACAGCAGAAGCAACAAAGACTGAGATGCGGCTTTGACAGCTGCACTTATTTACATGAGTGAATGCAATACACAAGCTCAGTTGGCACATCAGCTGATCCATAGCACAGTGATGAACTAGGTTTGCACACTTCATTTGATGTGACATTGCCCCCCATTAATTATAACACTACATGGTAACAGAAAAGGACTTTTAGTCAGTGCATACATTTTCCTTTGACAGTTTAGACTGATTGCAAACAGACACTAATAACAGAGAGCAATCAATGCACTGCCAACTAAACAGACATGAATAATATATGACAGACTTTGACACAATGAATAGATTACAAGCACAGAAAAATAACAGCGGTTACATGGTGCCAGACGAGAAACTAATTTTGAATCAATCACTCAGATAGGAGATGCTGTGTTTTGCAGATGTTTTCAGAATTGTTTTTTAAAAGACCAGCAAGTACCAGTCAGTCTGTCTCTTGGATTGTTGTTGTTGTTGTTGGTTGATGTGTCCCAAACTTTACAAAAAAAAGCTTCTATTGTTCATTTTTACAATTGTTTGTTTCTCCACATCACAAGCTATCAAGTTTCCATGGCAAAGAGAATATCTTGAACTTGTTTTGTTGTAATGTTTTCACTTATACTCAGTATAGTTGCCTCATTACTTCAGTCATTTGTCAATGCTGCACCCTTACGGGTGTTGAGACAGCACTGCGTTTGTGGGGGTGTGTTACATCATTTTATCCTGTGCGTCAATGATTGCGAGGTAAACAGTCAAATTACAGCAAAAGTTGAGCCAAACGACCCAGTTTGTTTTTTTCCTCTGGACCCCTTTGTCTCAGAATCCCTGCTGCGTCATTGCATTGAACACACTACAGACAGAAAAAAAAAAAAACATGATGAGTCATGATAACTAGAGATGCACTGATATGGAATTTCAGGGCTGATAGTTACCTGTTTTTTGTGAAAGATACCATTTTAACAGAGGTGTATCTGACATTAAAATTATTATTACAAGTGCAAAAATGTTAAGAGGACAATTAAGCCTACTTTTTTTTTTTTTGACAAGTTTATTTTTGTGATACAACACCAATGTTTACAGAGCCTCCATCATCCTTAGAATAAAGAATACATTTATTGTAAATGTGTTCGTAATAACCATAGTTTGTATTTTTTAGTATGTAGACTAATTAACACCAGACCATATCTCCTTCCAGGCAAGTAACTTCACAGACTGTTGGACTGATTAATAGTTACCTAAAGCCAGTGTCCGAAATTAACATTTTGACTCACCTGCCAAGGGGACGGGTAGATGAAAAAATCCACCGGCCTAGCATGTTTTTTACCGGCCAAAATAATAAATTGCTTTTTTGGGTCACATATACATTCATTTCAGTACATTTCATTTAGATTATCAGGTAATATGTTGAATATAAACAGGCAGAACACTTCATCACTATAGCCTCAGCATCATACTGTAGCCAGCCTCTTGAAACTCATTTATCCCCAACCTCCATTTCTCACAAAACTTTCTTTTTTTATGTACTTAGTCCTCTTTTTCATTGATGGGTTTTTGTTTTAAAGGTTGGCTTACTCCTTGTAAAAGTTGCCACATAATATCTATTTAATGAATGGTAGTTAGCAGCAGACTGATGGCAAGTGACGCTGTGATGTTGAGTAGCTGATGTCCCATTATGGTCGATATTTTTGGTCATAATTAAAATTAAAAGTCCAAATAGAAAATTGGAAGAGATAACACTAAAAAGATTATTTTACTACACTGCTAGGAATAATCAGGCTCTAATTAAACTTAAAAAGGAAATTGAAAAAGCAAATTTAAAATGTAAAATGAAAATTTTAAAATGTAAAGTGACAATGAAAAGTGAAATTTATATTGCAAAAGCTTAAATGGAAATGCTCAAACTGAAAGCTTAAATTAAAAAGGTGAAATTGACAATGGTAATGGAAATAAAAGGGAAACATCAAATATGACATTCTAATTGTGAAATGGAAAAGTTTAAATGGATATACTTAGATTAAAAGCTTGAATTAAAAAAAACTAAATTTTTCTTTACCATTTGGCATTTTAAATTCCCTTTTTTCCATTTTCCATTAGGCTTTTGCCATTTGGCTTTTCAAGCTGTATGTTAGGGGTGTAACGGTACATGTATTCATCCCGAACCGTCACTGTGCGGACGTTACGGTTTGGTGCATGCAGTCATATGAAGAATACACTCCATGACCCAAACAATTACTGTCAAAATAGTTTTATAATCCACTTAGTCTGACATGTGGAACAATAATTCTAGAGCGCAAGTTTCACCTGGAACATTTTGGCAGTGCACCACTAGCATGCTCAAGGGTATGGTAGCCAGCTTAGCCAAGGTCGCCTGGGTCACCTTGCCGTCAGAATGACAAACGACAGACCCATAACACTGAGTGCAACACAATAATTAAAATATGCTCCATTGTCTCTGTAGTGAAACAATACCACGTTTGCCATGTTTGGCAAAATGCACTCTCGCTACCGACATTTCCATATATGCTATTTCCACTGACGATTGTAGCCAATGAATCTGGGAGAGAGAATGAGGAGGTTGCCAGCGAAGGGTTGCCACTGTCAGACCAACAAAAAGTGCAAGCTTCTGATGAAATGAGAGATATAAAGAGGAAGAATCGTTCAATAGTAGCAGCTTTGAACAATATGACAATTTAATATTAAATAGTTAAGATAAAGTTGTAGCTACCATTTTCCAGAAATACACCACCCCTGGACAAGCCCAATACATATGTAAAAAAGATCCAGTGTCCCCATTAGGGTAGAGCTTGCAGTCAGGAGAGGATATGAGCTTCATCGAATGTAGCCTCCTAGGAGTGAGATACATCCTATGTGGAAATTTGAAATGTATCAGTTTGTGGTTGGGATTTTTGGAAGTATTATCTAGATTGTTCCAGACTGATGACCAGCAAATGTCATCTACAGAACAACCAAGATCCCTACTCCAGATTTGATGGACTACCAGCAGTTTGCAAACAGAATTTAAGAGTAAATATATTCTAGATACTAAGCCTCTAGTTTGACCTCTCACGTTTATCAGAGGATGGAGTGAATGAGTTGTTATAGCTACACCTCACAGGACCCCATAGGTTCGCATTGCAAGTCTAAGCCGAAGGTAGAAGAAAAATGAGTTTTTAGGGACATTATACACAGAGCACAAATCATTAAATGATCTCATTCCTTTATCATCCCATATATCTGACAAGATATCAACACCTTTTGTAGACCATTATGAAATGGTGCCTCTCTTGTAATACAATTGAAGTTATTAAATATGGGACTATGAGTGTGCCCTTTTAAGGAGGTCTGAGTGTGGTTTTTTTACTAGCTGCCACGTTGATAGTAAAAGGGACATGATTGGACCAAGCTGACATTTTGCAAGTTTAGAAGGCAGAGCAGAGTAAACAAGGTCCTGTAATTGATGAGGGTGGGTGAGATTCTCTGCTATTTGTCTCCACAAGACCTGAGCATTGAGGTCAAGCCATATTGACACAAGAGGCAACACATGACCAAAAATACAACTTAAAATTTGGGACAGCTAAGCCGCCATCGTTTTTCCTTCTTTGCAATGTTGACCACTTGATCTGTGGTTGTTTACCACCTCACACAAACTTAGAAATTACTTTGTTTAATTTGTCCCAATAGCCATTTGGGGGAGGAAGCATATTGGAAAAAAAATAATTCTGGGGAGATAATCCATTTTGATTATGGAGATTCAAGCTGACAAAGAGTTAGGTCATTTTGTCCATCTATCCAAGTCTTCCTCAATTCATTTTAGGATGTTTTGGAAGTTCTTCATGGAAGTAGGTTGTAAAGAGGGATGGATATCAATGCCTAGATACTTGAAAAATTAAACCACTGGAATATGAGGTGGGAGTGTAGATGAGTGTAAAGATGGATTGATGGGCATTATTTGGGTTTTGGACCAATTTATCTTGTATCCAGAGAGTGAACTAAATTGGGCAAAGACTCCCAAAATGTGAGGAATTGAGGAGGGGGTGTTATACTGATATACAGTAATATATCATCTGCAAATAAGGACAGAAAATGGTGTGTGTTGTAAAAAGTGATAGGTTCAATAAAGGGATGTTGTCTTATACTTTGGGCTTGAGGTTCTAGAGAAAGAGAAAATAAAAGAGGAGAAAGAGGGCAGCCCTGGCGGGACTCTCTAGAGATGAACACTGGGGTAAATAAGATGTTGGCAGACACCATGGCTGAAGGATTTGTATAAAGTACCTTAACCAGATTAATAAAACCCTGACCAAAGCCAAACTTCACAAGCACCTCCCATAGGTAATGCCACGCAAGATGATCAAAGCCTTTTTCTGCATCGAGTGATAATACAGCACTGGGTATTTTAATATCAGTTTTTTAAAATGTAACACATGAAGTAATCTGCAGACTTAATGAAACTGGTTTGGTCACGATGCACAAGTTTGGTCATATGTGTCTCAATCCTGGAGGCCAAGATTTTGGCTTACTCCTTACTTCGGCACGTAAAATGCCTAAAGGTCTATAGTATGCTATATAAAGTGGGGTTCTTATTTGGTTTAGGTAGGACTGCAAGTAAAGCCATGTTGACACTGCCAAGAAAGGAGCCCTTTTCAACAGCAGCTAGAATCATATCTAACATGTATTTTCCAAGTTCATCCCAGAACGTTGAGTAAAACTCAGGTAGAATACCATCCCATCCTGGGGACTTTTCATAGCAAAGATGTCCTCCTTGAGTTCAGTTAATATTATAGGGGTCCCTCAATGGTCTGCTTCCTCCTGAGATAAAGTTGGGAGATGTAAGTTTCCTATAAAGTCTTTACTCTTCTCAATGTCCAGAGTTATTTCTGAGCAATAGAGGTCAGAGAAGAAATTTCTAAATTCTGTGTTGATTTCCTTGGGGTCTGTTAATAGACTGCGTACAGAACTGATCGATGTGATATCTGAAAATGTTTCATTTTGTCTTAACCTCAAAGCAAGCAGGTGGCTGGGCCTTGGGCCATTGAAATCGTAGTTTCTAGTCTTTAATATTAAGAATTCTGCTCCCTGTTTCAACAATGAGTTCAGTTTAGAGTGCAATGCGTCAATAGTTTAACATTGTGAGTAAAAAATTTGTCGTTTATGCTCTAATGTGGGTAAAGGTGGGTAAAATTGCTGCACTATGAGTTTCGGATATAAGTGAGGCAGATGTGAAAACATATATATATATATATATATATATATATATATATATATATATATATATATATATATATATATATATATATATATATATATATGTTATGTTATGATGGAAATAACACTGTTGGTTGCAAGACAGTGTGAAAAGCACCAGTTCTCAGCAAAGAAATGGCTGAGTCATTCAATTAGGTTCCAAGATCCAAGTAGACAGCAAATAACATACTCCCCTAAGTAAAATTCCGCCTGTAAATATATACATTAAAGAATACAACGCAAGAGAAAGGGGAGTAAAAATAAAAATAAAAAATAAATACTTTTCCAAGATCAATTTGAGGCCATAAAATGAACAGTCCCAATCCCCTACTGCCAAACATACTTGTGAACAACAATGCCCTCTGTGTTACAATAAGTAGTAACACCAGAAACAAAACCATGACCACCCCTGGTGGTATATCAATTAAACCAAGTAACAACCCCTTATTATCAGACATCTGGCACTGAAAAAGCTGGCGAAGCCCAGTCAACAATGCCCATTCCCCTAGTAAGAGATAAGCTATCAAACCTGATAACAGAAATACAGTCCATTGCTTCAGAAAGAAATTACTGTGAAATTACCTATTTGATTTAACTAAGGCACCATTGTGGATTAAGACATAAGTTTAATAATAATAAGAAAAATACTCACATAGTAAATAAATTATAGTTCAGATGTGGATATCGCCACAATAAGTTCTCAGTCACATAACAATTGTATTTGAAATATAGTATTAACTTAAGATCTTAAGATGAAAATGAAAAACACTCTGTAAATTATGACCACACACTTGCTGTCACTGCACACTCATCAGCCTGAGCCACAAGCAGGAGAAAAAGAAAAAACAGTATGGACCTAGTGGCTCAGGTTTAGTGTGGTGGAGTCCGCAGACTGTTATCAGTCATCAGTATCTCCTACTAATAAAGTCATCTGCTTCTTGTGGAGTGTTGAGTACACGTTGAGTGGATCCCCAAATCAGTTTCAGTCTGGCAGGATACAGCAGGAACGTTTGAAATCCCTGCTTCCTCGCTGCCTCAATGGATGTGGAGAATTCGCAATGACAAGTGATACTGTAGTTGCTGTAGTCCGCTGAGAAAAGAATGTCTTTGCCACCAAGTTTCAGGGGAGAGCATCAGGCGGTCTGAAGAATCCAGTCGACAAACTGAAGAATGTTACAGATGAGCGTCCTGGGTGAAGAGGTAGAGTTGTCACGCTAAAGTCCATAACGATGAGCTCCGGTGATTTCAATACTCTGCTCACCCAAAGAAGGAAACCATTTGGGAAGGGACGCGGTTATTTACTGGCAGGCGTTAGAGCCCTCAACGCCCTTGGAAATCCCTTGGATTTGGATGTTATTAGGGCGACTCCGGTCCTCCAAGTCAGCAAGTTTTGCTTCCAGCTCCGTTATCTTACACCTGTTATCATTACTGGTCTTCTCTGTGGTGTTCATATGCTCATGAAGAATTGAGGTGTCTGCTCGTAGTTTAGATACATCCTTTGTACAGGTGGAGATGTCAGCGCATTTTGTCAAGTGTGTCTTTCAGTGCTGTGAATCCATGAATTGGCATTGTTCAGTCATGGCTAGCTTGATCATGCTAGCTACTTTATCCTCGATATCACTGTTGATATCACTCAAAGTATCACTTGAGTTAAAGTCGGCTTGCTTGGTTGAACGCAAATGCTTGGGTCTCTGTGACTGCATTGTTGAGTCTTCCTGTTTGAAACATTGAAAGAAGTTTAATAAGAATAATCAGGTAGTGTGGGGAAGACGGAGCAAGAGCGACAGAGCTATGCAGCCATCTTGCCTTCAGGTCACGTGTCGGAGATTAATGTCAGGTGTCCTGACTCCTTGCAAGAAAAGGTTGTTTTCCTTTTCCACTGCAGCACAGCTAAATTGTTCAGTAATAGTTTTGGCCAATGAGCCATTGTTGGATGCTTACATTCTTCAAAATGAAAGACCAAAAATGTTATTCTCTAACTTTCTTTTTTTTGTCTGCTGTACTGAAATCGCACTTAACCGTGGTCCCAAAACCAAGGTATATACCGAACCGTGAACTTGGTGTACCATTACACCCCTACTGTATGTAAATGTGTAAATGAGGAGACATGGCCCAAGGGCTGGAGGGAGGATTTGAAACAGCTGGGGTGTAGAGGCACCTTATGGACGGCAGAGGGAGCTGACTGCAATGAAAGTGGAGAAAACTGAGCAAGTTGAGTGAGCAGGGTCATAAGGCAATGGCTTCAACTTGATGAAAGTGTTCTAACATCACCGTCACTAGTGAGTGTTAACAACTCCACTGCATTTCCGTATTGGTCTGACGCGAGAAAGCAGCGGACAGCTCTGCTGTCGTTGGACAGAATTTATCTGTTAATTTGTTGAGGCAGGAAAATTACTTGTATTTGTATTCAAATAAAAGTGGAAATAGGCGTAACAATCCAATTTTTCATTACACTAATTATAGGATAATAAAATGTTAACATAGATGTTCTTCAACAAACTATTGCAACAACAGAAGGTTCCCACACCAGGTCTTAAACCCTGGTCTCCCAGACAATGGTTTACTATGCTAACTGCTCAACCACACCTCAGCACCATTGGGACATGCAGACGTGCAGCTATTTGTATATCATAACACATAAGACCAGGAGTGGGAATTGAAGTTGCATTTGGTGTTCGTAAAATGACAAGGAAAAGTTGTTGGTCAATGAAGAAGCCCCGCCATTATTGGAAGTTTTCTCCAGTGCCTGTCTCAGCAATGAGGCTAGCTCTGGCTTTGCCATTGCACAATTACATTATGCTTTTGAAATAACAAATTATTACATTGTTTTTTTTAAGATTATTTTTTTGGGCTTTTTGCCTTTAATTGACAGACAGTGTAAAGACAAGAAGGATGGGGAGGGAGAGAGGAGTATGACATGCAACACAGGTCCCCTGGCGGGGGTTCGAACTGTGAATGTTGCGGTTATGTGGTAAGCACCTTAACCATAAGGCCACCAGGGCATCCAAATTATTACATTGTTGACACTGAGTGGTACTGATGGAAGGCATGATGGTGAAGATGATGACGACCAAGAGAAAGAAACTCACAGACACACCAACATACAGAAATAAACACAGAAGAAGAAAATGAGATTGAAGTAAGGGAACCCCTCATCAGTGTGACAGTCCAATGAGTCACTCCTTGGAACGGTAATAAGACTTAATTTACAAAGTTTTTTGTGAAACTCTGATATGTTTGTGCAGCGAGGCCACACACTGCAGCAGCACAGCTCTGTCTGCCAAGAGAACACTCCAGAATAGGAAATATTAATAAGAGGCCATGACCTGCCTGTGTGTGTCCATGCATGTGAGTATGTTTGAAAGTGTGGGTTTATAATTGTGTGAATGTGTGTGTTTGTATGTTACAGCATCAGTATGAGATCTTCCTCAGCTGTTGCAGTGGAAGTATAAAGGTCATAATGAAGAGCTGTGGAGAGTTGCGTTGTACAAAGACGTAAAAGACAGAGATAGTTTATTTTATTATACTTAATTACACTTATCCTGTATTTCTTGCCTATTTTTCTCCCTCCTTTTTCTGGCACAGGTCTATTTTAATCACAAGTACAACTTGATTCAATCCAACAGGTTCAAAGAACAAACTTATATGTGTCAAATTTCAAGTGCACTAGTGGGAAGGTTTAGAAGGTGGTTAGTGGGATTGTGGACAGAGAATACCATGTATACCATACCACACACTAATGCTGTCAATTTTTTAAAAAGTCAAGTTTGAATGATTTCAAACTAACAAGTAATGTGTTTGAAATAATTCAGACACAACCCAAATGTGTTGTAATGTGTCAGAGATACAATTACTGTTACACTGTAAGCATATATTGCCAGCAATGTCCATCTGTCAGCGGTCAGAGTGAGAGTTGTGCCGTTCAGTATAGTCTTTATATTTTCCCATGATGTGTCACACAATTGCACTATGTGTCTTGAGATTGCACTGTATCAGACAAAGTTGTGGAGTTGACATCCCACTGTTCGTTTGATGCCTCCGCTGCCTCACTTATGTGGTAAGCTAGCTGGTGAGTCCTCTGATTTGTTATCATTGTAGATTGTGGCTGCTGCTTTTTACAAAGTTGGCAAACAGCCTTATCTTCTTTGGTAACTTTGCCTTTTATAGTGTAGAATCCAAAATACTTCCACAAACTGCTTCTCAGATGCTTCGGTGTCATGATCAGCATGGAACACAAAGTGAACAACTTCAAATGGTCTGTTTGAATAGGTCATTAGAGTTCAAATTTTTAATTTTCCACCATGTTCGAATGAAAGTTCGAATTTTGAATAAAAAGTGCCCTACCACACCCACACACACACACACACACACACACACACACACACACACACACACAAAAGGGTTCAACTAAGATTCCTTCAGATCTTGCTTGTATTTGGTTTGTCAATTTACAAATTCAGATCTGGCTCCAGGAATGGCCAGTGGGTCAGTCTGCTTTGGTACAGATTCAAATATCTCAACCATTATTGGATGGATTGATGTTAAGTTTCCTAAAACTATTCCATCAGATATCGCTACATCTTCCAGTTGGATTGGCAGAAAATTTTGAGAAACTTTCATGGTTCTCAGATGATGTGTACTAATCAAGCAGCAACTACCATAGCTTGAGGCTGAAGCCAATTGCTTACTCCAAAAAATCCCTGGCTCCAACTGACTCACATTCAAAAAGCGTCAACTCCTCTCTAGAAATACTAAGTCAGTAATTTTTTCCAACAAGTCATTATGGTCTCAATTGCTAAATTTGAGCACCTCTTACAAGTGTGCTGGTGAAATTATTGCTCTTTTAATAAGATTTAAAGACTTATAGTAGCTTTGATGTCTGCCGTGTGGGTGTTGATTGACAGCTGTGTTTGACAGTTGATTGACTGGCTGTTCCCCAGCTCTGGGACTTGCACTCGAGTCGGACTATTGTCACAATATTTTGGTAACTTCAAGGTTACCTGCCATGTTAGCACTGGGTGTGTTTCCAGAGCATCTTTCCAGAGCATGAAAGGCATCACCCCTCTTATTTGGAAAGTCCTGGCTCCAAATGGAAAAGATGGCATCAACCAAAAGCAGCAACTCTGGGCTTCAAACCAGCTCCAATGCAAAGCAATGGGTGACATCACACCTCACTATGTCTATGGTCCTAATTTGAAATTTGGTTCATCCTATAACTTTTCCTCCAGTGCCTTCATCAGGTCAAAATTTAATTTTTTTATGTTTATTACCAAATACCTGCAAAACTAAAAACATTCCCAACAGCCTCAGCTGCACTCAGTGTTTGGTGCTAATTGGCAAATGTTAGTTGGCAAACATGCTACACTAATATGGTGAACATGGTAAACATTCTCTGCATGCTGAGTTTAGCATGTAGCTCAAAATACTGCTCTACAGACTCACAGCAACTAGCATGGCTGTAAACTGATGATCAAAGTATTTTTCCGATCGATGGACAGCTCTCGACATTCATCTCTGTTCACGATAAGATAGTGCTTTTACAGTGGTTACTGTACCCAATCTTAACAGTAGAAGGAGGCGACTTGTGTGTCAGGTGTTGAAATGAATTTTGCTTTGGATCCAGAAAGACGCACAGATGGTCCAGCTTTAAAACAGATGCACTTAAGCCTTATAAAATACAACCTTAACATTTGTGTCTTGATATGCTGAGAGAACCAGACAGTGAAGCATGTGAATCCACACCTTACCATACCCAGATGCCTAAAAAGTCTTCTCAATCTTTTCCAGGCTTTTGGAGTTGTTCCTGAGAGGGGGAATATTGTTCTAGCTCAATATGTGTGCATTTGAGTTTGATTTTGAGTGCGGTTTGTCTCGGTGCCTGATAAAATATGCACTGAATCATGGAATTCTCTCCAGTGTCTTTTCTGGTGATAGACTGAACCCAGAGACCGCAATCAGTTCTTTTTGGTCTGGAGATCATTCTTGAGACCAAAGCTACAGTTACACTTGTCTTTTCAGTGTTACTTTTTAAGAGGCAGGGAAATCAGATTCAGTACAAATAACCATTGAATCTGCAAAACCAGATGCGGAAGTGGTCAGTCTTGCATTCAACAGTCTGCATGCAAACCACCCACAATGCACACAGCAAACAATACAGACAACATCAAGAGTGTGTAAAAAAATGTCTACAGACACAGTTAGATACATTTTGTCACAGGAATGGCATTGTAGTCATTTTGAAACAAAGTATGGATGTAGGGCCCTTTCACACCTACCTCGTTTGGTCCAGACATTTGGACTTTTCAGTTTGATTCAAACCAAAATTACAGGTGTGAGACCTCCCCCGGACCACGGTCTGGACCAAATAGCTGAACTTTGGTCCGACGAAAAAGAGGTGGCCTCAGTCCAGATCAAACTGGACCATGGTTTGGTTTGTCTCTAGTGTGAAAATATGTTTTTGGATAGTTTGGACTTTCAGAACAATTGCAGGAAGATCTGGCAGGCTATCGACAGAACTGGAAAACGGAAAAATGAGCTGTGATAGCACATGGGGAGGGGAGGAGGCCACACTCTTAATTGAAATATGGTTTGACGATGTTATAAAAAGTCGTTTGGAAAAAACTGGAAAATGCTGATACTTTCCAGGTATTTTCAGAGAGGATGAGAGAGAGAGGATATGAGAGGACGGGAGAGCAATGCCACCTGAACGTAAAGTAATGCCATAATAATATTATTATAGTGGCAACGAAATGAATTTGGTTCATTCATTTTTTTCCATTAATTCAAACGCTGATAGAAGGCTACCCACCAAATTGACAACATTGACATCTGACACACACCTGTTTACAAACCAATCAATGTCAAGTATAGGCAGACACAGCCCATGTAGGTGACGACGACAGGACGCAGGTATGTCATGTGAAGTTCTTCAGTGCACTTGCATAGTTGAAATGTGAAACATAAGACTAAGCAGATCAAATGTGTACAATCTAACAAAGTCATGAACATTGGTTTGTACCTTGGTTCAGACTTTTAGTTGTGAAAGGGCCCTCAAATTCATCTAAAACCTTTCAAGTATCATATCCCAAACAGTGTTCCCCACTGATGTAGTGTTCCTCACTGTGATGTCATTCCCCACTCCAGTCTTTCTCTCAGGAAGGTTCTGTCTTTGGAGTACCAGCAGAGATGTTAAGGTGTTGAATGATTTGTGGTAAAGTGCAGACTCCTTGAGACTTGAAAACTCTGGTTGGATGCTTTCACAGTTCAGCCATGTAAGAGAGTCCAAATGTAGCTGTGTTTTGACTGCAGGAACTTTCCCCGTAGACTAAGAACCTGCGGAGGATCTCAGTTCCTCGACTTACGGTTTCACCAGAGGGATCAGGGTCTAAATTAAGTTCCAGGAAGTTCCAGGATTGTTTTACCCCCCGAAAAGTCCCCGCTGGGGGGGTAGTGCAGGAACTTTAGGGGTGGGGTTTCCGGTAATGACAGTCGCTGATTGGTCAAACACACACAGCACAACCGGTTCAACTTGTGTACTGCTTGTGTACTAGTCAGATTTACGCACATGTGCCGCACATAGGCACACGATGGTTCATGTTGCGCACACAGCAGCACAGACATTACAGCCACACACACAACATGCACATCGTGCACAGACATTAACTTCATAGCCACACACACACATGCTAAAACTAAATGATATGAACTGCCGCACAGACTCGCCATTGACTGGTAACAGCATGTCTGCTGCAGTTTTTAACTTGTTATTGAAAATCAACTGAGGTTTGGCTCTGCTGTTAATACTGCTGTTTTTCTTGATATATTTAAACTCTTTCTCTTTATCTGACACACTGACATCAATCCTGCTGTGTATTTCAATCTGCAGGAACAAATATAAAATAGTATATTTGAATTAATACAGCTGATAAATATTATTAATCTAGATATGAAAGTGAAAAAACTGTACTATTAAAATGACATGAGTTGATATTTGCTGCATAAGTAAAGTGCCTTTTGATTACACCAGAAAAATATAATATTTAGGAAATTACAAAACATAATAGGTGAAAAATAGGGTGGGAAAAGTATTTTCCCATAAAATATTTGTCAGTGGTGTAGATAAATCCTGGTTTATCTACACCACTGACAAATATTTTATCAGTATTTTGCTTTGAGTTGACTTCAATGAAAGTTCATCATGTAGTTAGAAAACCAAATACTGTGTTCATGTTTTATGTTTTATATGAACAATGTTTTATTATGAACATGCAATTGAATTTTCCATTAAAGAAAAGTTACAAAAATGTTTGTGTATGCTGTGAATTATAGTAATTGACAGGTCAGACTTTAAAAAAAATGGAAATTGAAATTGATTAAGAAAATTGCAATCGATGCATCTCTACAAGGAAGTGCTCTAGTATCAATTTAGGACAAAGGGAGGACATTTCTCTTTGTTTGATGACGTTTAAAGTAATGTTAGACTTTGCGGCTTCTCCGGCTTCCTGACTCGTTTTAAATAAGATGAGAGAAAAGAGAGACTGGCGAGAGAGAGAGAGAAGAGGGAGTGGCGGTAGTGAGAACAAAGCTGGTGAATGAGAGAAATAAAACATTATTTTCTGATTGTTTCACGGTGGTTACATTCTAAAGTACAAATAAATAACCATCAAACACTCAACAGATGATTTACTGTTGAAACAGACGTTATTAGTTTCCTTTTCCTCCTCTGCATTCCTCCTTTTCGTTCATTCATTACATCCAACTAATGCAGCAGTAAATACAAAGACAACAGCACAAATCTGTGTTGTTTCGAATTTGGATTTCATCTACCTGGGCGGGCCGTCCAAGTAGGGCCTATGTATGGGGAAACGCTGCCCAAAAGTCACAACCCTGGTGATGACTGGAGTAGTAGAGTTTGAGTCTTTAAACAGGAAAATTCACCCCAAAACATGTGTTATTGCTCTGATTTTAGATATGTCAAAATGAGCAAAAGCTAGAAACAAAATAAGCATGACTGTTTATAGTTTTTTTTAGGAGACAGGTTCAGGACTTGCGTAACAAACAGGAATATGATATTACACTGTATGTGATCACAAAATTGATATGCAGTATTAAGACTGACAGAGCCAAAATATGATGAAGATTGTACAAACTCCAAGCCTTTGAAAATCATAATTTTTCATCTAAATTAAAAGTGAAGTAAAAGAAAAGTTCTGTCGCACTGTAAATTGGCTCACATGAATGCTTTGAAATGTCCAAACTAGGGCTTTGGTGTACAAAATGCATTCATTTATTTGTAACTATTAGGAACATCAGTAAAGTCTAATAACTAATATACAGGACTGATGTTTATTATTTGCTGCCAAATCATTTTTCCATCATCTACTCACATTAGTTCAGGATGTTTATTCCAAAATTTCCCACACACCTGGAACTTAATGAGTTGGGTTTTTTTTGGCTTTTTTAGTGCAGATGTGTGCGTGTGCATGTGCGTGTGTGTGTGTGTGTGTGTCCCGGTAAGGGTACTTCATCTTTGTTTTTGAGCAGAGTTGGCGGTGTGTTTTGAAAAGGTATCCCTCACACCCTGGTCTGCACGTGGATTGCTCCACATGCCAGCTCATCACAAGGACGCTGTACGCTGATGTGTGGGTGTTCCTTGATTACACTGTAGTCTATGGAGGTATAAGGTTAACTACCAGTGCAGCATTGGCTGAAAGACTACCCAGGAGGGTGCATCATCATCAAAACTGAGCTGATGACTTCATGATGACAGTAATATGAAATACTGACTTTTTTGCTTTCATCCGTGTTCATCTGTTTCTGTTCTCCACAACTTGCTTTTACTGGATGTACTGAAACAAAAACTTCTTTTTTACGGAGCAGTTGATTAATCTTTCCACTAACCAATCATCAATACATATTTTTTAAACATTGTACTTCATCAAAGTAATTTCTGAGATACTATATGGGAATGTGACAAAAATTGTAACAACAAAGTCTGATGAGGCAAGAAATATGAGGAGTCATACACTTGACAGGTTGTAAATAAGCCAAAAGTTAAGTTGATAATAATCCCTCATGCACTGACAAACTGTGCATACCCCTAACTACAGCAAGTTTAAATGGACAGTTTGGGCAATCGCATTTGCTTTTCCCTCCAAATATGTTCAGCTAACCTTGGGGTTTGTTTAAAACCTGTATGATCATCTGAGCACTTGTGTGTCTCTCTCCTTGTCTTTTTTTGTCACCACAATTAGAGCTGCAATAACTAGTTAATTAATCGATTTATTCAATGGACAGTCTAATAATGGTTAACTATTTTGATAATCGATTAATCGTTTAAGTCACTTTCAAAGCAAAAATATCAAACATTCTGCAGTTTCAGCCAGTCATTTTTGTGGATTTGCCTCTTTTCTTAGTCTTTATGTGAAAGAGAATTGAATATCTTTAGGTTTTGGACTTTTGGTCTAACAAGCCAGGCAATTTGAAGATGTCAGCTTGGTTTTTAGAGAACTATCACGGACATTTTTCACTTTTTTTCAGATGTTTTGTAGAACAAGGAATAAACCAGTTAATCAAGGAATTAATAAGGAGATTAATCGATAATGAAAATAATTATTTGCAGCTCTAACCACATTCTCAGATCTCTTGGTGAATACAATGTTATTATTACTGTGAGGACTGATAGCTAAAACTACGAAGATGATTTACTGTATTTCCTCAAATAGTGGCTGGGCCTTTATTTACCTCAACTGCAGAGGGTATGAGGCCTTAGTTGAAAGCAGGCTTATATTAGAGAGAGGCCTTTGTTACTAATGCCTTCTATTTGATAAGTATGTTTGCTCATATTTTAGTACCAGCCTCCTTGTTTTCTAGTGTGCTTCCATTTGCTCTGTTAAATTTTTGTTAAAACATTACCAGTAATCCACTTACTCCAATGTGCAGAACAATAATTGTAGCGCTTGAGTTCCACCTGGAACGTTTTGGTAGTGCACCACTTAGCTGTAGCATGCAGGTATTAATGTCATGGATGTATGCTTGCCTGCTTAGCCAGGTTACCCTGGTTACCCATGCTTATGTAGTGTCACTGCTGTCATTATTTAAATATATGCCATTATCCCCGTATTTAAACGATATTGTGTCTCCTCCATCCCACTCCACTCTCCGTGATGGTCAGCTAGAGGGTTACGCATCTACTCCTACTGTAGAACTGAAGTTACATCAAGGTAACTACTATTTATGCTTAACTGGCACGCACATTGTATAACAGGCACCAGGAGTTTATCCACCCTTGTTTTTTGCCCGGCCTGTTTTTTGGGGCCAGCCTTTATTTGTACGTGTCGCCCACACCCCCGGCCATTATCGGAGACCCGGCTTTTAACTGACTACTGTCTCTTATTTGAGGAAATACGGTAATAAAGAATGATTCTAGTTGAAAAACAAAAACAGCATTATCCTTTAATTGTATTTCCAAGCTTCTGATCACATGCTTGCCTGTTGGATCCAAAAAAGCTTTACAAGACTGACAGAATGAACTAAGAGAGAGAAAACAAGTCCTCCAAGTTCAAGCACCATCTGACCCCTGATTTAATATCTGAGATCTGACGATGAAGAGACAGAAATGCCACAAAAAAAACTGCACAAGGAAACGCTTGAGTATTTTACTAACGTCAGACTGTGTTACTACATTTCCTCCTTCCATTAAGCAATGTCTGTGTGCATGTACAGTATGTTTGTGTGTGTGTGTGTGTGTGTTTCCCTGAACAGTCCTACAGAGTCCCAACTCTAAAACAAATACAGCCGGAGGTCACGGTTAAAGATGGGCCAAGAGAGACACCACAAGGAGAAGGAGAGAGAGAGAAAATGTCAAATAAACTCTCTGCCTCCAACATCTTGTTTATCTATCAGAGTTTACTGGTGACTCACTGTGAATATATTTTTGTTGCTTGCATGTGTATGTGTTTGCATCTGTATGTAAGCACAACCTCACGATTGCTTGTGTGACACGTGTACATTTTGTATGTACATTTGAAGTATATGGTTATTTTCATGCCTTTTTGTCTATGTTGCCAGTGGGTGTCCTCAAATGGAAGTGTTACGCTGTGTACACGTGCAACATATCTGTGGTTAACCTGGGGTGGCCTATCTGCCAGTGCTGGTATATATTTCAAAGTGTATGTTTAGTTTTGTTTTCTTGCTTCAGCTACTGCTGCTGGTTGACTTGAGGTCACAAAAGAATGTGTTGCTGATGCATTGTGGGTAAATGCAGTCACCAGTCTTGTCCTAAGGAGAAAAGCGATGTCACAAAGACCTGTAAAATCTGCCTGGATATTGTCATTAAATACAAGCTTATTGGATTTTCTGTTTAATGTTGAAAAGTGGCGGAATGTGAGTCCAAATCTAATAATAATAATATATTGACATATTCTTTTCATTATTAGGCAATTGCATACCATGAACACCACTTTGATCAACTGACTGAAAAAAAAATCTCTAAAACCTTACTATACAAGGAAATATGAGATTTTTACAGCATGAAGAATAGCGTTTAACAGTGGTTTTCAATCACTGTTGGTTTGTAATCCCTTAAAATGAAGCAACGTCTTCTTGCTTCTCTCTTTATACAACCAAAGAGTGATGTTTTCCCCCCTTTGTATTGTTTGAATACCTTGTAAAATTATCCAATAATTAACAAGGAAAAAAGCAAAGGTGTGCTTTAACGATTTGGACACAATGTACAGTAGATATGACAGTTAGGAGGGCGAAATTGAGTATGGATTACTGTGGGATTTGAATGTTATGTTGCCACTATTAGTCAATACAAATACTGTAACATAATTGATCCAATTCTAGTTATTGAAACCTGGTCTGGTCATCCCAAATGTATGAACTATATTGTCTGTCAAACTTAAAATGTCTTAAAATGTCTAAACAGTGTTTTCCCTGCCTATCTAAGTCACTTTATATTACTGGCTGCCGCCTTCGTTGAAAATTCCAGCATGCGATGTAGTTATCTTGCAGTTCATCTTCAAAAAACGTAGTGATTGCAAGCCTTTTTAGATTTAATGAGTAAATAATTACCTTTGCGAGACAAACATGAAGTATATTGTGAACTTTCTACGCCATCACTCAGAGACTAATGAAAGTGGAGCAGCGATCAGCAGTAACAAACAAGACTGGCTGACCAACACACACTGCATCATTAAACAACTTAAACCAACTCTGGTGTGAAGAAAATAACTTTGTGCTCAGTCTGTTTCACCTCAAAAACCCTGCGCCCGCTCAGCGTCTTGGACAACAATGGCTTTCCCTGCAGCTACTGGTGCAGCAGAGAGGCTGCTCTGCACTGCTGGAGACATGATGTTAGTAATAACGCAGTGGAGCACTCCAACTCTCTCTCATTTTGTTATTCTCATACAGACAGGAGACTGTAAGATGCTTTCAAATTAATTAATTCATTAATTAATGCAGTTAACTTTTTAAAATAACAAGGCTGCGGACCATTTACCTTATCTGCTAGGAGCAAGAGACTGAAAATAGTGCCCCTTTTTCTATTCATTCAATCGAGGATCGAATCGAGAATCGATTCTGAATCAAATCAGCACCTAAGTATTGTGATAGTATCTAATCGGGAGATAAGCATATTACAAAATCAACATTGTCATTTGTCAATCTTAATTTTTCATCTTTTTGTTCCATCTTGGTATACAATTTAAATCCCTGTGGACACTTTTGTCTGTCAAATCATGATTTTTTTTTCACTTAAGTGCATGACAGGTGTACAGACAAACTTTGTACACTGCACCACACATGTTCTCCAGCCTTTGCCACCTTTTTCTCAAAAAAAAACTAGGGAAAACCCTGCTAAAAAGTCAAGTAGAATCAACTATAATTCAACAGTTTTTGCTTGTCAGTGTTATGTGGATTGTGTAACAATAATGATTGAGGGAAATGTCAGACTGTGCTCCACTCATGCTAAAAAGTACATCTAGGTTCAGTGATCAATGCACGTACTGTACACATGTGCACAGGTGTACATCCTTTTTCTGCGACTTTCCAGCTAGATCTCTTTCATTTTTGATTTACATTATAAAACTTGTTCTCAAAGGTCAAGTCCTTCAGTGTACCAAACATGTTTGGGACACTTTGGGCTCGTTACTCAAGTGCATGTGTTTCTGAGTGGTACAGAGTTACTTTGGGGTGATTGTGTTAACAAAGGGTGAATCATCCCACCCCTGGCTGGATGTCTCCCCACCAGGGACTATTGTAAATATTTGAGAGGAACTGTTGACATGAAGAAAGCACTGACTAATGGATATACAAGCCTGGACTCAGAAAAGCACTGATGGGTCTGTGGGAGTGATGTGGAAAGGGATGGGTGGAAGAGATATTGGAAGGGAGATGGAGAGAGAAGAGAGAACGATGAAAATGTGCTAAAAGACAAAGAGTGGAGAAATACAAGAGAAAGGGGAGTGGGAAATGTGGAGGGGAGAAGAGTGACATAATGAGGGAAATTTGGGAAAAACATGTGATGAAAAAAGAGGTGACAAGGAAAAGGCAGGTGGGAGAAACAAAGATGGAAACTGATACACTGAAGAGTATAATTTGGCACTCAGTGGTGCCTAATTGTAAATCCAAAAACTGGAACAAAACAGAAATGAATACTGTAGTCTGCCCAATGATCTGACATTGAACCTTTTTAGTTCTTCCAATAAAATTTTGTTAAATTAACATAAAAAACAGAATTTGTTCAGTCTTTTCTGTCTCACTTCTTTCTAAAACCTTGCCCTTTTACATGTGCGCCACAGTTTCATTTTGATGAGTGGAAAGGAAGAAGCGAAGGGATAAAGGGAGACTGGAAGGGGAAAATGTTCCATTCCTGCACTGATGTTTAGTTTGAGATTATATCAATATTGATAAAACTGTCTGTAACACTGATTTCAGGCAGATTACCTTCTGAGGACTGAATAACCACAGAAAGGAGGTGACTGCTGCTATCTAATACACAACCTAATACCAGGCCTGAGTAGAGTCTGTGTTTCAAGGACAACAATACAGAGTGTTGGAGATGTGGGGATTTATACTTTACATGTTAATGATTACAATGACTTCTATTAACAAAAGAAAGGTCAGCACAATTTGTCCTTGAGATTAAGTTAAACATAAACAAATCCTTTCGTCACTCACTTCACTTCAAGTAAGTCTGTTGTTTTTTCTTTGCACAATGTTGGTTTCAGCAATATTTTTTGGAATCTGTGTTTGTGAAATGTTTAGTCAGGGATTCAGCCTGGTGTCAGGGTTCAGAATTAATTCTTAGAAAGCACAGAGATGACAACATGATTATCTATTTCTGCTGCTGCATGCACACACATTCACATGCTCCATGTTAGACCCCGTACATGCTGTCATAGTCTAAGCAACAGTTTATATAGGATAATACTCCGCTGAAAGCAAACAAGCCACTGGTGCTGTGAAATCAATTAAACAATTTCTCAGTGTTGTTTGTTCAGTGAGTACAGCTCTGTTGTTCTTCAGCTACAGTTATTAGCATTTCCTTCAGAGAGGCTTTAAAACTCAGCCTAGTGGATGGTAAAATCCCTCTGCCCTTACACTGACTCTTCCTCAACTGTGGATGTGAAGTGGGAGTGGCCGCTGGTACCAGAGGTGTTTTTCCCCATTCTTAATACCCATTTAAATTTTTTCTTTAAATGACATCCTCAATATTAGTTAACATAGAAACTCAGGACTCTCCTGTATAATGTAACAATCCTATTGGTTTATATACCACCAGTTTAAATTATTTAAAGTTAGTTTTCAGAGAAATCATGTTTTGTCTGTTGGCTTAGTCATTTGCCGTTTCTTGCCAAAATGCACTTTGGGAGTCATAGTTAACTTTTAAAACAAACTTTTCATGTACACAGTTGACACTTTGACTTTTTATCAAAAAACTAGATATTTTCTGACGCAGTTGTTTATCTTTTGTACTGATGATTTAACCGGGAGAGTTTCAAGCTGTGGAAGAGCTCAAACTGTGAGTCATGTGATGTTGTCTATGGGAAAAATGAATGGGATTTTTACCTCTAGCACCAGGGGCGCCCGAAACAGCTCCTCCCACTATGCAACTCAATTTCAATGCTGTAATCAACATAAGCCCCACCTGCATATAAGCAAGGGACTCATCGAGCTGTCCCTGCTTCCTGTTTTCAAACTGGAAAAACATTGTGAAGGAATGAAAAGCTAGGGAGTTGCTGGATCACCTCATCAATAAAACCATTTCCCTGGAGTTTGCTGATTCATGCAGCTTCTAGCTCAATAGATTTTATGTGGATGTTCTCCAGATTGATATCTCATAACAAAAACTGAGCTCATGAGATTTAGGATGGCTTCTGCAAGACCAAACAGCAAAGCAGAGTAATTATGTAGTCGCGAGCAGGCACAGAAAGCAGCAAAAGAAGAGTCAGACTTTTGCCCTTAAAAGGAGGAAAACATACTTTTGGTCTATGCAAAGCACTGTTTCCTTGTATCCAAGACTAATATGCGTGACATTTGGAGGATGGTGGCTCTCTGTTCTGCATATTTGCATTCTTTATGCTGCTGTTTCTGTTCTGGCCTGTTTGTGTTCCTCAGTGTCACTGTATATAGCTTTGACTGTATCCAGGCCCAGACAGACTGTTTTTCTGCAGTATAATAAGTATAATGTCGTACATATGCTTTTTTTGTTCATATCTTTATGTTGCCTTATAGTTTTGTCTTGCACCTTACATTTACGCTCCTTTTTATGTGTCTGTTTTATATCTGTTCTGTTTGTTTTGCAATTTCTCTGGTTAAACAAGTAAACATCTCGTTCTTTACATCCTTGGGCCAATCAGTAACAAGATGCAACATCGCTTGAGTTTCATGAAAATCAGACCAGTGGTCCGCACGTGTACGACCATTTTTACCCACGCTAGTGACTGACTTATCTCAACAACTGTTAGATTGGATGCAATTTGGAACAGATATATGGGTCCTCCTCAGGATGAATTGTAACAACTTTGGTGATTCCTTAATATTTCATCCAGGGCCATCGTCAGTTCAAAATTGTATTTGTCCTATACTTGGGTTTACCACCACATACTATACCTGCAAAACTAATGTTCCCATTTTCTCAAGCTGTCTCTCTATCTCGGTCTGTTTTTTCACATCTTTCAATAAGCTAATGTACAACATTATCAAGGAGAGAAAGCTATCTGTGAGGTGGCCTTAATTATGGCAAATTAAAATTAAATTTAGATTAAAACCCTGCCCTTACCTAAAAAAAAAGAGGAAAACACAAAACATTTTTTGTGATTAGATTTTGTGCCAAACTAAGTTCAAAACAAGCACTCATTGCCTTTCTGTAACAATGGAAAATACAATCATTCTCCAATGCTCCAACCATGAAAAGAGCATGTTAAGAATTCTGACTATGAGCAATGCCAAGGTTCAGTCAAATAACCGTCATGGCAAAGGAAAACCACAATCCAAGACATGGAATCTCAACAAGCCATGAAAAATGTAAGAAAGTGAGACTGTAAAAAAAGTAGACAAAAAGTCTAGAGGGAGAAGGAAGGAATCTTCAGAGGGGGTCTGGAGGGCACTCTGCCCTATTTTATACTAAAGATTCAACACACATGTTGGTTTAGCAAACTTTTGAGGACATTGCCTCGATTTGGGACATGGGAATTATCCTGTAACCATAACAATACCCCAAACCACCATTTTTTAATTGTCCTAAATGAAAAGCAAGACTTTTGTAACGAAAAACATTCTTTTGAATGATTAGATCAATTTTTATTCTATAAAAAAGTGAACCTGGAAACACCCAAATGCTACATGATGCTCCAGGTCCAACCAACCAATGATTCATTTCAAATGTGAAAAAATATGCTCACTTTCTTCACAGTTTCAAATCAACAAAGACTTTTGGCATGACTTACAAATCATCAGCTCAAGTTCCTGTCAAAGATAACTTTGGCGCATAATTTATTTCACCATGAAATTAAAAATTTTATATGCCTTCTTGATGATCAAAATTCATTAAAATCAAAGCAGCATTCACGTAGTTCCCAGTGATTCAGGGGGAGACGGGGGGTGAGTGTGTCACTAATTGAATACAGTGTTTGAGCCATTGCCCAACTTGTTGTCAGTAAAGCGTCTATGTCTAGTTAAGTGTGTGTGTGTGTGTTCGTGTTTGTGTGTGCTCGTGGGTGTGTGTGTGTATGTGTGTGTGTGTGTGTGCGCGCGCTTGTGTGTGTGTGTGTTCGTGTGTGTGTGTGCTCATGCATGTGCAGCGTTAAGTGTTCCAGGAATCAAAGTGAAATGAGAGGGAAAAAAGCTGGAGCTCCAAAGGACCTTAACTATGCCTTGCAGGGCAAGCACCCCTCCACATGTACACACACGCACACACACACACGCACACACACACAGCAAAATAACCTGTAGCCCATAGGTGAACCTCAGAAACTCCAGAAGAAGGAGAGAACAGAGCAACCAGCTGCCCGTAAAGCCTGACTGAAAAAGTGACTTTAAACAAGATGACACGTGTGAAAAAATGTAGTAGTAGTATCAGCCCTGCGTTAAAACAATGCCATGTTGTGTTGGTGGGGGCTTGTTGTTTAAGGTATCAATGAGATAATGAGATGAAGCTATAGATTAATGCATATCAAGGCTTATTAGATGCCAAAAACACTGCACAGCCATTTATAATACTCACAGACAGGACTTTACAACTCTAGAAAGTTATCAGGGTGTCAAAACTGTTTTATCTTTTGTTGTGACGATTGTGAGGTAACAGTTGAATACAGTGTATGTTACAGAATAATCGTCTGGGAATGTGCGCTCGCACAGGAATGTCAGTTTCGATTAATTTTGCTTTCGATAGACTGACACCCATTAACTGGTAATTACCTGGTTAATTTTGAAGAAAAGTTGTAATGTAGCTTTCGTTTGTGAGAGCCGTCCAACAGTTGGTGGTCAGCGCTAGCTTGTCTGCCCTGGTTAGCCTGACTTTTAGCTCATCCTCCTCCTCAAAGTGTCTTTCAGCGCATTTAGTCACAGTAGCTCTCAATGGCATAACATACTCAGGCTTATTACAGATAGACTGTAGGATTAGCAAGCTGGGCCAACAGTCCGTCAACTGTGTGACTTTATATCTGCACTGTGAAGTCTTACGGAGCACACAAACACCATAAACACACTTGTCACCTGCCCAGCACGGTGCTGTTAAACCGGAGACACCGCAGCTACACCTAATTTTTATACAGTCTACGGGCTACACACAGCACAGCATGGCTATGCTAACAATGCTAGCCATGCTAACTAGCTGCTAGTCGCAATGCAGATTGGTAAAATGGATCCATGGCATCTCTTTGTATCTGTGGGTTAGTGCTCCTGTCACTGTTGGAACCTCTGTGTTAGACATTTAGGTCGGCAAATTTGTGTTTTTAAAACTTATTTCAGGGCTGTGCTAAATCACAGTCCCGCAAGGGACTGAAATTTGGCACCAATTGAGCAAACATGAATAATGTCAAGTAACTAGTTCAGTGCCCAACCATCCGATTAAGGGTTAACCGTTGGTATCCCTAGTGTGAACGCCGCCTTACAGAGTGAAGTTTCTTGCAAGTATGGACACTGGCTTGCACACAATTTTATCTTCAAACAGATTTTATTTTAGCCTTTAATGGTAATTAGAGACTGTCGACGTTTATCATTCACATCGTTGCACCCAAATAATTTTTCACATTCACACACTAATTTTTGCTCGTGTAAACAGTGAAATGATTGCACTGTAGGCTATTTTGAAGGATGCTAATGAATGAAAATGTGTATTTATTTTTAGAAAATAAGTTTTTCATTTAATGTGTTGTTTGCAACATCAAAGCATGAAAACAGTGGGTGACACAGAGGTCCTTGTAGTCTGATCTGAGATGTCTCAAGGGTTTTTAACATTGTGCAGTCACAAATGTGTGTTTGAATGTGCATGTGCGCATATTCATTTGTGTGTTGTACATGCGTGTGTGTGTGTGTGTGTGTCTTTTGGTCAAGGTAGGAGTGTGTGAGTCATGCTGTGTACAGCTGTGGTCCAGATGAAGGAGGCCACCTGCTCCCTCCTTTTCCTTCATTTTCTTCTTACCTCCATCATTTACACGTTCTCCCAGACATACAAACAACCTCCAATTAGGCCAACCTTGACTCGCTCTACGCCTGCACTTAACACACATACATGCACACGCACACACATACAGTTTGCCACATCATAATGGTTATGTATTCATGTCGATGCAGGTTGTGTCTGTGTGACACATCTGATGCATTTCACTGGAAGCACTACATTTAATTCAGGTTTTAATCTGTGCTTCATTGTGTTATTTGACAGAGATTAAACAGAGGACTTTGGAGGTGATATTGCCCAAACTGAAATCCCAGACATAATTCTCCAAAAAATCCTCCACACCACCTCGGCTGACACCATTGTGGTTTTTGGCAGGGATGGGACTTAAACTTGTGATCCAAGTCATATTAGTGCAAACATGCCAAATAGTGGGATATCCAACTTGGCAAGGCAGTTGTTTGACTCAACTGCCTAAAGAGACCTTGTATTTCCAAAAAGTCTGGAACAAAAAAAAAACCCCTTTAGAAAATGAAAAGGTTGCTGTTTTTTCACATGGATATCCGTGCATTTGATGTAACTTTAAAGTATTTGGGTTGCACAGTTTTACTACAGTATGCAGAAGTGAATTTACTTGCTTACTGCCCCCCTGTGAAAAATTTGTGCTCACACACGTTACGCATTCTACCAAATCAAACTTTTACATGAATATTTTCTCAGTCAGGAATGACTGAATGCTTGTGGTTTGTGTGTTTGTGTCTCATTCAGTCACGGTGGTCGTCGGTCGGACCACACTAGGTGTGTGTATGTTTCTGTGTGTGTGTGTGTGTGTGTGTGAGAGTTAGAGAGAGATATACTGTATTGGTGTGTGTTGTAGAGACGTACAGCTTGCGTGTCTGCTTGTATTTGTGTGCGTGTGTGTGTGTGTGTGTGTGTGTGTGTGTGTGTGTGTGTGTGTGTGTGTGTGTGTTGTGTAGTAGAATACATATCAACCAGCCATATCAAATCTGAGGATAAATAATGCTTTGCCTAATTTCACCCAGTCAACCAACCAATCAACCCAAGTTCAGTCTCTGTCCTGATTGGTGGAGGAGATGTGATCTGAATTCCTGTAGGTAATGCTAATTACCCAGCATGCAGCTCTACTTGTGTTTCATCATAGAATTGGTATTACTAGATCAGGTCTGCATTTTGATCACTCATTGTAACTTCTCCATTTCTCTGGCAGTTTTTTGTTAGCTCTTAGTGCATATATGGTTTACTTCAACAGAGAAAGGATGGTTTGAATAAAAACAGTCCATCTTAAACACGGATGCCCTCCAAAACCCAATTCTGAATTGGAACCGGTTCTAAAATTTTAAGAACCTAAGGTACTTTTATATGTTTTGGTGACATTTATGGTTGCGCTGCAGCCTCTCCTCTCTGTCCGCTCTCTGTTTGACCAAGGGTGGGGCTAAATTCCTCCACACACACACACACACATACACACACACACGCACAGATCGGACAGCAGAGCAGAGAGGCTGCGGTGGAGACAGTGAACCAGGTGAAGTGAAAGATAACATTTTACTCGAATTGACGACAACTATGTTTGTTACTGTAAGTGCAATAAAAGCTTTGCAAGTAAAAAGTCAATATGAGTAATTTATCAAACCACCTGTTCAACAAGCATAAACATGTAGAAAAGTGATATTTTCATCTGCTTTGCAGTCTCCATCTGGAGATGCCAGCATGTTTTACACAACGACAGCACACTTGTTATGCTAATAGCAAAGTTTTACAAGCTAGCTAAAACATAAGCTGTCTGTATGTAGTCTGTTTAGCTTAGTTTGTAACGTTTATTAAAATTTTGCAAATTCTTGTAAACTTAGCTACAGGCTGAGACAAACCAGTCCGTCCTACCTACCAGCGGTACCTGCAGGCAGAATCAGCAGCAGAGGGAGGAGGACAGAGGACAAGATGAAGGACTTATAGTGACTCATGTCTGTGTTTTTCATTCTTTATAAACTTCACTCAGTATTTTGATGTCAGACATGTAAGATTTGTTTCCAGTGAGATATTAAAGAGTTTATATAGTTACTTTCTGTGGTAAACATTACTGTTGCTGCTTTAGAAACAATATTTAGTTATATTTAAAATATTAATATATTCTAATCCTGTTCTGAATTTATTCTTTTTTTAAATAATTTAAAAAAAAAGAACTGATAAATATTGATAAAGAACCAGACCGATAAGCAGTGTCGATGAGAGTAGTAGTATCAATAAAATCTTAACACAGGCATGTTCAAATATTCACTCTAACTTTCTTCCCATCCCATCATCTAAGCCTGCTTTTCTTTTGGCACAGTGTGTGCTCCAAAGCATTGGATGAAAGTAAATTAAATTATGTTTTACAGTATTTACAGCATTGCTCATACTGGTATATTTACCCTGTTGCTGCATTTAACCTTCCATTACATTATAATATGAATTACAAAAAATGTGTCCATCTACAAACTATGATTTACTGCACTTGTTTTGCACCTTTGCTTTCATGCATTTCTGGATCTGATTTATTTTATATTTTGTAATATTTCCCTGTCACGCTTGCATAAGTTTCTTCAAATTAAGTTATTCAAACCTATATGAAATCATCCATCAGCTATGCCATGAACAACACAATATTTCTTTGATTATCTGCGTAATTTTCTGTAGGAATGCTGTATATTCAATACATTTAACAACTGGAAGAATAAATTACAGATTGTTGGTGATTAAATTTGCGGGATCTTGTGAAAGCGAGAGTGGGAGAAAAAACCATGTTTCAGAGATCAATGAAAGCCATTGAGAAAGCCACAGTATAATGAAAAAGAACTGCCGGTCTTTAAGTCTCTCTCCTGTGGACACAAAGTTTTTATAAAAGCATATCAAAACGTCTGGTCTATAAATGGTATTTCTGTGTTTATCCCTGTTCTCCATTTCAGCCTCCATACATTCCAGTCAAATGAGCCCTCCCATCGGACCCAGTCAGTAATCAGCCCACTGGCTGACTGCTGCTGTTCTGTAATAATATTCTAATAAGCAGTGACTGCTGCTTTGATGAAGGCCTGCTACTCCTACTGCTGATCTACTGATCTACTGAACTTACTCCTACTTGGGTAATTAAATATAGCAGAAAACAAGGAAATGGACCACCAGCTGTCCTTGTTTCTGCTTTTCCTCTGTCCCTCCCTTTCTTTGTCTCACTTTTTCATGCTTTTATGTACTTTTTCCTCAGGCTTCACCCATTTCCAGGTCTTTCTTCTCTCGTCCCTTGTTTTTTTTTTTCCTCTCTCATCCCCTTAATTTCTTATTTGTTATTGTTTCTCTCGTCTGATAGAAGCCTAGTGCTGAACTGCTGCTCTGATCTCACTCCTACCCAGGCAATTAAATCAAGAGAGGGAACAGTGGGATCATGGACCACCAGTGGGAGGATGGAGAAACAGATTCTCCTCACGTTTTTTTTTATCCCCTCCTTTTTGTTTGTTATCTTTCATAGTTTGTCTAAGACAACCTATTTTCTATAATTTTCTCTTTAACACACTCATCTTTTATCTCATGTTGTCCTGGTCTCCTATGTTCACTGTTCCACCCTCTGTCTGTATGTCTCTTTCTCCCTTCCCCCTCAATCTCTTGATTGACTTGAGTGGGTGAAACAGGCCAATTTGTTCCCCCAGGGTCTAAAATTACCTGCCTGTCTGTTTGGATGTGGAGCAGCAGGATGATTTCTGCTCTCCCATCAGTGACCACGGCTCATGTCGTTCAAATAAAATCAAAATCAGCATTGTTTGTATAGCTCTTTACACAAGGTCTTTCCCTGAAGAAAGCCTGAGAACTGATGGGGTTACTTCCTGAAATGATATCAAAGTTGTTTGCATTAGCTTGTTACCCCTGAAGTCCAAAATGGAGCCCCAGTTGTTAGCATAAGAACTACAAAAACAGACTACATAGATGCCAAAAAGCAAGGAACATTGAATTATAGATTTTTAGTAAAATTCTGTCTCCTCCGAGGTTGAGCTTGATAAAATCCAAAGATATCTGTACTGGAAGGGTCATTTAATACTTCATAAAATCAATAGAGAGTTCTTTTTAAAAGTTTTGCATGTGGATTTGGCATGATATTGGCAGCATTTGTCATAAATACAGGTGGGATTTATTATAATTTATTGTATTTTAATAATGGTCATTAAGGTGCTCTCAGATGGTGAATGGTCTTGTCTGCTGCCTGGCAACTCTGCTGCTGCACAACCAGCTACATCCAATCCTACTAACAACTTTTACCATACACACCAAGCTGCTGATATCCACCTACTCAATCTTTTCACGTAGCTAAATGGACACTGTTTATTGACCCAGATTGAATAATCAAACTTTGAAACTGTTGTTGTTCCAAAACCATTTTATCTTCATTGCTGGTGAAGAGGTGTATAATTCAGGGAACTCGGCCACCAGTAAAATTACCTCCTGTTTCATTTCCCTTGCTGTGGTTTCTGCAGTTGCAGGGGCAAGTTGAAAATGTTAAACCATCATCAAGTCAAATGGCAGCGGCAGATAGCCGCCCGCTCTCTCCTTGCCCCTGCAGCTGCCACCAACCTCGGCATGGAGTAACACATGGCCAGTCAAATTACAGGTAGTGTCTGTAGTAGGGATGTCAGTTTCGGTTAATTTTGCTTTCAATAGGCCACCACCCATTAACTGGTAATTAACCGGTTAATTTTTAGAAAAGTTGTGATGTAACTTTTGTTTGTGAAAGCTTTCCAGCAGTCAGTGGTCAGAGCCAGCTTGACATTTAGCTCATCCTTCTTTTCCTCAAAGTGTTTTCAATGCGTTTTGTCGCAGTAGCTCTCGATGGCATAACATACTCGGGCTCGAGGTACCGAACTAGCTCTTTCAATCCCTCGCCCTCTACCACACTGATTGGCAACATATTGGTCTCGATCATTTGGTACACCAACTGGGTGATGGCCTCAGCACATCACACTTTCTCCTCCCGGCTAGCAGTGACGTGATCTTTGGCTGTGACTGAGCGCCATCCTCACACATGGCAGCCAGGTGCTTGTTCTTAATGTGGCACAGCATAGTGCTGGTACTACTATTAAACTGAAGAGTTTCACTTTGTTGCCTTTCTGGAGGAAATGGTCTCACACCAAGCTTTACTTAGCGCACTTCATTTTCTACATCAGACTACTAGCTAGCAGTGAAGCCGTTAGCGGAATGTGTCGGCAAATTAACCTATAGACCGACATGTGTAACCGGTCAAAAATATTCTCAGTGGTTAACCGCTTAACGTTGACATCCCTAGTCTGTAGCTTTTGATTCGATTGGATGGCTCAAAAATGTCTGTGGCTCAGACAATGTGTATCTCTTTCGGCCTTCACCCACACCTCCCTCACCTGTGTTTTTAGATTAGGAGACAGTGATCAAAAGAGAAATTAATAAATGGATGACAACCACATTCTTTTGGAAATGTAAGCAAAGTTTTGACCAAATGATATCTAAACACACATTCCCAGATATCACTACTAAAACCCACAAGTCAAGTGAACTTGTATATGATGAGAGGGGTTAGCTGGTTGCTCCAAATCACATTTGATTCAATAAATGTATGTTTATACTCCTGAATGCAGGAAATTGTTTTGCAGAAAGATGAAAAAGGAATTTTTTTATTTATTTATTTATTTTTTTGCATGGACCTACTATAAGTGTGGTGACCTTTCTTTTATCCGTATTTGATATTCTTCTCTGATGATGTTCTCAAAAAAGGTTTTTTGAGACAGTATATATTTGTCATTTAATCTCATCCAAAATGTTTGGGCCATTCTTGTGAAATGGCAAAACCATTTGAGAAACAAATCACATCATTATATAGTAGTTTGTCTATTTTTGTAATGGTTGCTAGTTAATTAATCACTTCAAATATTGTCTCTTGTGTAAATGCTCTCAGTTCTTTAGTGCAAGGTACCACGAGGAGACCTTAAAACGACCTTCCTTAGTGTCGATCCACCCTCAGATCAATGATCTGTTGAAGAAAGTTCTGCTGAGAGATGGTTTCAAGATCGCTGTAAATATGACAGATGGAAGTGCACCTCGGCGGAGGCTTAGGAAGGTGTGAGTGAGTACTTTTTGGTCTCATTCCTGCCTGTGTCTGGCCCTTGTTCAGCTCCTGTTTCACTGTTCTGTCAGCTCTCATACTGGGGGTCTGGAATTAAACAAAACAAAACAAACATAGTACAGATTCCATTGTGTGTGTGCGGTTTTTAAACTTGGCTTTTCGAGGTCATTTCAGCTATTCCTAGATGTAATTTCGCACATGCAAACACACACACACACACACACACAGATACTCAATATCCAGATGAAATAACATTGACTTTGTGTTCTAAGAGGTGTATTAGTATTGGCTCCGCTCTCTCGGATTAGGAAAAAGACAGCAGATATTTCTAGACAGACATTCTAATTTTACTACTTTGCATTAAAACGCATTGGGGGAAGATTTTTTTTTTTTTTTCTCCAAGCTTCCAAAGATCTACAGTTATTGTTTTTTGTGTGGTTGTCAGAGCCAGGGTTTTGCGGCTACATCTTCCAGTCTCCAGCGTGCCTGGCCTTTTGTGCCGATTCTCTGTGTGAGGAATACTTTTCCACCTCACTAGCTGCGCCGCTCGCCTGTTTTCCCTGCTCATTCTTTGGATGGACAGTGTGTTTTTTCTTTGTCAGTGTGAACATTATTTCATCTTTACCCCAGTCTAGGGAGACTGCGGTGAGGTGGGATGACCTGAGCTTCAATGGAACAAAACATGGCTGCGTGTGTGTGTGTGTGTGTGTGTGTGTGTGTGTGTGTGTAGTAGGGCTTTTTCTTTAAAAAAAACAAAAACTACCTCTTGAATGTGGGAAAAATTAAGTATTTGATCTATAATGATCAGACTGAACTATTATTGACCTCTTTGTTACCGCAAAATAGAGGAAAGAGTGACCAGTGTTGAATGGATTATCATGACTCCAAACCATCATCCACCAAGTAATGAGTTGAAGTTTTTAATTCGACAAGTCAACACCAGTGATGGAAAATATCATGGACAAATGTAAGGCTGTTTGCTGCATTTTAAGAAAGCAACTGCCTTACAGTCACATCACCGCAGCAAATCTGAAGTCACCTGTTCATGTCTCACCAGGAATGGACGAACAATTGAGTCTGCAAGTAGCTTCTGATTAAGCTACGTGGGTCGCGTTCAAAATAATCCAAACACATGATGTCTTAGTTATAATTTGTTTGAATTTAATTTTTTGGTAACCCCTCTATGTATGCATACAGCAGGAGAGGAGCTTATTTAAAATTGTTTTTCTTAATTGTGTTTATTATTTATCAGTTTAACAGATAGATTCAATGCAAATAACATTTTTGTGTTTTTACAAACAAAAAAGCGAAAAGGACAAAAAAATAATAAATAAATTGTCAGTTTTAAAAACAAACAAAAACACACAAAAGTGGGAGTTCAAGTTGCTTAAGAATTCAATATGAAAAGATTCATTGATGCGATGTGTCCATAAATAATGACAACAACTGTTGGTCTGCAAGTTACATATGAGGAGATTTAAAGATTATATTCAGCATAAAATATATAAACCAAAATATAAACCTGAGTTTCTCTAGTTTTAAGTGCTATATGACATCTCTTAACCATAAAATATAACTGGGAGGCTGTGGGTTTCTCCAGTTTAGGAGAATTAGCCTGCATGCTGATAACATTATAAAGGTTGCCGAATTTGGCAATTAAAGGATTGGGTTCTGTCACTTGCCCAAAAACATCTGATAGAGTTTGGAGAACAGATTTCCAGTAGTTAGATAATTTAGGACAGAGCCAGAACATGCCTACATCAGTCACAAATAGAGTCTACATTAGGATGTATTTTCACAAGTTTTACTTTGGAATAATGAAGACAATGTACCTTTAACTGTATTAGCCCATGCCTAATGCATATTGATGCTGTATGTACATTCTCCAAGGCGTCCTCAAACTGGTCCTCTGTTATATCCGATCCTAAATCATTCTCCCAAGCAGATTTCAGAATAACTAGGGAAGTGTTATGCAAACTAGATAAATATTCAAAAATACAAAGGATATCGCTGCTTTAGCTGAGGGATCGAAGGAGAACAAAGATTCAATGGATGTATTGTTGGGTGGTCTTAAAAGTTTATTTTGAACATTAAAAATCATGTGTAAATCCGATTTTAAAATATCAGTTAAACAAAATCCAAATTTTATTTAAAAAAAAAAAAAATGAACCATATAAGCACTGTTTCATCTTTTTTAACCCTTATTTTGAAAAGCACAAGTTGTTGAGTTGATGATGTACATTCCAGAAAAATGTGGTGACTGATGCATCCAAGAGTTTTAAGGCTTATCAGATGTCAACACATTGCATAGTGGTTTTTAATACTGTGAGAAAGGATTTTACTACTCTGGAAAGTTATCATGGCAACAGTCATTTTACCATCCACTGTGAGGACCGCTTGGTAAACAGCAGAAACACACTGTTCATGTTACAAAGTTGTCTACAGCAATGTGCGCCTGCTTGACTGGCCAATGCTGTGCGTTGCTTGACAACATCACATTGCCTTGAAGCAAAAGTTGAGTCATGTTCAACTTTTTTGCCAGACAACCACTTTTCTCATTATTTTCTAGATTCACTAGATTCAAAATTCACTAGCAGCACTAACTGCCAAAAGACCTTGTTTACAATAAACTTCAACATTCTTACAGCAACATTTTAGTATCAGGACATTAAATTTATTTTAAGCTGATCTACACACTTAAAAAATGGGTTTGTGTGTATTTTATGGTGAAAAACTGTAAAAATGAAAATGATGAGCCATGAGTATGCATTTTTGTCTTAGCAATTATGCGTCTGTGTATACATTTATTAAAGCATGTGTGTTTGCCTTCATCTTGCAGTTGGTGACACCAGGCTGTCTGATCCCTCTTGTCTTCAACAAGCAAACACATCCGCATTATTTCCCCCAAAGTCCCAATAAAGTCACCTGCTAATACAAAGTTGATTAGTCCACAGAGCCGCTGCAAACTCAGAATCTTTTGCAAATGACTTGTTATTGTTTTTAAAGCTCTGTTTACTCTGCACAGCCCCTCAAACCAGCCCCTCTCTGGGCTGTGGTCCAAATCTTTATTAGCGAGATGAGTGTTGGGTGGCCAAATCTGAAAGCGTGATTGTGTGTGCCGAGCGTGTGTGTTCGCACGGTAGGGGTGTGAATCTGAGCGGGCACAGACTGAGCACCAAGCTATTTTCTTGACCTCGGAGTTAGTTTACGTTGTTTAATGCTGCAGTGTGTGTCGGTCAACTGGTCTCATTTGTTACTGCTGGAGTTCGACTGCTCCGCTCCACTAACGTAAGTCTCTGGGTGATGTCATAGAAAGTTCACAATATACTTCATGTTCGTCTCACAAAGGTAATTATTTAGTCATTAAACACTTGCCTTTTTTGAAGATGAGTTCCACCTTTTTTGTTAACATTTAGAAAATCAATTTTTGACATTTGTGAAGGAGATAAGAACTGCGATTTTTATGTGAATCGATTTTGAATCAGCCCTAGTGCATGGAGAGAGTAAAAAAACCTAACAGAGAGTTTATATATTATGTGGTAGCCTTCTTGTGTGAATCATATGTGTGAGTGTGTGTTCGGACCAGCTTGGACCAGCTGCTGTGGCTGTGGTGTGGTTGACTTCACCTCTTAAAATGTTGGTGGGGAGGTGATTATTGCATTATTTGTTGTTTGTTTTACAGAGTCTGCAAATGTAAACTTGGCAAGTGTTAATCTCAACCAGCTATGTTTTCACCTGCTGACAGGTGAAACACAGGTGTAGCTGTGCACTTTTTTGTTGTTTTTGGTGTTTTAAACAGAATTGTGCAAATGTTGCAAAAAACATATTTCACGAGCACACTTAAATGAGAGAGGAAGACAGAAAGTGGAGGAGCTTGATCTTTGTGTCTTGTCTCTTTTGAGACCAAAATAGCAAATTGACAATATGGAAAATCAGAGTGACAAATTGATAAATAGATAGATAAATTGTAAACATGTATGAAAGGGAGGATGTACAGAAACGTTCTAGTGCTGCCAAACAGATAGAACCTGAGTCACATGACCTCCTGTCACCATGGAGACCTGGAAAGAGGACAGACAATACATACATACAAGAGGCAAAACTCAGGCACACTATTCACACACAAGAGAGAGGAGACAAGGAAACCATGCACACAAACAGAGAGAGAGACAAGAGGTGAGTCTGAATCTCCTGGAGGACGAAGATCCAGTTCCAAGACATCTGGAATAAGGTTCCAACAGCCAAGGGAGAGAGAGAGAGGTCCCACGATGGCCATTGGTGCAGCACGGAGAAGCCTGAGTGAAAGAGAGAACAAGGATGGATGGATGGTAGATGAAGAGATTGGGAGGTTGCACAACATGTGCTCTTATCATGGTCTCACCAACAGTTTTTCTTCTTTCTTGACTCTTATTTCCAATCAAACAGGACTAGATAAGTTACAAAAAAAAAAGAAAAAGTTTTCTGAAGCACTGTCCAATTTTAAAGAATTGTCACAAGCTGGAGACCAGTTGCTGTTTTAAATTTTGCCAAATTTTAAAGGGGGCATAACATGCTTTTTGTGACTTTCTGTTATTTTTATACTGTTATAATGTCGGATGTCTATGTCAAACATGGTCAAAGTTCCAAAACTTTAGGGTGAACATATGTAAAAATGCTGCCTGAAAGTCAAAAGCCAGGGCTTCAGTCTGCTCTGAACACTCTGTTTGCAATGCCCACAAACGTCCGTCTGCCTTTGTTGCTTAGGATGTTCCATGTCTCATCTCAGTATTTGCCTGGGGCTGATTCATTTCAATCATACCAAAAATCCACAACATATGCATAATGAAAGATAAAAAGCGTGTTTAAATATATAAATTGGGCTGAACCTCATAGCTTCATACACTCTAGTATGAATGGTTCAGAAAAATACAGATCATCTGTGTTCTTGTGTTCATTTCAATTCACTTTGTCTTTTTAGGAAAATTAAATACTTGTAAGACATGAATTACATTTTTATACTAATAGGCTGATTGACTTGTATTTCATGTATAAGTGGAATACGAACAAGTAATAGACCAGAACTATATTGATATTGCTTCGAAATTGGTCACCCTGACTTGTGAGCTGTTTAGCTTTTCTTCACTTGTATTTTCCAGACAGAGGTTAAACGCACTAAAATCAAATTCCCACAAACCTGCCATGCCCATGTGTAATGTTAAGTCAAGATGTGCAAACTTTAACAATGCAAACAGTTGCTCCTTTGACAGATAATGAAAAACTGACTGTACAGGCACTGACAGTACCACGGGAAATTTTATGGGGATATGGGCACATTCCCTGGCTCAAAGATGTCAACACCACTGTGAAATAAAGGATGCACAGTAAAGTTCAAACACACAAACATTGAGCCTTCAGTTCTTTTTTAATTTCTCTGGTTTCAAGCTTTGTGAGAGATGTATTCTGTTCACAGTGATTATCTGAGCTGTGTAAGATCTTCAGAATAACACATGGTAATTCTGTTTAGAGTGGCTTTTCTCTTCAATATGGCGCTTGTCAGGAGTGATTAAGCTGACATCGACTTACATGCTTCCAACAGCTGCTGAGGGATTAGACTATATGGAGTAATTCATTTCATTTGTTTGATATTTAATCATCAAATATTTGAGAGGGCATAGCGTACGGTGAAGTATTTTATTGTAATCGTCGCAGTACATACAGTTGTTGTCGTTAGTGTGTCACTTTGAGACTGTCCTAAGAAGAACGAGAGCATCCGTCATTTCAGGAGCTGCTCCAAAACAAAAAAGTTTATGTTCCAGTTAATTACCCTTGTCTGTCAGGAGCAAAGGAGGATGTATTGTAATTTTGTTATAGAGCCACAAAGTCTACAGGTGGAGGAGGTTGAGGTGGATGACAAATAACCTCAGTGAAGTAGCTATTTAACCTAAACCATGATCTCTCCCTAATGAAGTTGTTTTTGTACTTAAACCTAACCAAACCTCAACCATAGCAGCGTAAGAAAATTGTTGTATTTTTGAAACTGTTGATAGCGCAGTCAGATCAGAAGATGCTTATGTGTCACTCAGTAAGGCATCGACCAACAACATATTATGTTGTTTAATTTGGAAGACTCTTCATCTGTGTACGTCTTTGTGTTTGTTGGACTGTCTTACTCTTTTTCCTTACTCTACCTCCTCCTCATCACTCTCACCTTCCCTCCATCTTTCCATCTCCCTCTCATCCCCACTTTCTCTCTCGCTGTTTAGTAGGTCAACATGTCCTGCCTCCTCTCCACATTAATTGTTGTCTTGCTGTATCACGCAACCATTCACAGCTGGGACTCATTAGACCTGTGTCTGTGTTTGTTTGAATGTGTGTGTGTGTGTGTGTGTGTGTCCGTGTGTGTGTTTGTATATGTGTGTTATGTGTTCACCACCAGTCCGGGGTAATTCCCGCTCTGTCTTTGATGAGCAGGTTGGTCCAAGGACCCAGGCTGTATTCTGTAAGATGCTTCACACTTGGATGATACTCTGGTGTTTGTAGTTTTCCACGCATTGCTTCTGTCTCTCATGTCCAGGGTCTGAAATTAACACCTGCCAAGCACCAAATGCAGGTAGATTTTTGACAAGTAAATCTGGGAAGGCTATCCACCACACTGGCGTTTAAATGTTTGTACCAAAATAGTCGTGTAATAAAATATCTATCATGATGGCTCGGAGGAAATTACTCATTTTTGTTCCTATACAGTGTAGACACACACACCATATGTGTTTTTTACATGCGTGTAAACAGTGCCGCGGAACTGTAAGAGTGCTCGAGACCGTCTGAAGTGAAGGAGTGCCAGCCACAGACCGTTTGGAGTGCTCCTAGTTTTGCAGTGCTGTTTACCATACAGGTCATCAGCTACTCTACATCGCAGCTCTCTGCTAAACTGTCGCTTGCCGCAGTATATGTGACAAAAAAAGGCAATTCATTATTTTGGCTGGTAAAAAATATGCAGTGGATCTTTTTCATCTACCAGTCCCTTTGGCATTGTGAAAACAGAATTTGAGGAATTAGGACTCTGGGGGCATACAATATATAACAAAACTGAGTACACCCCTGGTCAGTATCATTAAAATGTAATTACAAATCCTGTCAATTTAATACAATTTCATTTGTTTTTAGACAAAACCCAAGAAGAATTAAGCCAATTCTGAAAAGATGAACTGCAACAAAAGTCAGCATACCCTTCATCAGTGAGACTCAGTTCTTTTATTTTTCAATATTTTTGTATGCCTGCCTTTATTTTTGATGACAGATTTGATCCTCCTGGTTATAGATGATACCAAATCTGTGAACAGATGTTCTGTTATTCTTCACAGATAATTCTTCTCAGCTGCTCTTTGCTGGAGGGGTTTTGTTGCTCTATGTCCGTCTTTAAAATACTCTAAAGGGGTTCTGTTGGAGTCAAAAACTCTTATTTGATTTTTGCGGTGTGTTTGGGATCATTGTCATGTTTGAAAATTCCTCTCCTACCAACCTTCTTGAGACTGGTAGCCATCTTTTTGTTCACTATTTGGGTAGACAAACTTGTGTTCATATTGCGATCTATAAATGTCATCTCTCCTACACCTTTTGCACTCAATGCAACCCCATATCAGCACACTCCCACCTCTGTGTTTCATGGTCGGCACTATGCAGTCACTGTGGTAGTCCTGGCCAGGTCCACGCCAAACATGCTGGACCCCATCTGATCCAAACAAATTTATTATTATTTGGTTTCATCTGACCAAAGAATGTGCTGCCAATATTCATCAGGCTTCTTTTCATGTTCTTTGGCAAGTTTAATCTTGCAGTTTTGTGCCGTTTTGTAAGCAACGGTTTTCCTCTTGGATCGTCTGTAGAGGTTGGCTTCATGCAATGTCCTTGACACTGTCTGACCAGTTACTACTTCTTTTTCTTCTTCTTCTTTTGGCTGCTCCCGTTAGAGGTTGCCACAGTGGATCATCCATTTCCATCCCTTCCTAAACTCTGCATCGTCCTCTTCCTCTTGGGGTTTCAATCACACAATTTTAATCCATTTTTGTTTTCCTGCAAAATGCAATAACGAAACATTGTATATTTTAAGACAGTTGAGCAAGAATAAAAGACCTGCAACACCTGCAAGGTCATCATTATACATAAAATACAGGTTATCTCACACAGCTATTGACTGTCAGTACCAGGTCCTTCAACTAAGTAGAGCACATCCAGTTTAATAATGAGTTTCAGCACAGACAGAGCAGGAAGGTCTGCTCAGAAACTGATCTGCTCTTTTTGTGTTTCTTTACAAGACATCAGCCTGAAATCTTCAGACTGCTGCTAGCCAGCATTAGCTACCCAGCAGGAAGGGACAACTGTACAATGTAGAATCTGGAAACTGTTAAGTCGACTCCCAGTGATTCAACTCTCATAACCAGAGACCTTGTCAACTAACACAAACCAAGAGCGCAGACCCGTGTCTGGGGTCATTTTCAGTTGTTCTTCTTGTAGATGTTAACATTAAATTCAGAGAGCCAGAGACAGCTTGCTACCTGGATTCGCAACAGTCCATAAACTGCAGCAGGTGCGCATGTAGTGTAACTAATCACTTCACAGTTTATGGTACTGTTGTGACTCAAAACGGCAAATGTCTACCATCTGCGCTGCCTGAAAATAACCTTTTTGTGTGTATTGTAATAACTAATAACTTTCATGATTTAGACATATTACATATTGTGCAAAAATAAAAACTATTTAATCAAATTTATTTGAGATATCACCCAGCCCTACTGTAGTGTGAGATAGGGCTGATGATGTGATATAGGTAATTTCATATCCCGATAACAGTACATATCCCGATATGTGAAATTAAACAAGTGCATATAAATAAAATAAATAAACATAGTTTCTACTGCATTTTGCTGTCATTTATGGTCGCGCTGCTCTCCTCTGCTCTCTGTGGTTCACTGCAGGCTGGGCTGAGCCCTCCATGTGTGTTGCACACAGCGCAGCAGAGGAGAAACAGTGAAACAGGTGAAGTATTTGAGTTGACAACAACTACACTCGTTATGTTACTGTCAGTGCAATAAAAGCTTCATGAATAAAAAGCCAAGAAGAGTAATACATTAATATAATCTGTGCAGAAGATGGACAGACTCCAAATGTGAAAAATATTGTAAAGAGTGTGATTTGCGATACAATGAAATAAACGCTAAAGCATAATATGAAATGATAGATGGCACATGATATATATTGCCATATCGCACAGTCCTAGTTAGAGATGCTCATAAGATTTGTCACCTGTCATTAACATTTTTTCTATTTACTCTTTATCTCCACTGTATAATATTTAAAAGGGTCAAGTTCACCTGAGACCCACTTTAGTTCTTCAGGTCTTTCTTAACACCTATGAAGTAAAGCTTTAGCTCTTATACTTTATTCAAAAACTCAATTTTTCTTTTATTTTTCCAAGCCGTTTGGATGCTACCTGAGTGAAAGCAGCCTTTGAATATGCGGCTGCATATCATTCACATTACTTGTCATGATTTGGGAGCAGGTCAGTTTACACTTTGTCTATACTTGATTTTCTTTTGGAGTAACTGACATTATTTGTGTAACTTTAACACAGCAACAGCATTGCCAGAATTACACAACATTTTCACCCACTCCTTTCTTCATTTTGATAACTCCAACGTCTTGTCTTGTTGCCAAGCCCTCTCCTTAATTCCAGCCTTCTCACATGTACAGACCAGTGAGCCATTACTTGATATCAGGTATATGGTTACTTTGACACACACAAACAGATGCGTGAGTCGAATCATCATTACAAAAAGAAATATTAAGCCAGAAGGTTCTCTACATTTGCATATTACCACTGTCATATTCAGCCAACAAACATCTTCGTTTACTTATTACAGTTAGCATGTGTGTGTGACTTGGTGTATCAGAGAGGATTTGGGTTTCAGAGACTAAAGGGGATTCGCAATCAGGCCTCTGGCCCACATTATTCACATGGGAATGGATGTGTTATAAAACCTTTAATAATCTTATACTTAACATGGAGCTGCATATTGAATATTTGTGGATACAAGATGGTATTCAACGAGTGTCTGGTAATGTTTAGTTGTATGTTGTACAAATGGTTTGTCAAATACTTGCATCTAAGTGTTTCTTTTGGTTAGATTAATATGTTTGAGATTGAGTTTAAGGGATTAAGTTAAATTCAATTAGTTTATAAACCTTTACAATATATATTATGTATGGAATTATATGTTAAAGTCATTAATCAAAATTAACCACCAGGTCTTCATCAGGTCGGGTAACAACTCACTGTGTGCACCTAGTCTAAATGGAAAATCATGTGAGCCAAGGCAGGTGATCTGTGCATTGGCACCCTACAGCAGGACATTATCGGAATGGAAGATGAACTGGCATCCCAGAACATAATAGTTGAGGATTGAAATCTTCCACTTGATTCCTTCTCTAATGTCCTGTGATTAGTAACTGCTGAGCCTAATGTACAGCACTGGGAAGACTCTCCCTCCCTCCATTTAGGGCAAAAAATCCCACAATCATCTGCTCTATTTCTTTCCGAATGACAAAAGGATGAGAAAACTTAGCAGACTTTCCTTTCTGAAACTGCTCGACCAAATCTGAGGCACAACTCTGTGTGAACAGGTTGGTCAGCTCAGAGAAGGTGTAAATGAAAGACCTGGCCCACCCACTGCCTCATATGCTTTTTAAATCTGGGCCCGCAGAGCAAGCTGCAATCTCGCCTACAACCCAAAAGATAACCCAAACTCTGTGGCATCAACCTTGAGCATAGGATCAGGATAACAGTCCACACAGCAGCATATGGAGCAATCATGACGGAGTACATAAACAAAGCTGCAGCAGTCAGTGTGGGATTTATCCATTACCCCAGTTTCAGTTTTGCTTCCATTTTGCCTGAACAACTTTAAGCTTGTGTTCAAACAGGAATTAGGAGCAAGACCACATCACAACCCTGTGGGGAGTTTCAGTTTGGCGGCAGTGCTTGGACCATTCATTCACCCAGCTTTGTATAATTATAGGTCAAAGACACCTCAAGGTTTGTGACCACATACATGTAACAATTCAAAGGGGGAAACTCCCCCGAGGGTACCTCCCGCACTGTAAATAAAAGGATTCTGCCATTTTTCTCTGGCGGTCCTTGTGCATGGATTTATGGATCACTGCAGTGATCCATAAATTGTTTTGTGGGATGTTTTATAAAGCAGTCAACCAGCTCTGGGGGAGGGAAACACATTTATGAACTGATTTAATGGACAATATTCTGTACAGTTTGTGGTGTAATGATATAAAAGACTGCAACATTCAGACGTTATGCTGTGGTCTTCATAGCATCTGAAGGCAATACTGCATCCATCAGAGACTGTGCTGGATCAGTGTCTTATCCACTTAACCACAGGAGCAGCAGCAGCAGCAGCAGCAGTTTATCTGACCCTTGAACAGGTCAGATAGTGTCATAACATAATAGTGCACAGCAGTAGTTCATGGAGCTATCCTCTGATGGTTGAGGGCATCCTCCAAATGTAAGATGCAGAGATCAGGGTGGAGGATTTGTGGCCAGACAGCTGTTAGCCTATTTTTATAGTTCCCTTGCTGTTGAAGACACTGCAGCAGCAGCACTACTAATATTCATATGGATCGTGAATTTGTAACAGGTTCTTTATATGAGGACACAAAAAGAATTGCAGGCTGTCATTTGTTTAGTGGTCACATGACATGAGAAGTATTGCTTTTATTAGACACACATGCACATATTTAGAAACCTGCATCCTAGCAAATCATTAAAAAGTTGTCCTAACACACTGAGGCAAAACAGTCCTCCTTGCATCTATGCTGTATTTCCAAAGAGGAATTTAGCATTTTTTCTTGACATTTGATAGCATGTAGCATTAGTGTGCTAAATGAATGCACACACAAAAATAAATGTATCATCATCATTAGATACCCAGTCCGTCCTTTTTTCCCTCTCTCCTTCTCTCCCTGTGGTCCATCATCCCTTTCTTTTGAAGTCTGTTCTCAGACCCTGACTCTTTTTAATCATGTGGAGGACCTGAGTTTTAAAGCCAAGGTAAGATAAACTCAGGCTACAGAGTACATCTGGCTGGGATAGCTCTGCTGGTAAAACAACAGGAGAGAGAAAGGAGGAGAGATGTCAGGGTAAGGGCAGCTGCAGGCAGAGCAAGACAGCGAGGCAATGGTTTGGAGAAGAGGAGCTGAAAATGTGAGCTAAGATTTTATAATTGTGCACCCCATAGCTTCTGAAAGCTTGGCTGTGGTATATTTTCATGTGAAATAATCCTCATTATCTTTTGTAAATTTATCCCACAGTTAATCTTTCAGTCACCATCTCTATGTGCATCATTTTATGCAGTTATCTTAGTCAAGTCTTTGCCAAATAGGTCTCCCCCCTTAGTGGGTCTTTGCTGGTTAAATATAGGTGAAATTAAATTTAAAAAATGAATGTGATGAGATATCAGAATGCATGACAAAGGTTGTTTTTAAAAAAAGTCTATCATCATTATATTTACTTTAAGAGAGATTAGGGCTGCAACAAATATTCTAGATATTCGGCTGCAGACAGTGATTTGCACTCGGAACAAATAGCACTGAACTGAAGAGCAATGAAAGCACCCTAAAAAGCCCCGTTTGGAAATACTTTGGATTTTGGTAACCAGTATGAATATGATTACCTAACCTGTGTAAAAGTTAGGCTGTCGAATAACATATCAATTACAAATCATTCATTTGATCTATTTTGTAATGTGTAGGTATGTAGCTCTTTTAAAAGACATGTTTATGTTGAAATAATTATACCTATACAGGTAGTTATGTCTCTTGTTGTATTGGTTTGCCCTCTTATGGACATAATGCGCAAAAATAGATATTCAAATGGTTTGAACCTATGAGTTTTTTTAGAGGGAATAATCAAACATCAATTTTGGCTAATGTTGACAGCTCTAATAGAGATATCTGAAAGATTGCTTATTGTTATGATGTCATAGTTTAGAGTCTCTTTTAAAATGAGCTGTAATGAGTTGTAGGGCTGGGTGATATGGACTAAATCAAGTATCACAATATTTTTGACCAAATACCTCTATCAATATTGTGACAATATTGTAGGGATGACTAATGGTGCTTTCACAAAATATTTACACAATTAGATTTTTGATAAATAATCATCAGTAATGTGGATATAATGACTAAGTTATGTGGATATAATGACTAAGCTGGTAAAGGCAAATAATGGAACAGCTAGGACAGTCTGGTAAGTTCAGAAAATTACATCATTAATGCAGCCTTTACTACCAGGAAAAGACAACACTTGTCACATATCACATATCCCATATAACGATATTATATATACACACACACATACATACATTCAAAATCTAAGATGATATCTAGTCTCATATCATGATGATTGATATATTGCCCAGCCCTAATGAGCTCAGTGTGGTGTGGTACAGAAGAGATTCATTAGGTGATAAACATGAGGCTACACACGCACACACACACACACGCACACACTGCAACTGAAATAGGCAGATAGACCAGGAATCAGACACAGTAAGGGGTTGGTCTACCTTATCAAAGACACATGGAAGTGAGCATGATTGGGCCAAACCTGTAGTAAGCACTGGTTTGTGTTTTTGTGTGTATGTGTAAATCTTTGTTTGAACGTATATGTGTATGTGATTGCATATGGATGTTAATTATGTGTGTCTGTATCTCCTTGAAGTTTACTGTACATTTGCCAATGTTTGTATAGATATAACCATATCAGTAACTGGGTGTGTGTATGTGACGTAAAGTACCGTAAATACTCTGGAAAAAACTCAGGCCGTCATCAATTCTATCCGATCCATTTCATGCAAGAAAAAGCACATCATAACACCCACCATATGGAGATTGTTACTATGGAAAGCAAAGCAAAAGAGGCTGCTTGTGAATGCAGGTCGCACAGACTGGACTCTGCAGGAGAAGACAGAGTGCAGACACACACACACACACACACACACTCTAAGGATATTGGACAGTTACCAGGGAGAATCAGAGATAAGGAAATTGAAGAGTCTCTTTCCTCTGTCTCATTCGGCTTGTTTTCTCTCTAAACAAACAGCCGGCAGCAGCACAGCGTTTAGGAGCCCTTTATGAAATAGTCTGACATCCTTTATGGGACACACACAAGTTTTTAAAAAAGCTCGACTTTGACACACAAGCACAACAGAGGTTAACTAATTCCAGCAAAATAACACTTCCCGCCAAATTTAGCAGCTGCGAGCTCGAAACACTTTGATCTGCTGGAGGTCCCCACCAGACGCGACCAGAGTCACAGTAGGTTACGAGCTATCGCACATCTGGATCTGTAGGTGACCTGAGGCGATAGACAAAGAATGCCAGTCTAAACCACCACTGTCCTCGCTTGGTCTTTATGCTATAGTGATCAAACGGTGGGGTTGTTAGTTGTCCTGCTGCAACTTGGCATGACGGATAAGAGACAAAACACATGGATGCAAACATACTGTAGATGCTCACAGATGTTCATGCAGCACTTTTAGAACACGTATAAAGCCTTTTTTTTTGTACACACTCAGACATACCCACAGAGAGTCTGGGCACAGCACTACGAGTGACAGTGTGGTTGCCCGTCCTAGTCATGTTCTGCCATAACCACCGTTCTCCCCACAGTAAAAAGTCTATGAGGCTGACTGCATTAGATCCAGGCCACAAAGTCTCAAGCGAGCTGCGGTTCCTATTAGCCGGCCATCATTTTTGACAGTCTAATAAAGCCAAATCTTTTCAGGAAGGGCTTTTCCTTTTGTTTTCTCTTGTTTTACGCTCAAGTTCTGAAGTTAATGTCTGGTGCTATTGTCCACAGTGTCTAGAAAAATATGAGCAAGAATGTACTGTGGAACAGTTTTGTCTTGAGTTTTATTTGTTAAAGCTGTAGCAGTGTTGATTTGTGTGTCCATGTGTGAATCAGGGTGCCAGACTGTGGGGACGCCCACAGGGCACCAGCCAGCCGGTGTCGCCTAAGGACACTATACTGTAGCTACTGTATCAGCAAGGACACAGGTTATAGTGAAGTCACCTGTGTGCAAAATATGTACAATAATTGCTATTCATATGTACAAGTCAATATCTGACTGCTATTAAAAAAACAGAAAACTATTAAGATCAAATATAGTCACTGTTTGTGGGGAACATTGCATTATTGAACTCTAAACTATAAACATCCAATATCAAAAAATGAAATTACATTATTGCATTTCAGTTTCTCATCCTAAGCCAGTATAGCAGTATGAACGTCAACAACTTCTGACAATCATATAATAGCAAAATCAACTTATTACTAAGATTACACAAAGCTTTCACACATGACTTTGATTACAATTTCAAACTGTGTGATTAATGGCAAACAATTGTGTCTCATATAACCTTGGGGGCTTGAAAGTACCATACTAAATAATTAAATGCAATACATGTGTTTTAGGCAGTCATCGTTGCTATTATCTACGCTCACCCTGTATGACGGCTGGAATTGGGGACATGGGGCCAGAAGCTGTTTATTGCTTTCATATGGAGCCAACATGTGTTTCACATTTGCCAGGAGATTTTTTTTTTTTTTTTACTGTAGTATGTACACTCATGATGCTCTTACTATTGAGACATCATGACACTGCCTCTATTACACTGTTATCATTTGTTAGTTAAACTAATACTTCAACCAGCCGTGAAAAAAAGACATGAAAACCGCACTATTTTATTTTAGTCCTTCTTGTGTTTCTACACTGTAAATGGATTACATAGTTTTCTTTTGTAATGAATTGATGCAGAACAGACTGTGATACATACAAAGTAAAATCTAAACTGTAACAAAATTAAAGTCTAAAATTACACTGTCTGCCTCACCTGCATGAGTACGGCTGTGGTTTGTTTATAATTTATCAAGTAAATTTATTTGGCTGCTTTTGATTTGTAGATTGTGATTCGACTATCATTTCAGTATAAACAAATCCATTTCAGAAATCCAAAGTAACCAAAACATTATTTTCTCATGCATTTGACTCTGAAGCGCTCCTGTTCCTCAAGAATTTTAATGGAGATCAGTTGAAGATAGTTTCTGTAGTACAGTGATGATTCACTGTCATGAAGCACTTGCAGAATATGACATCAATGGGATGTCTTTTACTGTGCTGAAAGGCAAAGTGAATCACTGAAAACCTCATCAATGTTCCTGTGGGCTCTGTGCTGTTAGGACCACGTGCAGGCATGTGTTTGTGTGTGTGTACTCACATACTGTACACCACAACCTAACCATCACAGCATTTATCCTCTCCATCATTGCCATGGGGCGTAATTTGAAACAATTAATTTGTCGGGGCCATGTCCTGTCTCACCAAGTGATATTAGTGTGTTAGCTAGTGAACTTAAAGCTTAACGTAGCCTTTTAGTGCTTAATGCAGCTCATGATCATTTAATCATGGTCACTGTGCAACTAATCTGCTCTCAAGCAGGTAATGTTTTAACAGTTTGCCAAAATGCAGATTTATAAAAAGCCTCGGCTGAAAACATGGCATCACTTTTCCAAGAGTATCCTGTCAACTTTAAATAATTTTAAAGACTTTCATTCAACATTATTTTCAAAGGATTTAGGACATCACTTGCAGATACCATTATGAAACAAGACTAAGAGTCAACAACCATGCCAGTAGCTCTGTGAGGCTCACGGAGGTGTAATGTTTGCCATCTTAGTTTAGCATGTTAGCATGCTACCACTTGGTAATGAGCATTGAACACAAAGCTGACAGCAGCTGAGGCTGGTGTAGGTATTTGGTCATAAACCAAAGTATTGGGCCAACAGAGATTTTGACCTGATGATCACGCTAGATGATATATCAAGGGATCATTTCAAAGTTTTTACAATTCCTCCTCTGGAGACCATGAATATCTGTACCAAATTTCATGGTAATCCATCCAGTAGTTTCGTCCAATCCAGTATTTCAATGAAAAACAAAAATGTCAACTTAATGATGGTGCTAGAGGATAAGTCAGAGGATCACCAAAGTCAATAAAATGTATCCTCTGGGGAACATAAATATCAGTAGATAATTTAATGACAATCCATCCAATAGTTGTCAAGGCATTTCACTCTGAATCACAAATATCAACCTCATGGTGGTGCTAGAGAAAAAGTTACAGAGTGATCATCCTCTGGGGACCATGAATGTCAAGATGTATCAGTCTGGATGAAAGATCAGCTGTCAGAGCAACACTGCCATCCCTAGAGCTGAAGCACATCTGAAGATCAGCTTGAGGTAGTTTGAAAAGTGATTTTCCTAATGAAGTTTAACTTTCCTTGTGTTTTGATATAGTAAAAGGTTACACACCACTTTTTTATTTAAAAAAGTCAGCTGTCAAGAGTTAAATTGGGATTTGTAAGGACAAGAAGCTATGGGATTATGATTCAAAGTAGTAACTCTACTACTACTGCTATTACTACTACTTCTAGTACTGCTCCTATTCTACTTTTACCTGAAAACAGAGGGTTGTGTGTTCAGTATGTATTAGTGTTAAAATGAGGCTGAAAAATACTAAGTCACCTGTTTCTCAGCAGCAATCCTGAGTTGACAGAACAAGTTCCTGATAATCTTTCTAAAACAACAGTTTGCGGGGATCGTCGTTGTGTCTCGTTGTCAATTATTGTTAAGAAACTATGTTGAACTTGGCTCGTGAGACATCCTTCTGGTGTCTGTAGCTTTGTGGATATTCAGTGATTCAACACAGCCTTCAAAAGTGATACATCCATACACCCTGAAGTTAATGTTTCCAGGCTCCACTATGCCATCTGAAACCCTGATGTGGTGCACCCACGCAGACCTCTCTCGGTGCAAAACCTCATGTTGCTTTATTACCACACTAACTCTGTGTCATAGCAGACTATTTTTACACTGATTCGAAACCCGACTGAGACATTCCAACCATCGGGCTGAATCTGGGATCGAGAGACACTTGGGCCCAACAGTCTGTGTAAATGATCATGTATGACAGATTTCAAGACTCGGTACATGAGTCGCTTTTTTCTAATGTGTAGATTTTCTTGGCTTGTGTGTCTTGAAGTAGTCCAAGACTCTCCAAGAATGAGCTCAATTTTAGCAACAGCCAGTGAGAGTTTAGCTCAAGGGGGAGAACAAACCTGAAAAAAATCTTCTAATAATTCCAACTCACAGACATTAGTGAGTGGTTGAGATTCCCAAGTACATGATGTAATTATTAACAAAATATGTAACGGGGCTCTTAATGTATTACGTTCCATATTCGGTGAGACACCAAAAAAATTAAGTGGACAAGACCTACAGGGAGTTCCTGCAGTGTCTTTATTGTGTGTTTATAATTCCTGTTAAGAAATAACATTAACAACTCTTCCATGTTTATCAGAATACAAACATAGCCTTTCCTAAGAATCCTTACCTGGAAATTGCACCATGTTCAATAGTCGCAATTCATTGACTAATTAATGACCATGCTCTGTACAAAAACAAGAGGGAAGATGTTGTTTTAGATGCAAGAACAACAGAAGCAGTTATTCAGGATGCTGAAGAAAGGTGATTTTTCTAGTCTTTTAGTTTTTCCTTTTTTTTTAAGCACAGGTTTGATCCATTCTGAACTAAACACATGGGCTGTATTTATCAAACAAGTGTACTAGGCCAGATTTGTGCGAGTGTTTACAATGGATCAGATACATTCACATTAACTTTTCATATATTATGCTGCTCACCTCATTTCCAGGTTGTAGATACATGTTAACATTAATTAGGGTGTCATTATAAACTGCAGTGTTGCTGCCTTCTCAGTCAGCCAAAGGTGATAAGACGTATTTGAATTAGTTATGTTCTCCTTTAGTTATTATTACACATGTTGAAATGTAAACCTAATAAGATTTAATAAGGAATTAGAAAGGACTCAGGTTCAATAATTGGATTCATTACTGGATTTGAATTTGATAAATTCTATCGAACTCCATCCTCGCTCTCTTCATTGCATATGCGTTTAAGGGAGGATTACATAAATAAAAGGAGGAATCATTTTAACAGAAATTGATTATGCTAAACATGGAGTGAATGAGAACGGAAGGTTGTAGTACGAAAAGAAACATGCATTAAATATAGGCATGTATATCACTAAAACCAATTATTTATATCAACTAGGATGTTATGAGCATAATATCTGATTGCTGTAAAGCAAAAGAATAGTAGTTTTGGTTTGTGTTCATCAACCTTGACTGTCAATGAACTGTAAAATCACTGCAAGCTGCAACTATATCTTTTTTTCTTTTATTAAGACATTTAAGTGTCTGTTTAGTGTTCTATTTGCATTTTACCTCAGTATTAACATTGATGTCAACACCATCTCCACCCAGTCCAGGGACTGACTGCGTAATGATCTTAGTAAATAACACGCTGAATACATACAGATTGTGGACGCAAACTAGTGAAAACTGCTGCACACATTTTGTGCTGTGCCATTTTCTTAGTAAATCTGTCCTTCAGTGTCTGAGGCTATGCATGCAAATTCTGAAATGAAAACAGATATAATGCATAAAGGCATTTTAGAGGGTGCAGCATTTTTAAAATAGAACATATTTCTCTCTCTTTTCATGCACAATTCATATATCTATTTGCATTTTATAGTTTTAAAAATGTTGTAAGACCAACCTCATGTAAATGTTGAGTAAACCATCTCCAGCACATATACAGTCACTCACTGAGCCCCCTAAAATAGCACTCTCCAGCCACAGCACCAGCTGTAGGCCTGTACCACAGAAATCCCCCCACACTACCACAAAACCCACTCACTCCTTTTGCCACCTTACATCATGTAGAGCACATTCAGTCTGTTCTTACTTTACACACACCCTCACCACACATATAATACACAGACCCTAGCCACAACCCCTCATATTACCAACCCTTTGACTAGAAGAAGTGTATATTTCACCGCATGTGCTAAGGCAAAATGTCAAGAAAACAAACAAGCAAAGAACTACAAAGGACTCAGAGAATGCATATTTCCAGCAAGTCTATAATACATAATTGTAGTCTTATTATACAAAATGTTTAGAAGTTATTTATTTCGATCTGCATCAAAGTATTCAGTGATAGATCATTTTTATTATTAGCGCCTCGTTCCATGACTAATTGTCCATAATTAAGCAAATCATAATCATGGCGAATTTATGCCCATTTAAAGTCGTCATGTTTCTGAAAATGCACTTCTATGGGAAAAAACAGTATGAAATTTTGCAGAATAAATCTGAGTTAATGTGTACATGTGTCATTGAAACGTGGTTGCAATTGCATGGATTTGCTCAAGAATTATGGCAATTTATGCCAACTAACTAGTGTGTCACAATCCCAGCCAAGCCCTTGTATCTTCCTGATGTTTTCTCTCTGCCTCCCAGTCTGTCTGTCTCTGTGTGTGTGTGTGTGTGTGTGTGTGTGTGTGTGGCGTGGGCGTGCCTGTTCTCTGCGTCTCTCTCCCTCCACACCTGCTGCTCATCCCGGACCTGCACAGCTGCCATGAATCTAGTCATCACTACCTGCTACAAATACCCTGCTCAGTCTACCAGTCAGTGCTGGATTGTTGCCAAACAAGTTCCTAGCCTCTGTTTGTCCTGTTGGCACGCTTCTAGCCATTTTTGTCTTGTGCATTCGGCCTGTTTGCCTTCCCTGCCTTGTTGCCTGACCTGCCAGTAATTCCGTGTTCGGTTTGTCTGCCCTGCCTGCCTGTCCGCCCCCGTCTTGGATCTCTCGGCTCTGCACACCTGCCAGCCTTCAGTCAGCCCGAACCTCCAGCCAGCTCTTCCTCCCACCTATCCCCTGCGCTTTTGTTAACTGTTACCAGTCTGTCTGAGTCTGCACGTGGGTTCACCTGTTCAGCCCAGAGTAACATAGTGTTCCATTAGTTCATTGGCTTTGCACTTCAATTATATTTGCACTAAAATTCAGGTTGTATAGCTGTATTGTTCTGCTATGCTCATGTTCGTACCCATAAGCTGCTGCTGTAACACCTCAATTTTCCCCCCAAGGATCAGTAAAGGTTATGTTATTTTATCTTATTTAATCCGCACCTATGAGAAATTATAGGTAAATGTACAGTATATTAAAAAAAACAATTTTCATGGTTGTCCAAATATATGATGTAGCAAATTTGATAAAGATGGCAAGATATTTGTAGAAAGTATAAAATGTGTGTTTAAAAAAAAATGAAGGTCCAGAAAATCTTTGGTGGTGGAAATGGGCGTGGCCTACATGAATCTAAGAAAAGCAAAATTTTGCTTCTGTGTCTCACTGTTCACTTGTTATGATTTCTGCCCTAAATGAATCAGCTTTTCCTTGGCTCACAATCTAATATTTAACCAACTTCTGAGATACCCTGCAGCTACCAAACAGCCTTGAAATGATAAACTTCGGTGGAGGGAAGAAAATTGTTTGGAACCTGAAGATGCACTCGAGTTCTCTTTGTTTGATACTGTGTAGTCTTGCGATACCAGACAATAAAAGATTTCGCCGCCTCCTGATCGTCTTGGGATTTCTAAATGCACGGTAGCTGCTCAAACGGTGGCCATTAACAAACCTACGCCTCTTACATTTTGTCAAGGACACGCCTTACCATAAATTTATGCTTTCCCCCCTCTTCTCCTCCATAGTGAACTGCATGTCACCGCCCCAATATGAAGGGCCGCCCTAAAGACTTTGGATTGGTTCTGCAATGCGTGTTTTTTTAAAACTCTAATTGTTTCCACCCAGTTTTAACAACAAAAGCTGGGAGATCGTCCTCAGTCTCTAGTTGAGCGAAGTGTTTAGAGACTGACTTGTGAGTTTAGATACTGTTGTACTGATGAAACAAAGGCATTACCGCCAATACAATGACCTTGTATAACCTTGTCATCATCACTTTGTGAGTATGAGGTACATTTTTTTCACAGCAGTGATGTTTTCATCCTACAAAGAGCTTTACATCAAGTTTGGAGGTCTGTGCAATTAGAAAAAAAAAAAAAAGCCCTCAAGGAGAGTGAGATTTTTAGTTTGATGACACTTTCCTACATGAAAATCCTCATGAATCAATAACAGATGTTAAAGGCATTCTGTATCATAACAGTGTCTAGTGCTTTGTATCAAAATCTTTACCCTTTGATGTAAACATGACATTCAACCAAATCCTCTTTTAAATCAGCTAATGCCTTCGGGGGGGATCTGGTTGGCAGTCATGTTGCCCTTAAATTAAACCAGTATGATATTCACAAAAAAGGATTTAAAATCTGTTGGGTGTCAAATCCTCTGTTGTTAATGCTCATACTAGTTATGAATCACAACAACGCAATAATCCTCATCTCTGGTAGACGATATGTACGATATATTTCACTGTGTCCACTCCCGTCTCCATATCTATGGTTAACATTAGTATAATAAAAACATTTTTCTTCCTTCGTTGTCTTTTGCTACAGTTAAAATAATTGCCCCTCTTGCTCATTTAGTTGTTCCATTTATTCATTTTAGCTAATTTAATTATTAAAAAACAAAACCAGGAAAGGGAATGGTTAATGTGGTTTTACTATATACAGGCACCCAATAAATTAGTCTTTATTTGATCCCATGTCAGGCTCTAATACTCTGCATGTTGACTCTGCTGTCAGGCAGCCAGTGATCAAGGACTAATAGAGGCTTTCTGCTGCCATAGCCGCTTCCAGCGACCCTGGGTCTAAGGCTAAATCACGCCAGTGGAGTTAGAGGAAAGGAGGCCAACAAAAACAACAAATATATTTTCATTTAGACTGCAAGCATATTTCTCTAGAGAGTAGGGAGGGGGGTGAAGGAGGGTGGAGGAGTAAAGGTGAGGAAAGGAGAGGAGAGGTAAAGCAGAGCAAGAGGGGAGAAAGGAGAAACAAAATGAATTAAGTGAGGCAGATATGAGAGATGAGAGAAAATGCTGTTGGAGAGGAGGAGAGAGGAGACTAATTTTGGGGGTTTGGCTCTGCTCTGGCTCAGGCTCTGGAAAATGTTTCATAGGTTTATCAAAGCCTTGACTAAAATATTAGTACAAAATACATGTTTACATTCTTGTTTTTATCTCCATGTAGCAAATGCATTAAGATGAAACACACTCTACTTGAGTGACTCATATTTTAGGACCTTTGTGTCAGGGTGACTTTCCCTGAGTATTTCTCTCTGCTGCCGACGTGCTTTCACTTTATCGTTTTTTTTTTTCTCTCTCTGTCTCTCCCTCCCTCTCCTAACTCTCTCCTCACTCTTTCCGAATCGATAAACAGAGGCCTCACCTCAGTGCAGGCCAAGGCAAATGTTTGAGCCACCTGTTGCAGGAAACTTGAAGCCCTCAGGAGATGTGAAGACGGAGCTGAAGCTACGGCTGCGCTCCAGGTACAGGTCGCCTCTGAACCAGAACAGAGAGGGAGACGGAAAACAGGCAGGGGATGAACTACCTGATGTGACAGTGTGTGTGTGTGTGTGTGTGTGTGTGTGTGTGTAAGCACGTTTACAAATGAGATGCCATGATTCTTCTTTCTATATTTAAACTTCAAGCTGTTTAAGTCTGCTGACACCTTGCTAAAGAGAAAAGAACAGATCTTCAGTTTAGACTGAGAAGCCTGTAACTTATCATTTTAGAGATTTTGACCTGCTTTTAAACAAAAACATGTTATAATGTAAAATAACACTGTCATTTGTAAGAAATTAAAAACCATGACTAAACAGTACTAAGCATATAAGCATATAATTTATATATATGTTATCTAATGACAATAAAAAGTACAATTGTTTTTATGGACACAAGCATCTCAAAATGAACATCTTCTCCTCATTTCCTCTATTGGGTGGCACACTTAGCCAGATTTTTTGAGATAAGTGCTTCCACTAGCACATAATGTATGTGCTCAACAGCTGACACAATGATTACTATTGTTTCATTCTAGTAAACCACTCAAAAGAAAAGTTTTTCTATGTGTGAATGACTCATTTTAGCTCCGTTTTAATCACCACCTTCGTGTTTGTGTTGAGCTCAGCTTCTGACTGAACTCAGAATTCACTAGAAATTCTTGTGTAATTTCCCTCCAGTCTCCTTTTTACTCTCGACTCTGTACATTTAATAAGCTATACACATCAAATTTCCGTTGAAACATTTTCAACTCGCACAGACATGTTTTCCCGACAATTTGCGCCACCCTGGGCGAATTTGTGTCTAATCTCATCTTTACATTGACTTTTTGGTGGCAGCGGTGAGACTGAGTTTCTTGGTACAAACAACCACTTTTACTTTACACATAATCATTTGCTTTATTGTTTTTATTGTTAATATGCAAAATATTGATTAATTCAGATTTAATGCACTTGAGGTAAAGGTGTGCTGTATCAGTAACGACAATAAAGACAATGACAAGCAGGTGAAATATAGAAGACTAAATGGTGAAAAAGAAGTTAAGTAAAAAGGAGCTGCACATTAGTGTAGGAGGAGGAGGAGGAGAGCTCCTGGTTCACCTCCTGGGTTCCAGGAACTCCCTTGGTCTGCTTCCAATGATTGCCCCCAAGCCCCTTTGCCCCCCCCCCCCCCCCCCCCACCCCCACCCCTCCAACCCTCTTTACATCTGCAAATAACCCTCAAACCACCCCCACCCTCCAACCCCAAATTTTCTGGCAAGTTCTTTAATCGCCCCCATCACCCCTTCTTCCTCTCAACCCCTCACCCCCCCCCCTCCTCACCCTTTGGCATCCCATCCACGCGGCTGCCCTCTCAGCAAACACCCCCCACCTCACCCAACCCCCCCCTCCCACCCCCGACTGCCGTAAATGCCCCCAGGACTGTGGTTCTTTTCAGTTATTCACCTCTCCTCCAAACCCACACGTCTTTCTCTGATTCAAAGCTTACAACCCCTCTCTCTCTCTCTCTCTCTCTCTCTCTCTCTCTCTCTCTCTCTATCCCCTTCTCTGTCTCTCTAACTCTCTCTCTCTCTTCTCCCCAGGATGTAAAATATTCACAGCTGCTGCTGCGGTCACGTCGCACGGCCACAAGACTCTCTGAGCAAACAGAGGAGCTGTGAACGTGTGAAGCCGATGGTGTACGTTTCATTTGAGGTCCGACACAGGTCCGATAGATCCTGATGTAGTCAAAACAGAAACCGCATACTGAGCCTCGCCACATGCCTCAACAAACCAAACACTAACCAAACATACCCAAGCACAACATGAAAAAATGACATTGGCAAACAGTTTTTAGAAACATGTTAGGCACACTGTAGAAATGGGAGAAATGATGCGTGGCTCGGTGCCGCTGAACAGACTAACTCAGATGTCACTCGGGTTGATAATCAGTGTGAAACATCTGTCTTGAATAAATGCCCTGCTTTTTAAGTCTGGCCTTGTAATGCATTACGGTTAAAGGCAAGACCACATTAAGTCATGTTAAAGTTGCAATAAAACTACATCGAACTATTCCAAGAGGTCTACAGTACACTTGATATATTTGCAGACTCGATTCCAAGTCCGTTGAATGAACAAGTGGACTTAGTCGTCTCAAATATCGTCCAAATTTCCGTGTTCTAATGCCGACTTAAACGGGAAGTTTTACATATGTAGATCTATGAAGTTGTACCACCAAATAATAAGGACATCTTGGCTCAGGAATGCCAGCCCTTGAACTTTATGAGGGAGGGAGAAGGGGGGGTGAGAGGAGGAGGAGGGGATCAGTGTCTTGAACACATTTCAGAGTAATTGTACTTGATATGTCGTTTACAGAACACCCAAGTAATCATATAAACAAAGGACTAGATGCCCTGGGAGGATGAAAGGAAATTTGAATCTCCCACTGATGCTTACTCACGTTTTGACATGAGTGTTAGACACTGAGGATTCCTGAGCACAAAAAGAGAATCTAGGACTGTATTGCAATAAACACAGCGGGGATGAACCGAGTCTGGTGGATTTCATCATACTCGGAAATTAACTTACACACACAGAGAGACACACAGGGGAACAGATGGCAGAGAGTTGAAAGTGATGGATGCAATGAACAAATTACAACTGCTGCAGCCCTGGGCAGAGCGAAGGCTGTGTGTGTGTTTGTGTGATAACCTTGCTCCGGGTCTGATCCCGCTAATTGATGGAATCTGTCTGAACTTTACCAAGACATGACAAAAGTTTGGAGAAAGAGGGGGGAAAAAAAAAAAAAAAAAGTGCGAACGTAAATGCGGCACGGAGAGAAATCGCAGGACCCGGACGGCAAAAACACAAGAGAACGAGTTAAAGAAAAAGAGAGGGAAAGTGAGAGATGAATAAAGAAAACATGACATCATAGTTAATTAGAATCAGGTGATAAACAAGGGAGTGATATTTACGTTATACCATATGCCCCGCTCCATGTGTCTTTCTGTCTCGAGGGGCACAGCAACAGGTTTTCAGACAAGTAAGGTCAAGGCGGAGGCTTTTCCCCAGCTGCTAGACCACACTGATGCACACACCTCTTTACCCAGCCGCCCAAGTGTCTGTGTGTGTGCGTGAGTGTGTGCGTGTGTGTCGGCCATTTCTAAAAGCCTGTTTTGTCTTTGTTGTTATCACATAAAAGACAGTGTTTATCCTCCAGGAAGCCATGTTTGCCATGTGTACTTGTAAGGGGAGCTGTTTTTTGCACAGAGAAATGAAAACCCCTGAACTCATTAACCAGGTTGTCTGCTGGGCTTCTTTCAAAAGTTTAATCTCTTGCAGATTTGTGATTCACGTCTTGGTTTTAAAACTAATCCAAACACTTATTCACAGTTTGTTATAGACCTTGTTTACTTAGATAAAGGTTTACTTAGAAGAAAGGATTCTAATGCTGTAGAGTTGCCAAATAGTTTGAAATTTTGAGCATGAAAGTCCATTTTTGACCTTTTGAAATAGCAGTTAGAAAAATTATCTTAAAGGGTAAATTCACCGCTGTGAATAAAATGATTTCTTAAAACTAGGTCACCTATGTAATAGAAATGTGCAATTATTTTTTGAAATTGGTGCCCTTTGACAGGAGAAAACTGAGAAAAAGGCTGTAGAATCCCACACTAACCAGAATGCATTGCGTGCTTCCTGTCCATTCAGACCGACTGACTCTACTGACGGTGTGTTTACAGCCAGCATCTCTCTTTACTGAGGCTTATTTTCATTTACACATTTTTTTTCTTCATCTAGTCTGGATATATCTGGTATGCAATGATCATAAAATGAAACAGCACACTGGAGTTAGTTATGTTGATCAATGCAAACTTACCAAAAGCTGTAACGTTACACAAGCCTGAATGCTGCCAGAGTTGCCGGTGGACAGTCAAAAGCCTCCGATTCGGCCGTCTCCATTTCAACTTTTTGATGATGGGGTGAAAAACTGTAACCAAATGCTGTTTCTTTTATCGTTTTGGACAAGGAGCCGGACCAGATCGTGGTCAAGGCTTGGATGCAGCCTCGTTACATGCAACACAGTCACTGTTATTCTGTATTCAGAGTTAAAGTCCGATATAATAATCTATCAGAAAACAAAGTCAGGTTTACCGAAGCACCACAAAGTTTGTTGCAGTGCAGAGTTTTCTGTTCTGTCTTGGTTCTCTCTGCACCGGTCGATGGTGCAGCCGCCTGTCTGGCTGCAGGCGCCTCTTTGTAACATAGCTCCAGTCTGGCGGTTGGTTCTTCCTGTGTCGTATCTGATTCAACAGCATGATATTCAGCCTCGTATCATGAAACTAGTTTTCTACCAGATGTGGTGATATTTTAAAGTATTTAATAGTATGATATTTTAGTGTCTGCTTTTCCCTATCGCTAGTGTAACATGGTAGGCGGAGTGTTTTGAGAGACCCACATTTGACCGTCCTAGAAGGCACCACTACCAACATAGTCTGAAGTTCCTCCTTGCCCCCAACTACCAGATTTTGCAGAGACACAGAAAACATTAATCACAACTATTGTTGTTTTTCACACTACTATACTAATTCGGATAGAAAAAATATAAGGTTGAAAATGGACAAAGTGGTCCTTTAACTCAAGGTTCACTTACTGGCTTTTCCAGAGCTTTTAACTACATCTAACAGTTTTCGTCAGCAGATGCCGTATGTTCCATCAAGGAACGCTGAGCAGACTGCAAGAAGTTGTTGAAAGCTCTGGAAAAAGCCAGTGAATAGACCTTTAGTTAAGATTATTTAGTCAAATAATCAATATCAAATAAAATTTGTGTAATTACAATTAAATACCTACATTTAAAGTGGAATCTAACTACTGCATATATTGTACTCATGTAAGCAGTTTTGTACATTCTGCTGCAGTGTAACATTGTCACATGATGTTTATTACTGTGATTCCCAGCACTTTGCATGGTGGTAAAAAAAAATACAGTAAATAAATTATCTGTGTCAACTGAAGAGTTCCCTTGAATGTTTTATTTATCCATTTATTTCTATCTATTTGTGGTATATTTACAATAGAGCAACCAATAACTGAGCCATAAAAATATCTAAAAAGAATTCAAAGTCAGTCAAACAAGTTAAAGACAAATATATTTTTTATATTTATTCAGGTTTAAATGATTAGTATTCAAAAAAGAGAAGCATAAATGGTAAAAAGACAAGAATTTGTCCTTTTTGTGTTTTTGTTCTTTTTTGTTAAATATTACACAAAATAAATAAATTTAAAGAAAAAAACATGATAGTGTTAGACTTGCTGTTGTGTTGGTACTTTCTTGACTCTCCCTCATCATTTTCATTTCCCGCTCTTCTCGTCTTTTCTTCTCCTTTCCTGTCAGTCGGCTTTCTGTCAATACTTCCTCCTCCTTCCTCTTCATTTTCCTCTTACACATTTTGCCATTTATTTATTACATTTACTTCCCAGTCAAGCGTTTCACTTGGACACAAATCTAGAAATGTGAGTTACTAATCACATTTTGGCACAGAAGTCATTTCTTTTCATATTTTCTACTGTGCCAATGTACTTTATAATTTAAAACAGAAAATAATATATACATTGTATACCAATATATCTTATTTCTTTCTTTAAAAATAGAAATGTCTTTATCCAACAGAGATAAAATGTCTATAGGTTTCCATTCTTTTCCTCCTCAGTGCATCATTCAGATCTGATTCAGATCTGTCCAATGTAGCCATCACTGTCACTTCAATAATGTCTGATGCCCTGCTGTCTGCAGAGATCTCCCATGGCTGATATGTCCAATCATCGCGGTTGTACCACAATGGGCAGGAAGTGAGTGGCTGTGTTTTTCCTCCGTGTTTTCTTCCCCTTCATTGGCTTGCCATTGGCATTGAGTCCCACAAACATGTGCTTCTTCTTGTTGCGCCACTCCGCTGAAGCGTAGGTGTTGTACTTGTTCTCCTCGATGCGTTCAATTAGACGACAGTCCGGACCAAAGTCCCTCTGCAGAGAGAGAGGAAGAAGAAGTGTAAATGAGAGATATGCAAAAATAAATCAGAGCAAAGAGACAAAGATTTCAGAAGATCTTCATTTTTTTTTGATGCATTTTCTGCTTATAAGAGAGCCAGCTCTAAATAGACAGTGATTTGAAACTTTCCACTCTGCTATAATGTGATGCTGACTGTGTGACTGAGGTTCAGCTTGAACAGAGATACATGCTGTGGGACCGTAGTTGATTTAATCAGTTAGTCAATCTGTCAGACGGAAAATTCATTCAGTCACCCTCCAGTCAAAATTGTGTTTTTATTCTTGTTTCTTCAGATATATTTGCAGAGTTTGACACTAGAAGGCTGTTTTCACATTCATCTGCTGAAGGGGGAAAGTTTCTCTGTGCTCACCTTCAATCTGAGTTGAAAGGTACCAACGCTGTGATTTGTGACATCACAACTAGCTAGAAGCCAATTGTAGTCCACTATGCAACTTTACACGTGTGATGTGGAAACTTGAAGCCTCCAGCACACACAACACTGAGCATAGACGTTTCAAACGAAAAATATGTCAATATTTTTCAATGAGGGAGAAGAAGGAGATGTCATTTTAAGACGATTTTTAACAACTGAACATTTTTTGTGGAAAAAACATGTCTGGCACAATTTATATTCGAAGCATATAGGATTTTTAATGACATGTCTGAAGATGATGTTTTAAGTTACTTTTCAAGCAAATATGCCAAATGTTCACTAATTCCAAATGGAGGGATTTGCTGCTTTTCTTTGTCTTATATGATGGTAAACTGAATATCTTTCAGGTTTCAGGTTGTTGGTTGAACAAAGCAAGAAATCTGATGGCATCACCTTGAGCTTTAGGAAATTTTAATTAATTTTATTAATATAGCATCAAATCATCACAAAAGTTATCTCAAGGCACTTTTCACATAGAGCAGGTCTAGACTCTTTAATTTAGAGAGACCCAACAATTCCCCCATGTCACTATTTTCTGACATTTCATAGACTAAATGATTTGTGAAGGAGTATTTGAAGAAGAAATTTGTCAGATGAATCATTAAATGTCATAATCAATAACGAAAATAATGTAAAGTTAGAGTTTTAATGCTTTTGAGAGCAGGTTTATGAAGACAGATATAAATATGGAACAATATCAGGACTTGGATGATGCTGCATGAGATCTGTGGATATCTCAGGGTTTGTATTTTTCCCTTTTTGAATAACTAATTAACAAGTCATGAGGCTGTACAGCTGTGTTTGCTTAATCGCTGTATGTTTTATTAACCTGGTTGACTTACTGCTCTTGTAAGTGCATAAATCATGTCAATAGATGGTTTCATATTGGAATGAGTCACTCTTTTAATGGAGCCTAGTCTTGTCATCTTGTCCTCAGTTCATCTTCATAATCTTTCAGTTTCATTACCATCAGTTTCTTTTTTACCATCATTAGTAGCTGTAAGTGATTTGTATTACTGGAAAATTACAGTCACATCTCAGACTTTGTCACTGCTGTTGCTTTTTGTTATTTTCATTTTTATTAATGTTCTTTCTTTTTCTGGACCTTGTCTGAGCACAGCAACATGTCGATATTCTTGTAACAACATAGATCAACAAATGGTCGACTATTGCTTAAGAGTAATCCCCAGTGTAATCAAGGCCAATTGTAAAAGGCTGGACATGAAATTATTGTAGATGTTTGTTTGTCAGTGGACTGGATGACTGAGGGGGCGCTGGAGGGATGTGGGGGGTGGGGTGGTGGTGGAGGTGGTGGTGGTGGTGGTGGGGGGGGCAGAGAGGTTAGCATGAGATCTGATTTCTTAAAGATTCAGGTTTGTTGCCAGCAAAGAGCATCGTGACACCATGTTTGTGGCTTACATTACCGCAGTGACCACCCACTGGTAAATGAAGAGAAAATGATCTGAGAGAGTAACATTTGTCAGTTTACTGGAAGCTGCCCTTGTGCTTCAGGCGAATGTCACTTAAACAGTCAGTTAACTGGATGCAGTTGATATTCACAAGCAAAAATGTACTTGCCCCGAACGCACAACACACACACACACACACACACACACACACACACACACACACACACACACACACATGCACAGTATAACTCTCTCTCTCTCTCTGTATCTAGCCACAGCTGTTCAAATTGGTTCCAGAAGTAAAACTGAATGTTCCCAAAGCAAAATGAGAATATTTTACAGACACTGTGCAGTTTTTTAACTAATGCTGGTCTCTGGGTACAACCAAACTGTGTGCGTGTGTGTGTGTGTGTGTGTGTGTGTGTGTGTGTGTGTGTGTGTGTGTGTGTGTGTGTGTGTGTGTGTGTGTGTGTGTGTGTGTGTGTGTGTGTGTGTGTGCTGGCTGCCTTTCAATTAAATGATTAGAGAAGGGGATTAAAAAAAAAAAGAAACTGTAATCATAAGTGACATCAAATTATGGTAATGAATCATGAGAAATAATAATGTCAGTATCGTTTTACAAACTGGCTTAGTGGGCTGATGTTAAAAGCAAGAAAATCTACACATTTAATACAGAAGAAACTATTAAAAATAAAATCTTACATCACAGACCGCACTGCGAATTTGTTTTCCTTGATAATTCTATATAAATTCAATCACAGTAAAGCCTTAAGGCGATCATAATCCTCTTTGTCACTTACATGTATTGATCTGGCAATATAATGAAACAATGATTTCATTTGATTATCACTGGATAAAGAAGTCACTGTGTAAACCCATCAAGTGTAATCGAATGCCAGCCCTTCAGCGCCGTGTTACTGTGGCTTGTGTTGCACCGAGCAGAAGACGTCATGGGAATTCAGTTTCAGGCCATGCAACAGAATGCCTCTTTCTTTCTACCGTGTGTCATTTCATCTGTGGTGTGGCTCCCAGAGAGACACGCTGAAAGTTAGGTCTTTCAAAGTAAAGGAAAAAAGAGAAAAAAGGAAGGGAGAGAATGAGATGAAGAAAAGGAGAGAGAGAGAGAGAAAGAGAGAAAACAGATGAAACAAGGGCTGCTCTCCCCCAGAGGGACTGAAGCAGAATAGAGAAACTGAAGGATTGTGTTTCCTGTTTCTGAATGGAGAGGAGAGATAGGTAGCAGAGAGGAGAGCTCGCGTCGACTAACTGTGGTTCCTATGTATTTCTGGAAAAGAGTCTTTGCTGCCTTGTCTGTTGTTTTTTTTTAAAAAAAAAAAAGCATTCAAGAAAATTCAAAACTGCAGAGTCACAGGTTTAGAGAGAAAAGTGTATCTTTGGTTCATTAGGATTGATGAGTGGATGAGCACATAACGGATATCATTGTGAAAAGGTTCTGAAACAACTACTCACCGCTCCGTATAGGTCTCCCCTCTTGCTGATTGCCAGGTAGTAGTTACTGCTGAGGCCCCTGATGGCCACAACTCCCACATCCACTGACTTGATCTCCAAAATACCTGATGCAGCAGGGACAGAGAGAGACAGATAGATGTCAAAACTTGAAGCTGGTCATTTTCTCAGTTTTTGCTGGGTTTGATGATCATAACATAAATAGGGCTACAACTAATGTTTGTTGTCATTATTAAGCTATATCACAATTTTCCCAGTCTTCAAATAGCTTGTTTTATTCGAGCGTCAGTACAAAACCCAAAGACAAGTGAAAAAAAAGAGAAAAGAGAGAAAAGAAAAAAAATCCTCACACTTGAACATTGATCATTTTTTTTGTCCATTGACTAATCGATTGACAGATTCTTTCTGCATTTGCTCTCAAGTTTATAGACTTAATTGTTTCTTGTGAGTGTAAGTCATATTTTCTTAACAAAGTTGAGAGATTGTGGGATCTAAAACACCACAAAAGCAGGTATTTGACTGTAAAAATATTAGTTTAAAATGTAAAAAAAGGTGCATCTCGGGTTCTGTAATTTTTCAAAATAGCTTATAAACCTTAAAATGCTGTAGGAGAAACCTGAATCATCTCAGTTTCTTCCTCACAAGTGAGCCCCAGTCTCGTCTCCCTCCCCTCTCTCTCTCTCTCTCTCTCCCTCTGCCTCTGCCTCACTATGTGACAGTCAGACCTCAGACCGGCCTCTTGCCCCCTGTTCATTTGCTGGTTAGCTTGTGGGCTGCATGCCCTGGGACCGAGGTGTAAGCCAGGAAAAAACATTTCTCCGCTCTATGTTTGTTTTTCTGACCAGGGGAGCGCAGGCAGGCAGGCAGGCAGGCACACGGACAGGACGGAGAGAGGCTTTCTGGCTGCCAGTTTGGCAAGAGGTCAAGGCGTCCGTATCAGTTTTCAAGCCTGAACCAATTACTGGTTTAAGCTGTGGTCTCCGGCCCTTTCTTCTCTCATCCTAAAGTCAGTTACACCAAGCCATAAAACTATCAGGGGTTTGAGAGGATTAGCTAACAGGGGCCAGTAGGAAGTGGAGCCTGGTTGCAGGAATAGTAGGGAGGATGGAAGGAGAAACAGGAAAAGTCTATCCAGAGTATCTCTAAAGGTCTATCATTGTCATTCCTGAGCTTTCAAAGTGTCAGATTCTTGTTCAAATAATGAACGGACAACCTTATGCCAAGCAGCATTGCTGAAAATCCATTTAATCAGCCTGTTTCCTCCATAGAAAGTGAATTAGTCATAGTGGTCAGGTTACCAAACATGACTTGAGGCAAATATCCAGAACAGTTAATTATTGTTAATTATTTTTTCTTTCTAGAGTCACACATGTTCATATTTTCCCCAAGGTTGTTAAGGAGGAAGTCAAATAAATCCCGATGACCAGGAAAAGCAAGGAAACAATAAATAGTGTGAGAGGATGAAAGTGTTGTAGATCAAGCAAATGACTCCCATTTTTGTTCTTTTAAACTTTAAATCTCATATGACTTCTACCTGTCTGTCCACCTGATGCCATTTGCTGCCCTCACTCCGATAGAGATTTGCAACATCCAACAACCTGGTGTGATGAGTGGATGAGACTCAGGGAGCCTTGTTGTAACTTCAGATGGAGACGACTGAGAGTATCGACCCACTAACTGCCCTGAAAGTTGAACTTTACTGTTGTCTCCCAGTCTGTCTCTCAGTGTTATTTCAAAGAAATGAGAGACACTTTTGTATTTGGAAATGTATAAAAAAAAAGGGTATAAAAATGAGCTGTGATGTTTTTTTGCAGTGACAGTGTTCCCGTGTGTACTGTATGTCTGCAGTTGGTTTATTTTTAACTGTTTTTGGCCTCATGTTTTGTTTCTGTTTTGGTTTTCTTTTCTGTTAAATGTAGTCCTTGGCTGAGGTGTACTGGCATTAATCCATCCTCTCAATTCCCTTATTTGGTCACTAAAAGGTTGTTAAAAGTCTAAACTTCAAGAAGATTTTTGTAGCTCACAAGTGCATCATGTTGGCTTGCTTTGTTAAGTCCATTACTCACACAGATGCGCATAAAAGCAGTCGCTTGTACCGCAACACAACACTGATCTATCAGCTTCAAAATGTTCCATCTCACTGCACCACAGCTGACATTTCTAAGCTGTGATCTGTCAAAATAAGATCTGTCTGTGCTGTGCTAGAGGCCGGTCCACCTGTTCAAACCCTTTTCCCCTCATCCTGTTTGATGTGGTTTGTCAGAAACCAAAGCACAGGGTTCTTTTATGGCCCCCTTTACCAGTTACCAGAAGCAGCCCGTCTGCCTGTGAGTTAAAAGGCCAGGCTGCAACAAAAGGCTTAGATTGCAGCAACAGAGTTTACGGCAAGAAGACGGAGAAAAACAGGACCAGAGCCTAAAACACAGGTCAGGTTTTTGTGATAAAAACACACACAGATACAGGCATGTGCAAATACACACTTGAGCAAATGATTCAAAGTGCTTGTGCTAGATCTACGTTACCCTTAAAGCTTTTTGTTGTTGTTGTTTTACTCTAATTTTCCTCATTCAACACCTTGTCATATTGATGTCTTGAGCCTGTTCGTGTATTTTTCTCCCTTTTCTGAAGAGGAAAAACTCTGTTTTCTTCCTCCCTGTGTTCCCTGGATCACAGCCCAACAACTTCATTATGAATTTATGTTTTAAGTGTAAAGGGAAAAAAATAGGACCCAAAGCACAAATAGCACACAGGATTCACTTAATATAAAAGGCATGGACATTTTCCGCTATCAACATTTTTGAAGAAACTACCAAGGGCAAACACCTGTGTGTAACAGGGCAACACTACAACTTTCATAAAAACAAGCCAAATGGGTCTTTGCCAGTCAAACCCAAACCGTAACACTGACAGAGCCACAAGTACAAATAAACACAACCTGGCCCTCTAACAGTAAGAAACTGTTCATTAACCACTTCATAAAGACCACTACCATATTTAATGAGTTTATAGCCAAATCCCAACTCCACTGTGACTGTCAAATCTACAACATGACCAGAAATCTGCCTGTTAAAAAAGTGCAATACAAATCAGACATACAGAATACAGCAACTCAACAGCAGCTTTTGTAAACTTAAACCATTTTTTGATCTATAGCTTCAGTAATAGTAGTGGTTATTTGTGGTATTGGCAGGTCAGGAGTGCTGGTGTCTTGAGACTGTTATGCTCACCACATTCTGTGGATGTTTGTTGTTGCTTTGTTGTCTGGTTCCCTTAAACTTTCTAACCTCTGCTTAGTATGTGGTATAATTTCTCAACCTCACAAGCCAAGTTTCCATCCAGATTTACCACTAATTTTGACAGAATTTCGAGAATACTGGCGAAAGAAAATGCAAATTCAAGCGCGTTTCGATCCCGTACTGTTATGTGGATATTAGAGTCGCAGAAGAAGAGGGCGCAGTGAGATGCGATCGTTTGACTTGTTTTAAAATTCCCAGCGTTTCCATTTTGCACTTATTGTCTCTGATTTATCTTTTTGTGCTTCATCTCTAGTCTCTTTTATTTTCTCTTCCCTCCTCCCCTCAATGCTCCTTTTGTCCTCACCATTATTCTCTTTAAATCGATCTCTTTGTACTCTAATCCTCTCAAGTTTTCCCTCTTGGTCAAAATTTCAACTTTCCTCCCTCTCCACACGGTAGACTTCAGTCTTTAAACATGACTGAAATTTGGGACATGTCGTCACTGAGATCTTGTAAGGCTGTAGCTTCATAACACACACACTGGCATTCAGTAACAATAGGCTCGGTGGCACAGAAAGTCTAGTTTTTTGATTAAGTATTGGTCTCAATTGGGAAAGAATACAGAGAGGCCTGCTGTAGAGTTATTTGGTTGGTTGGTTTCACCTTTTTGAAAAACATCACCACCAGAATTGAATGTACTTTTGACCTTATACCATAGAAAATACAGCCATTAGTTTTAATTAATATAAAAGTTGGGGTAATAACTTGCCTTTGTACCTCCTTCAAAGTGTAACCATCACTCACAAGTTAGGACAAAATACTCATCGTAAGTTTTGAGATATTTAATAATTACAGCTCTGAACAGCAGACTGAGGAAGACGATTGCATGAGTAACAACTAACGTACGCAGACTTGCACAGTCTCACTCATATACAAAAATGCTCACAGATACAAACAGGAACACGCACATACACACACACACACAGAGGAACACACATATGCAGACCTCCCCTCGACCCCCAGCCGGCCTCTTTGGAAACACTGTTAGTGAGACTCCAGCTGAACCTAAAGGTTAAGGGAGGTTGTGAAAATGTTTCCACTGTTTATCCAGGGGCTTTTTTGAAGATTATACTGCGGTTGTTCACATTGTGACCTCGACACAGTGACCAGCTGTGAGTGGGTCGACTGCGTGCCTGCAGCCCGGAGAGGTCTCGTTCTTTATTGTGAAATATTGTCACTAGCTTGTGTCATGAACTCCCCTCAGTGAGATGAATGGGAACGGTTCGGTTCTTTTATTCTAGGTCCAGCGCTCAGATATTTGGATGAACCCCCTGACTGTTCCTGTGTTTCTCTGCAACAACTAATTCTCTCACTCTAAATTTAAATGTGACATCTGAGATGCAATTTTTTTTTTTTTTATGAAACAAAAATGCCCCTGTTGTATTTTATTTTATTTTTTTTTAAAGATTTAATATCTGATTTGCATCAGTTAAGGTCTAAACACCACGATCATTTTTCTCTTTGAAACTATGGCAACAGAGTGACTGATGATGTCTGATATTCATGGTGACATGAGTGTACATCCATGCAACCGCATGAGACTCAAAAGAAAAGAAAAAAAAAAAAAGAGGAATTCAGAAAGGAAAAATGGACCACGAATATACTTAAATTAGATATGAATTGAATATATAAAACTATGTCCCTGTATTTGGTCATTCAAATACAATAACAATGAATAAAATGCATTCACACAAAGGTTTTTATGCAGAAAGACTCTTCTTGGCTGCTTTCAAGCCACCCGTGGTTTTGACAGGATTAAACTATTTCCTTTGCATTATTTTTCTTTGGAGTTTGGTCGAAGATTTCCGGCTCTTTATGAAGCCTGAGAGAGAACAAACATGTCTTGGTTGTGCAGTTTGCTGGCGAGTGCTGGCGAAGATATTGGGTTGGAGTAGAAAGTGCTGTAGGCTATATTATGTGTTTTGAGGAGCGCTGAGGTATTGGTTTAGACTGATGTGGTTGACAACAGTATCATCCTGTGTTAAGTGGCCACATCAAAGCCCGCCGGGCTGACGGTTTTTGACCGAAGATGGAAAAAACAGAGGCCTGTTTCTGATTTTCAGTATGGCCAATTTTTTTTTTTTTTTTTTTTTTTTTAAACAAATAGAAATTTTGGTAAACGGATTTGTTTTCAAAATGTGTTTTGCACATATTAAATTTCTGGGTTATAAATCATATTAAACAGATACGATGTGCCCTTTGCATACTACATTGAATTAGTTTCTTCTCAAGTACTTTTTTCATTAGTAGGATTGTTCAATTTGACCTGCACTCACTGTATTATTTAACTTTTTCTCGCCCCCATAATGGTTTTATTTCCTTCCCTGACAGGAACACTCACATCACTTTCTTTCTTGTAGGACTGAAATAGCCGAAACCACACTGTTCAAGCTGTGTGTGATTTCAAAACTGGCAAAGGTAGGAAAAGAAAAACAAACCCAGATTATTCAAAAATCAAACAAAACGGATCACCTGAGTGAAATCCCTCTGTTTATAATACCAGAGGTCTCTCCGCCTAGCCAACAGATAGCGTTAAGTTTCGTCTGCGCGGGTCATTCCAATCCGCATAATTTGAGATCAGTTTACCGAGCACAGCAAGACCACAGCAAGTTATGTCACACACATTTAAGAGCAGCTGGGAGGAAACCAAAAGAAATTCACAGTAATGTTAATGGTGATTTTGATGGAGAGGAGAAAAAAAAAACCATTACCACCTGAGTTATTGTGATTCCTTTAACACAGTTGACTTTGTAACATGATAAAGTGCCAAAGCTGCCAGTTTCTGTCAAAACATTTCACAGGCCTGACACGGCAGGAGTTATGTTTTCAGGCAATGTGCTGTGACGGTCGTCTGCATTTCACACATTTTTCATTTACAGTTCAGCTGCCAGTGTGATGTTGCCCAACTGTTGTGGTTTGAGTTGTTGGCGCTGGACTTTAAGCTTTAGAAATCGTGTTATTTTACACCACAAATATTATGCACAGGCATGTACAAATATTATTTTGTTTGTCACATGCATCTTTCTCTCTCTGTATTACTTTATTTGTTTCGCCTTAAACATGCATTTATGTTCGTACTCATAGTGCGCACGCACACACACACACACACACACACACACATACACACACACACACATACACACACGGGGTAATTAGCTGGCATTGCTGGCTGCTCTGTTCAAACGACCAGGCTGTCCAGATGCCTCTCTGGGCTCAACTCTCAGCTCTCAGCTCTACCTTTGATGACTCCATTAAGAGCCTCACTTTCATGGTGTGTGTGTGTACACATGTGTGTGTATTTTTTGTTACCTCTTGGGGACCTTTTTTGGTATAAACACCGACCTTGTCGGGACCAGTAGTCCTCATGGGGACCAAAGCCTGGTCCTAATGAGGCAAAACGTCATTTCTGAGGTCCTGGTTAAGGTTTAGGTTTAGGATTTGGGTTAGTCTGTCCACAATGAATTGAAGTCAAGGCAATGTCCTAGCAAGGATAGCTCTGCAAACACACACACGTGTGTGTGTGTGTGTGTGTGTGTGTGTAGGGCAGGGTTAGGGGTGAGTGAGAGCAGAGAGCAGGAACATGAGGTGTGTGTGTGTGTGTGTATTTGGTGTTGGGGGGGTTCCTATAGCACATGGTGTCTATATGGAAGCAACCCTGTTATCTGTCACAGATTCTTCACCTCCCACTGCTTCAAAGGTCATGAAATCTGCCTGTTCACATGCACCAGGTTAACACCAAAATGACACTTTCAGTATTAGGCTTCCAGTGCATTTTTCAATATTGTTGCTAGTAGAGAAAGTCTGATAAAATTATGCTACAATACAGTTAAAGTTGTTTTTTTTTCATTTTCTAAAAGGTTTGTTAAGGAATTGAGTTGGGCTGAGACTATCGATTTGTAGAATATTTTGATGTTTGTTTCCTTGATTAATCGGTTGATTGTTGTTTTGTCTGACCAACAGTCCACATCTCAAAGATATTTAATTTTCAGTGATATAAAACATACAAAAGCAGAAAATGCTTGTTCAGTGTTGTTGAATGTTCAGTACTTCAGATTGAAAAATGTATTCTAATTAATTAAATTATTAATCGATCATCAAAATATTTACAGATTAATTCTCTGTTGATTGACCAAATCCTTCAGCTTTAAAAACTGAATTTCTAAAGAAATAGCACAATCACTTTACTGACAGTAAAGGTCCTGTCATGGGCTGCTCAGAGTAGAGAAGAGAAAAGATTCAACTACAGAATATTTTCACTTGCATTTTTATAAGCTGAGTCTCACATTTTACATTGATTTTATTTTATTTTTTCATGTGATTTTCATCTTTTTTTTCCAAATAGAATTACCTCTAGAACAAAGTAACACTGCCTCCGACTTTGCCAATGAACTCCATTATGTCACTGACATCACACATTAAATCATTAGGAACTGGAAAACGCAGCATTTGCTATGTCAGCAACACCACAGTTTTTCTCTATGACTTAACTGTAAACTATGCAAACAACCATCAAATCACTGTTTACTTCAAAGTGAATCCATTTCTGTGATTCTGTTTAGCAGTTTGTTGTCGAATGTAATGATTTGTTATTTAGACAACACCAAACAGTTGGATTGTTGTCAAGAGAGCACTGAGATGAGCCAAGAACTGTGTAAATGCTTCTCATATTGTAAAAAATGGACACTATGAGCGTATGAAACAACAAGAATATGAATCAATGCTCCTACATGTGTTCAGAAATTCATCTAAAGTGTTTCTTTAAAGTACACCAGAACCCCTGCCAGGCCAAAAAAAAATATTTTTTTAATGCCAAAACTAACGCCAAATACCCAATCATTCAGAAATCAATAGGGCTACTTTTGGTAATGTATCTCCATAAAGGAACGGGGTAGTGTGTAATGTGTGTGCGTAGCAAGTGTGAGAGAGGGAGTGGGAGAAAAGTGATGTGAGCAGAGGAGCCAGTCAGTAGAAACATTATATCAATTCAAAAGATTTGTATACTACATACCAGTTACATGGAAATGATGATTCACGCTAAAGCTTGATAGTTTGGAAATCTGGTTAATACCTCAGAATTAGTAATACATCAGAATATCTCCTCCTGTCTCTATCTCTTTACCTCCCTCTCTTCTGATCGTACTCTGCAAGAATCCTCCACATAACATAAACAATGAAAAAGGCTGTTCATCAAAACAAAAAAAACAAAAAAAAACCCCATCCAACTTCAGATTCTTTGTGCTAGTAATCGACTCTTGATGTTTGGAGCTATTTTCTCTTCGGAGAGACGATTTGCTCCAAAGCAGCGCAAGATGTTTCAAAAACATGATTTGCTGCTGAAAGACTTTTGTTTAAGGTGGTGCCTGAGCGTTTGGGGTTTGTGGCAGGGCTGCCTCAGTTTGCCTACAGAAATCTGGCTCTTATTTCAGTCCTGTTGTAGCTGACACATTAATGGACAGGGGAGCAAATTGATGGGAAAATATCAAGCAGTGATGACAGGAAAAATGTAAACAGTGATGGAAAAATGAGACGAATCCTGTCATTGTCCTTGGCGACTCTTGGCAAAAACACTCAGCTTTGAAAAGTATAAAAACTGCACTTTAACAATGAAAAATATCTTAATATCTTGATGGGAAATGTTAACTCCGGAGGGTTTTTTTGTGATCATTTTCAATGCTCGTCAACATTCCTGACACACCCAAAGCCTGAACACACACATGCTCCTTTAATGACCCTGTACATGCAGTAATGGGGTCAAAGGGTACTCATACATCTGGACCTCTGGATTCACCCCTGTGTGTGAGATGAGAAGAGAATAGTGCTGACGAAGGCAGGGAGAGGAGAGGAGCTGCGTAAATCATATTGTTTTTATTATATCTGATAATGCAACAACTTGACTTTTTTTCATTTACAACTTATTTTAGATTCACTAAAAGAAATTAACTTGTCTTTGTTGCATTTAATAACTGTAAGTCTTCAACAACGAAAAAAATACAGTGTAATTTGCACATCAGAACATGCTGGTTTTCTCAGTGCGGGAACGTTTCAGAGTCTTTTCTTTCTAGACCTTAAGGGCATGATTTCTGGGGCTCAGATTAAATATTGTCCCAAACTAAACAGCTGAGGCTCCAGGCATCAAAGATTGTGTAATAACTTCTGCAAAGTGCCATTAAATATTCAGTAAAATACATGTAAATGGCTCATTAATCCGTCTTTCTCAAAAGGTTAAGACATTATTGGTGCTTTGGCTTGGATCCATTAACCATAAAGTAATTTCTAAATCTACGAGGCGAAGATACAGTATATGTCAGCTACAGTAAAATACCATCGCTCTTAGGTAAGATTATAATCAATATTATGTAAGATTTCTGCAGGAAATTGACAGCATTTGCTCTGTGGATTCCAGTAAAACGAGTCATGAATCAGAACTGACATGATTTGATCCAGACTCCTGCTGATTATTAACAAAACATCACCATGAGGAGTGCCATGTTCAATGAAAAACATGCTCCTCCATACATTGAATTGTGGCTGTAGATTAGATTAGATCGAATGATTGTCCATGATTTTTGTTTCCAGCCAATCAGAAGTAGGGCTGTGACAAAAGTCGCATTAGCGCTATGGCTAACCCCAGTCGACCAGCTCTCCTGTCAATCTTCCTCACCAATGTCTGCTCCATCAACAATAAACTAGACTACCTAAGACTACTTCTGACCTCCCAGAGAGAGAAGACAAACTGCTGTGTCCTCATCTTTGCCGAGACGTGGCTACATGAGCTAGCCGGGCTAACCACCGTCCGGTCAGACAGGATTGCTTCGTTGTCCGGTAAGACTCGAGGCAATGGCCTGTGGTATTATATTAACAAAGGCTGGTGTATGAACACGGCGATCATCTCTGCGCACTGCTCAGCATTAGAGGAGGTTTTAGCAGTCAAATGCAGACTTTTTTATTTATTAAAATTATTTTTGGACTGTAAAGACCAATAAAAAAAGACTGTGTGGGGGGGGTTGGCATTAGTGGTAAACCGCAGGGATTTGTTGCTTTTTCATCATGGTAATAAAAAATTCATATCGTCACAGCCCCAATCAGGAGGTCTCGTAAGAAGTAAAAAGCACCTGTTTGTTACACCCATAAGCAAAATTTACGTCGGTGTAGTAGGAAGAAAGATCAGAGGGTGCAAACATAGGAGGGAGTGCACAGGTAGTATAGGTTTATTGTATGTTTTCAGAGCACAGCTGAATGTAATTGTACTTGGCTGTGGCAGCTTTTGGAGAAGTGGATGATAGGTTCAGTATTTCCTGAACAAGCTTGTAGCTCGTGGCATTTGCACACCGCTTTTATTTACGACTGCTGGAGAGAAGAGTCCATGAAGATGTCAAAGTAACTTTGAATGAAAAGCAACTCTGACACTAACCTCTGGTACATCCCATATCTCCTCATAACTCATTTTTATGGGCCACACTGTTACCTTTTCCCATGAGAAACCTAAACACACTCATCAACCACAAGAGCAGAGAGGAGGATGAAGAGTAAGGCAGACGGAACAAAAACTAAAAAAAGATCCAGAAACAGCAAGTGAAAAGACTGGGACTAATTTCATGAAGATGTTGAAAAATTCAAGAAGGGCAAACACTTGTCACATTGTTGCTTAGCGTTGTAACCCTGCTGGGTTATTAGAAGTTCATGAATGCAGAGTAGAAAGAGTACTGTTGGGTCGACCTTATTCAGACGTTTCTTGAACACAACTTTGTTCTACATTCTGCTAATGAAAAAGAAATCTGATGATGGCGATTCTTAATGTTATTATCTTTTTTGTATCGTTGAACATATCTTTGTTTGAAGGTACTGAATCTTGAAAAAAGTTGATATGTATTGGCGGATTCTTACACATATATTGTAAGAAAACACCGCATTTAATACTCAGTAATCAACCAAAAAAGTTTTTAGTAAGATGGAGATTTTTGCTGTGTATGAAAAATCATTTTCTTCTGCAGAATTTAGATATCATTTGACCATCAAAAATTTATATTTTTTTGTAGTCTTGCACACCAAAATCATCTCAAATTAGTCAAACTACAAGAAGTTTTCATCCCCAGCTACACTGCTATTGCTAAAAGAGTCACAGAAGAGCCCAAAGTGATGCACTATGTGTAGCGGTGACCTTTCCATTACCAAAGCTTCCTGACTCGGGTCAATAGGTAAGGGTCAAACCAGAGGGGGCAGACCTGTGTAATTAGCCTGGACATGGAAAACCTTCACTAAATCAGAATTATGTCCAGTGTATTAGACTATCCATAAATTGCTGTGCGTTGGATTCATTCATGTTCGTGGGTAATGTGTCTGCTGTGATAAATGTTAACAATAAGGATGTGTGGCAGCTTTTACAATCCGGGTGGCCGCAGCGAGATTCAAAGCTCCAGCTATAGTCAAGTTGGCACCATTCAATACTAATTGAGCGACGCGTTACCGCAAGTCTGCGGTCCAACTGCAAACACATGTCCATTTGTTTCATTGCTTTATTCGTTTGTTTGTAAACAAGATGTGACAGTCCGTGGACAACAGCGAGGGAAGAAAACAAGGAGAGTCTTGTTGCTCATGGTCAGTGGAAGGATCAATGCTAATCGCATGGCAGCCCGGCAGGGTTTCCATATTCAGACTGTTAGCACGCCTTATTTGAAAGGCCTTATGAGGTGAGATGGATAGATGGGCACTGATCACATGAATACAAATGGACAAACATGGTCACGCACTACTGAGCGCATGTTAACAATACAAACCCTAAACCTTGAGTGATGCGCTGCCCCTAACTCTGACAACATGATTAGAAAGGCTCGGCTGTGGAGGAGAAGCTCGACCCCGGAGCTGGACCTACAACTTCTTCATCACCTCTGACACCATCTAATGACACTCATTTGCAATCTGACCTCCTGAACATTACCAGACTACTAGACCATGATAGCCACACTATCATCTACTGCATCACTAGTTTTCAATTTGATGCTTCCCTAAAGCAACGGTATGTTTTTATGACTAATAAGCCCTTGTAGGAATATTACATTATATTGGTATGTTATATTTAGTAGATAACGAAAGCTATGTGGCTTTGCTAAAAGGAGCCAGGTGTTTTTAATAAGCATATAAAGGCCAGAAATTTGCATCAAAGAACTTATTTGCCAAAAAGTTTGTGTGCAGCTCTTCACCTATACAGTATAAATTAACAATGCTATATAACAATGCTGTAATCTGTAGCATTTAAAAATAAGCTTATTGGAAACTTATTGCAGATGTGCGCAGACAAACAAACTTGAGAGCACGAATGATCATGTGAAAAACATGACGTCTAGCATGTCAAATACCGCATCCATGTTCTCAGTGAGGGGAATGTGAATACGTTCTGTTTGGTTTAGTTAGAAAGGGTACAATTTGTTCTCTGCTGATTTTAGAGCGCATGCATAAATAGCAGGGGGTGGTGCATTAGCATACAAACTGCTGTACATGCAAGCTTGTGCACGGATGCATATACTGTAACAATAGAGTATGTATGTAGTATGATAGTGAGCAGACACACACATAGTTTAATGATTATTTCATCACAGTCAAATTTCTCCGGTTTCCACCCACTGTTTTTTACTGTCTGAAACATGTTAAACATCTGCACTTGCTGTCAGGTAGATACGGCTTGATGAAATACCTACTTAATATGCTGCCAAGACAAAAATACGGCCTAAAAGTTTGGCCTCCACAGCCAAGTCCTGATATTTTAGATTTTCTTCTTCCAGAAAGTTCTTACTTACAATCAAGTTGCAGGAACTGTTGAAATTGATGGATTGTGCCTCTAATGCCATGACCTGATGCCATTATAGTTAGTGACACGTTGCACCCTAATGGTTGAGCTCTTTACGTGCATGTGTGTAAAAGCGTGTGTGTGTGTGTGTGTGTGTGTGTGTTCGCGCATGTGTGTGTCAGAGAGGACTGCAGGCAAGGGGAGGGAGGAAGAGACGCTAATTGAAATTCCTTCAGCCATGTCTGGCAGAGCCTTGGTGTCTGAGTGGCACACACACATACACACACATGCAAGCATGCACACACACACACATGCACACACATATTCACACTGGCCCCGGCCCTAATAAAAGTGGGCTTTGCCATATGGAGGCCATGTGCAAGACTGGCCTCTCTGTGCTCCAGCTTGTGTGTGCGTGCGTGTGTGTGTGTGTGTGTGCGTGTGTGTGTGTGTGTGTGCTCTCAGCAGGAGAGGCTTGTACAGCACCACAGACCCACAGACAGATGCATACAAACCTATGACATGTGTATGAAGGTGTGCGAATGATAAAGATCCATTTATGAAGATTACATTCCCAGACACACACGCTTGACATGCTGCGACACATACAGTAGACGTAAAGCAGCGAGAGTCTGTTTTATAATCTTTAAGAAATTAGCTCGTGTTTTGGACGTCTCCCATCTAATTCCGTGAACTGGCAGGGAAACTCTGGGCAGGTAAATGTGGGAGTAATGTTCTGTTCTCCCTCAACAACTACTGTCAATGTGCCCTCAGGCGGCGCAGCTCCTCTGAGGCCCGAAGACCGGTCGCCCTGGAGAACTTCCAGATGTGTTTAACTAGAAGATAAAGATGTGGGCTACAGAATGATAACAGCTGATTTTCTGTTCTGGATCAGTCATAAATAATTATGATAGCCCTTATAAGTCATTAAAAGTATTTATATTTTAACACTATCCCTGCTGTTGTGGTACAGTTTGGTTTTTAAGTAACTGAAAAACAAAGTTTCACCATTATTTTATTTTAATGAACTTAATATACATCTTCACTCGAATTATCTTAGAAGAGATTCCACAACGTTAAAGCATTGTTGCATTTATAGATTATCAACATTTTAATCCACTGCACATTTATTTTCTTTCTACACTTACACATTCACTCAGGCATTCTCTCAAAAACTAGTTCAGGTACATCCAGCTGCCTCCTATCAGTGGACTTACTCAGTGCCCAGCAATGGAAGACGATATATGAGATATACTATGTGTGACAAAGTGTAACTGTGTGAATGTGAGGCTCAGTGGTGCTGACAAAAGAGCATGTGTGCTCAGTGACCCTTCTAAGGATAAATAAAGGTTAAAATCACGCAGCCCGCAAAATGCACGACTAGAAAAAAGGGGCAGGAATGGCATGATCATTACTTTACATCTAAGTATAACCTCATACTTAGCATATGCCCGCCACTATTATAGCTGTGGCACAATAGCAACAAGGAGTAAGTGTACTTGTAATTCTCCCCAGGGGTTTTGTAATAGCTGTGTTTTAGATATTTCCTCAAAGAGGAAGAACTTTCTCTGGGCAATTTCTAATTGGTTCCAGTGGATCATCTCTCTTTCTATCTGCCTGGCTTACTCATTTTATTTTTCCTCCTCCTCTCCCTCTCTCCTACTGTCATGCTCTCCTTTCCCAAACTCTCTGTAATCTGGCAAATATGCCTGCCTCTGCACATGGTGAAAAGGCTGAAAAGCACGCAGCTCTGTTATTTGTTCCTTTGCCTAGTCACCTGTCTTATTGTGCACTGTTGCCCAGGGAGGGAAAACAGAAACATTTCTCTTCACAGATAAACACACGAGACGGAGAAGGGGACAACCAGTGCGTCTTTTACCGATGTCTTCTCGTGGATGGATATGTGCGTTTTTAGTAAAGTGGATTACCCTTTGTGTTCGGCTTTTTTTGCATCCTTTTCTAGTGCAACTAAGAAGTCTAGGAGGCGACAAAATAGCTAATGGTACGCTTGATTTATTGGATACTGTCAAGCCCTGATAAATAATACATGATCTTCAGTATCCAGTAAAAGCCTAAAAAAATCCAAGATTGCTTTCAAATCCTCATAAGTTGCCATCGTCATGGTTAGATGCTGTTTACAATGTAAGGAACTAATGAAACACATAAAAATATATAAGTTAGTTGACTTACTGTATGGATCGTCCTCACTTTTGGTGCCATTAACTTTTCCTTTCTTGTCAATGCGAAGGAAGAATTTCTGGTAGGAGAACAGTTTCCTCTGGCGCACGTCTCCTTGTAGGTGGTTGTAGCTGCTCCGCACGTGACGCCCGACGACCGTCGCGGAGGACGATGACACATTGGTCGCCCGTGGCAACCTCGCAGAGGATGCATGCAGCGGTGCGGGTGAGGAAGGAGGTGGTGGGCGTGAGATGAAGAAGTGAGGAGGGGTCCCTCCTTGTGCATTGTGGTTCTTGTCAGAGTCCGACGACAAAGCGGAGAGCGGCGAGGATGAGGACGCTCCGAGCAGGAGGAGGAAGGTGAGGGAGAGGAGAAGTGAAGGAGGTCTGCGGCAGGGGCAGGAGGAGAACCAGGCGACCGGTGCACCTTGTGTCACTGTCCATCTACACATGGTAGTGGAGCTGGCAGAGCTGTGGAGGTGCTCAGGGGCTGGGGCATGCTGAGCTGGGTGCAGGGAGAGGGAACGAGAGTGGGAGAAACCCCCCCTGACTGACCGACCAAACCTCCTCTGTCTGGGGACCCACAACCTCTCCGGGACTGTAGGCGTTAAAACCTGTAGAATGGCTGGTAGCGGTGGTTGAGCTGACTGCAGTAGATGTGATCGGAGCAGGATTCGTGGTAGCAGATGTACACTTATCGGTAATATTCGTGGTGATGGAGATGCAGCTGTTGGTGGTGGTGAAGCCTGCAGTTTTGTGGCTGTCTCTGCTGTAGTCCCCGGTGCTGTTTATTCCTCAGCAGCGCCGCAGGAATGCGTCAACATCCATAACTCAGATCACGTCGCAATGGGAACAACTGGGGGCTCGCCTCAAAGACCTCTCGCCTCCTCCTCCCTCTCCTCCCAAGGACAGCCACTCTTTACTTCTGGTTACCACACACACACACACACACACACACACACCAACACACGCTCAAAATCCCTTTTTTAAAGTTTGAATACACACCGAAACTCTCACATCCAAAGACAAAAAACACACAATATCAGTTCATTCATATACACTGCTAAAATCTACTCCACACACATGTCCCAAACCATTTATCCTCTCCAGTCCAGGGAGGTGGATATCAAGGAGGCGGCGGAGGTCGAGATAAAAGATGCTAAACTGCTCAGGACAAAATAAATAAATAAAAACAGGAAGTTAAAAAAAAAAAAAAAAAAAAAAGGATTAACGCTGCTTCTCGAAAAATGTCCAGAGAAATCCACGCAAGGCAGGCCACAAAAATAAAGAGTCAAAGAATCCAGACTTTCTTCTTTTCTTCTCTTCTTTTCTCTCTCTTTGTTTCTCTTGTTTTGTCGGAGCTGGTTTGAAGTTACTTGAGTGTGTAACTGAGCCCGGGAGCTCTCGTCTTTCTCCCCTCTCTTGTTGTGCGTCTGTCAGTGAGCTGAGCTCCCTATCTCGCCTCCGTCCTTGCCTCTCGGAGTCTGAGCGCTGGAGCGGTGCGTTGCCTCTCTTCTTTCCTCCTGTGTGTGGCTCCCTCTCCTTTGGCCCCCTCCCTCTTTCCTTTGCCTCTCCCTCTCCCCTATCTCTATCAGCAGTGCTCTCTCTGGTTATCTGGAGTTTCTCTGAGGTGACTGAATCTTGTCTTTCCTTTCACCTTATTTATCTGCTGCAGCTCCCCAGATGTCATCTCTTAGTGTAATTGGATGTCTATGAAAACCACTTGGCTTTGAAGAACTGTGTGCATTTATGTGTGCGTGCATGTGTGACTGCACATGTACGTGTGTGTGTGTGTGTGTGTGTGTGTGTGTGTGTGTGTGTGTGTTTGTGTGTGTGTGTGCCGGGGGGGGGGGGGGGGTCTGTCCCACCCCGTTTTCTCTTTCCCTCCCTCTCCCTCTCCCCCGTTTCTCTGTCTCCTCCCCTTCCCAGACCAAACCCCACCAGTTGAGCAGAGCAGGTCCGAAAGAAGGAAAGAAAACCTTTCCTTCATATCTCTCCCTCCTTTTTCAGAGCTGTTGAACCATTTCTCTTATATTCTTGTCCTGTTGATCGAGATTATTGTTATCGTTTTAAATCTTCCAATACAAGTGCCGATATGATTAAAGAATATAGATACCATATTATACTTTTTTCTGATAGCTTATTTTGGGAAATGTTTTTCTACAAAACACTTTTTTTCATTCAGCAAAAGAAACCAAAATTCTCAAATGTTCAATTTAAAAATTCAAAATTAAATGTAAAAATGTATTTTAAATCATGAACTATCTAAAGAAGAGAGCACGTAAACAAGAGTAGAAATCTGAGCTACCAAAGCAACATTGAAATTCAATATCCAGCTCTCTTTTTAAAGTGTTTTTCATCATTTCTACTAGTTTTTCAGTCATTATTAATCCCTTGGGCCATTTCTGAAATAAATGACATCAAGACATTAATAAGTTCACCTAAAAAATAAAAGATGGCACTGAAGTCATGCTTGCATTAGCTGATTAGCATCATGCTTCACAATCACTGGCTCACTCATCAGCTGTTTGGCTGCCAGCAGACTCATCATGTTCAATCATATTCATGTAAATCTTCTTTTGTGCTGATTTTTTTGGTAATGTTGATTTAATTAAGACTTAATGTGTATATGTGTTGCTGCTTGGATTCCCTCCCACTAAATCTGAAATAATATGCCATTTAAATGGTCAGTTCATTGATGAAAGTGTCTCTGAGTGAATGACAGTCAAACAACACTCCTGTCTTTTTAAAACAGTTGTAAAAATGTATAATATGGAAATACAGTAGTTTTCCTGATTACTGTAGGTGTTCTTCTTCGATTGAAGAGGCGTTCATCTGTGAAATTACCTCCTGTGTAAAAAAAACCCCTATTAACTCCATCGAAGATACTTGATTGCCTATCCCGAGAGTTTTTCCTTTTTCTTTTTTGAAGACGTTTTTAGCTGAGTCCAGTTCCCCTCAGCTGTTTTGAGAGATACGATCTAGTAATTTCTTTACCTGTATCATTTAGAGCTTACCCTTTAGATAAACATCTCTGTGTGTTTGGATGAAATAAGTTGTACCTTACGTGTGTTACTGCATTTCACCTTTCAAGAATCTAGGTCTACTGTCTGGTTTCAGCATTGTTTAATTTCCTTTTCACATTGTCAGACAACAGCCATATCTCCGCCTCTGCCTCCTCTTATACACTCCTCTTCTCTTCTCTTCTCTTCTCTTCTCTTCTCTTCTCTTCTCTTCTCTTCTCTTCTCTTCTCACTTTCTCTGTTATTACTGGAACTACAGACTCTCATCCAAAGTATGCACTTACAGATTTTAGATATCTTAGTCTTCTGCGTTTCTTCCTTCATTTTGTCCACCATTGTCGATCTATCATGCATTAGCACCTCTGTGTGTGTTTTTTTTAAACAATTCCTTTTTGGGATGCACCAGCATAGCAATAGCCCTGCAAAAAAGAAAGACCTGTACACTCAGTCAGCCAGCATGTCCCTCTAAGGCGGTTAAATCTAACTGAGATTATACAGATGTTGAGTGCTGCCAACAATCTGTCAGTCATGTCAACTTTACAGCTTTCTATTTCCCGCTGAGAGCCTGACTTTGCAGATGGCAGAGATTGATTTGATGATGTATTGGTGAAAGACCAACTACTGTGCTGAATTTAACAGGATGTGTAATGGTCATCAGTGATTCATGACATCCTTTTCTTGATGCACTGATGATACTAAATTGGTAATTTTAGTTCTTACTTAGGTAAATGGCACTGGGATCAAGGAGTAAAAATACTGTGTGTGTACAAGTGAGTGTTTTTAATTTCTCTGCTCTAAATATCTAAGATTTACAAATAGAACTGCAAGTAATGTTTATTAGTCAGTCTCAATTCTCAATTTTTCTCAAAAAATTATGAAAAATGTTTCCTAAAACCCAATATGTTGTCTTCAAATTTCTTCTTTTGTCCAACCAACAAAGATACCCTATCACACCAGACAAAGGAAAGCCTTACAATTAAAAGGCAACTAGAGAGAAATGGCTCCAAATAGTTGCAGATTATTTACAGTATGATCATATGTCCAAGTGTCAGTGGAACATTTACATGTCAACACCTGCTGATCAAATTCAGCACCACGGACAGCACTTTACGATGCGGTTCCTCAACATGCTGCATGTAATTGAAGACCCTCACCTTAGACGTCGTTAACTTTCCTTTGTGTCAAGATGTTTGACTTTTTCTGTATTGAGTCTGGTGTGAGGAGCTCCTCTGTGGCAGCATGTGCAGTACATGTACGGACATGATCCTTTCTGAAGAAGCAGCTAGCACAGTGTTGATTCAGTGCGACACGTGAATACATCAAGGTAGAAGGAAAAACCCCGGCAGTGTGTAGATTTTCGTTCACATTCATTTCTCCTTCACGTACATGCTAATGCATGCCGAATTATATAACTACTGCAATGAAATGGAAAAATATTATCTTTTCATTCATTGAAAGTCTGTATGTAAATCCTGAATATAAGTAGTTTTCTACAGGATAGTGTTTATCACAGAAGTTCACTGAGCATAATATGGCAGCTTTGTTTAAAGACAAAACAATGACTAAATAAATTTAAAAATTGGCCTCTGTGAAGCAATAAAACTCTTTGGGAAATAACAGGAGTGAGAAGAAGAGACAGGAAAATATCAAGAGATAGAGAGAGGAGGAGAAAGACAAAAAACATCTGGTCAGTGGCTTGAATTTTGGGTGTAGAATGACAACACACACACACACACATACACACACACACTAACACACAAACAAACACTCACAGTATGTCCCTGACCCTCTTTTTAACAGACTTGAATTATCAGACTGTTTAATCATTGTGTTGTACAAGTAAGCACGAATGGCTGTTGAGCTAATTATCAGTTACTGATCAATTACTGACTGATCTCTTCATTGCCTCGCCCTGCAGTCTTGTTATTCTGTATAACAGTCCTAACAAGACTCAGATGTTGGAAGTCGGTCGTCCATGAGGGGAAAAAAATGTTTGGTCACACCAGAAAACAATTTGTTGGATGCAGTGAAGCACCACATATTCAGCTTTTTTTTTTCTCTGAACTACTTAGGAAGGCTGTAGGGGCTTCCCTCTCTGGAAAGGATTGTCATTGAAATGTTGTTTGCTTTAAAATAAGTAACACACAATTCAAAATTGATGATGCAGCAACTGAAAAAATATTTTAACAATATTACACAGCATGACATGATTTAAAAATTTTAAAAAATACAAAAAAAACGTGACTCATGTGGCCAGTAATACATCATTACAGTTGTAAGTCTTGTACATTTAGGTCGTAATGCAAAAATAATGCCTGTCTAATGATGAATATATCATTTTTTTAGATGTGGGCACGTTTCTCTAAATCTTTTTTTTTCCCCTCCTAGGAAAGAAATGAGTCAGTCTCATTGTCTCGTGGTTTTGGCTTAACCTGCTGTTGCAATCTGAGGCCCGACTTCAAAGTCCCGCAGAGTGGAAGTGCTGATCTGGGGTCAGCACCCAAAGCAAATGATCTTATTTATTCCCACAGAGCGACACAGATTTTGAGGTCAGTATATGTGAGGGGGCTCTGCTGATTCCAGCCTAGATGAGCTGACATGGGTCTCCTCTAGCTCCGTTGGTCATGCCTTGGATAAGTCTTGATTGCTCATGCCTAGAAGGAGAAACACCATTAGGGACCAGCAGTTCGGCTCAGTGATTCTAATTGTTTCATTGCGGTTGAGCTGGTGGCTTTGAACACATTACAGTCTTCAAACCGGCTCTCCAGAAATGGCCCTGGCAGTTAAGTTAAATTACAGACACATTAAAGCACTTATGGACAAAAAGGAGGTCTTACTCTAAGCTAACTTACAGATACACTACAGTTACGGTCAAGCTGCTGAATGGATAATTCTCGGTGAATGCAGAGCATCAGTGACAATCTTAATAATCCAAAGCGCTTTGATTACAGTCTGTTCTGAAGAAGCTTTTCATTTCGAAGCATGAAAGATCTAGTCTCGATTTTAAATTAATCAGTACTGAGTGCTTTTTAAAGCACTGTTTTACTCCTCTCCACGCTGAGCACATTATTTTTGTCATTCCATTGGAATGTACTACACGCACTCGAAATGGAAACAAACACGGACCAGTGTGTTAACTGCAGCAATAAGAGAAATATGAGTAAACGCCTCTTTCTCAGGAAGCCTCAGAAGGTACGCCAGACTCCTGTGCGAAGAGAAACGACCTTCAGATCGCATAAACAAAGATCTTCTGAGACTGTCACATAGAACAATAAGACTGATGCTTTGGTTTCAGGATGTTTTATGATTCACACACCGCAGTATTTCCGATGGTCTCAGTATGCTGATTTTCCAAAAAAGCTGGTTTATTATCACGAACAAAAGCTACACACAACACATAAAGGCAGCACTGTCTTCTGCACTGTTTTACAGTTAATGTCACTATCATCACATATTAGACTCCTGACGATCTGGTTTCTGTCAGTGACTGGAATGTGTTGTTGTTTGGAAATTAAATTATGCAACATCATGTGAATCACACATGAGTATTTTTGTGGGGTGAGTACGTGTGGCTGTCAGGGCTGATCCAGATGATTATTGAATGAAGATATCACATCCAGTTTTTCATAAGGGAATTTGTCGAAATTGACTGTGATCACTCAGAGCAAATGAAGGTCGAAGGGCTAAAGGGTCATTTCCAATGGAAACAAGCGACACAGAGCAGTCTGGTGCTGGGCTGCTGTTCTTCTTCATCCGCAACTGTCCTCTGAAATCGACAGAGAGAAGGAATAGTTTATTTCTGAGGGCCTCGCCGAAAATTATGACTCAATATGAAGTCATAACGGACCTAATTATACATTTGAAGGAAAGTGCTGCCATATTTTGGTTTTCAGACACCAAACCTAGCATCTGTGAAGCAGACATAACCCGCTGACATCTGCCCTACAGATATATCTATACACCAACTGCACTGATTCCATAATGAGCTATGCAGTCAAACAAACAACACTCAGAAACATAAACTTCACAGAGCACATAGGAAGTGTGCACGGCAGGTGTTGATTTTATTAATGACCTCCTCGATCGGAAGTATTTGTTGCTTCTTTTGTGTGATGGCTCGGTTCGGTCAGTATAAACTAACATCATCGTTAGTGCTTGATGTGGTTTAGAATCGCTGTCAATGGAAACACAGTGCCAACAAGGCAGGATTCAATCATCGAATTTAAATGGATGCAACCGGCCTCACCTGGTTTTTATGGCAAAACCTTCATGGTCCAAATGCAGAAGCAGTTATGTTTAAGCGGTGAGTGCACTCAAGATTGGACCAGACTCAACTCTTAAATCTGACATCACAAAATAGGATCCGTCTGCAGTCAGTTTCATACTTAATTTGTCAACTACTGGCTTAAATTTCAAACTGCTATTCCCCAAATCAGATGGTGCCTGTCCTGCTTTTAAGTTTACATTTTGAAAATGTTTAATTACTGCTTGGCCCATGCAGGAGACTGCAGGAGCTGGAATGTTAAACACTATAGCCACTGGAATGCTAATTCTGATGATACATTTGCCTTGGTTACAAATTAATTTTCAGCCCCTTGTGCAGTAAAGTGATGTTCATTTCCATCACTTGGCTGGATGTTAACTTACTGGCAGCCATCTTAGTGTCGATGAAATGAACTCGCTGACCTGGAGAGCTGCTTTCAGATCCATAAATGATGCTTACATTATCCACTCCCAGCCTCCTTTTACTGTGTGCTGCTGGATGTGTCTTCTTTACATAAGACAAACTTGAAAAAAAGACTTAGATATTTAGATTTAGACTTGTTCAGCTGAATAGAGTAGTTACAGTAGATCTCATCCCATCGTTTGTGTAAGGTTTTTGTTTAAAAATGTAAAAATGTTGTCACACAGGCAAGACAAATTAAGTTACCCTTTGAAGGGATTAATGAATTATGTTAACATCTATTTATAACTTACAATATGGTGCATATCTTTAGTTTGTTATCATCCACATCATCTTAGTATTATGTGAATCTCTTCTGTTAGACTTTGGACTTTGTAAAAATAAGACAAAATAAAACTTTCATACTGCAACTCTACTATGTTCATTTTGAACAAAATCCCTAGATTCTGTCCACCACACACCTTACCAACATCCACATCTATCTCATAATACTGTGTGGGCAGAGCTCAGTGGAGGTGCATGGTCTTCACTGAAATATTGATGTGGGGACTGGGAGTGTTGGTTCCGGGTGAATAATGCAACAGGTGGATTAGTTCTGGTTTCAGAGAGAGCGAGCAGATGAATAAATTAATGATCATAGCTCCTTCCATCCATCTCTCTAAGAAGATTAAAGGGGGGGAAAAGGAAAAGAAAGAAAAGGGTGATCACACGAATTTACAATTTAACACACAGAATATAAAAAGTAACTTTTCAAAAGTGAAATCTAACCAAAATAAAACCTTCAAGATCTGTCTTCTGTCAAATTTTGGACCTGGAGCCTTTATGTATAGTACATGTCAAAAGTTTGGACACACCTTCCCCTTTGTTTGAATGAGAAAGTGTGTCCAAATTTTTGACTGGTAGTGTATGTAATATATGTAATGTAACTAACAGCCCTTTGTGTGCCTCAGTTTCCATGACTTAAGTGTTGTAAAGACCTTAAATATCATGGAAGTATTGTATTCTTAAATCTATTGTAGCTGAATGCCTTTAAAGCCCAGCAATGATTTGCAACATCACATTTAACTGACTTAAGTGAGCACCTTTAATGTGACCATAATGAAGTTTGACATTCTGCATACACTGGTCCATCTGTCACAGTCCAGACATGTATGTAGTTAAAGAGAGACAAAAAGAAAGAGGTATACAAGACGGGTGAGAAGGGGGAGGTTTTGGGAGGAGACGGAGAGAAAAACAGAAAAGGACGGAAAGAGATAATTGTCTTTGATGATTGATGATTCTCATGGTGTTCTTGTTTATTTCAACAGGCGGGAGGTTGAAAGCAAAGTAGGTCTGTGACCAATCAGTGGTCATCATTAAAAGGCAGGATGAGTGCCAGAACCAATCATCGGCTGGTTCATTAGGAGGCAGAACAAGAGCGAGGCAGACTTGCTGTCAGGCAGGCAAACAGACATGTGACATTAAACCAAACCTGCATTTGTCAAATGCAATAGTTTTATAAGCCTGTTGTCAAAACAGGTAGTTAACGCTTTTAAGTTTCTTTCTACACTTTCAATGATGTAAATATTCATTGTGATAGTTGCAACTTTCTTACTGGATTGATTCACTTTCATCACTAAAACAAATTCCTAGACAGTATTTTCTTAGAAGGCCCTTTTGTTTTCAAGTCAAACTCCATACATACGTCCTGACTGTGTTTGATATCAGAAACAGAAGCTGTCTTACACCTTCTTTCACATTTAAAGGGGACATATCATGCTTCTTGTGATTTTCCGTTATTTTTATACTGTTATGTTGTTGGATGTCTATGTTAAACATGGTCAAAGTTTCAAAACTTGAGGTGAATGTGTGTAAAAATGCTCCCTGTCAAAATCCCAGACTTTAGCCTGCTCTGAACACTCTGTTTGCAAAGTTACCTAAGATACCACAGTTCCCCCATCGAATTGTCGTAACATTATTCGTGCATGCCCACAAATGGCTGTCTGTTCTGTCGCCGTTGTTGCTGAGGTGTTTGGTACAGTTGTTCCATGTGTTGTTCACATTGTGTACTTGCATATTTTGGGTCAGGTTTGGGCTTGAACATGTACGGATATATTTGAAAAGTTTATATTTTGAGTAAAGAACGAGAAAAGAAGCTAAATCTAAGTGCTAATGTTCGCTAACCAATCAGAGCAGATTGGGCTCATGGAGAGGGAGTCTTAAAGAGACAGGAGCTAAAACAGCCTGTTTCACACAGAGGCTGAACTGAGGGGCTACATAAAGGGCCAGTATAAGACAAATAAGGACTTTTTTGAACTGTAAATCATGCAAAGATACATCAGTAGAGCCCCAGAATAAAAATATAGACCCGGAAATGTGAATGATACATCCTTGTTGAACAGCAGTTTAGGGGAAGGAAACACATTCAGTGCTACAATATTTGTTTGTTTCTTCAGGTTTTATCTGTGCCACCATGCTTCACAGTAACAAAAGTTTACTTGAGAAATCCTCTGTAGGGGACACGTCTATGGAGCGACTGCCATGACGTGCAGCATTGCGTCAGGCAGGAGGTAAAATGGAGGCCAGGTGTGCATTTGTGAGCAGAAACTCGAGGGTTATTTGGCCAAAATGCTCCCAGACCTTTCAGGGACGAAGAATGTCCTGCTTTAGACAACACAGTGCAGCACCTTATTTGACTTTAAAGATAGCTTTCAGAGCTCTTTTGACCTTGACGCTGACACAAATGCACCTTACTGACGCATAAACACAAACATACAGGTGCAGTCATGTACACACGCGTTTGCAAAAGGGTCAGATGAGGGTGAGAGGTCAGAGGAAAGAGTGAGACATGGGAAGTTCAGCTCCTTCCTAATGTTACAGAGGATTTTGTAAGCTCACAATACACACAAACACACACATAGATAAAGACGCACCAGCCCACCCCCCACCACCACCACCACCCCGGTCCATTACTTTGGCCATAGTTGGAACCAGACACCTGTACTGTTCCATGTACTGAGGTTGGATTTCAGGTGTCAGGTTTAAATGTGCCAATGACCCCCCTCCCTCCCCTTTCCCCAACCTCTCTGCACACGCTCATTTAGCATCATGTATCCTCTACATACATGTATACGCACGGCAGTTAGGGACCTTCCCCCACTACCTCCCCCTGCCCGACACATTAGTGAGGAGAAGAGAGGGCGACAGGAGTTGAAAGGCAATTACGTCTAGTCTCTGATGAGAGAACAAACTGAGGCACACAAAGGGCTGTGATGTGGTGAAGCCATCCAACCGTCCCCAGGTACACAGGTAGACAATAGACGGCAAACTCAAAGCACTGCGAAATGCATTCTGTCTAGACACGCGAACAAACCAAAGCAAAAAGAGTTCATACAGAGAAGATGAAGACACAATAAAAAATTAAAAAAAAAGTTGAGCTGAAAATGCTTTGAAAGTACTTTTGAAGCACTTTAATTAACTTGTCGAGCACTTGTCTCAGTAATGGCACTCCACTTAAAAGATCAGTCAAGAAAGATTGTTTTACAGATTTCTTTATGCTTAGAGCAGATTAGATACAGAGACAACTCAAAGCCTTAAGTTGTTTTTTTCTTGACATGTTCATCTATGTTATCCACCACTTACATTACTGTCTTATGCAGGTAGATTGACAAATGGGGAATGCAAATTACTTATCCAAATTGGACAACCAGTAAAAACATATTACTTTTCAATGAAGTACATATTGAAACACTGAAGAAAAAGCAGATTATGCTGCAGGAATGGATGACAGTTTTACAGTTTTCTTTTTTCCTGTGATTGGAATCCATTGTAATTGTTGTCATTTGAAACTGACTACGGCTGCCCTCCTCCTTGAAAGAGCAAGCTACAAACTTTTCAAAAGTGACAAGTAGTCCACTGATGATCTTAAAATATAGTCAGTGGAATATTTCTTTATTGCACTGTAAATCATCCTGAAATCCTACGCTTACTTTCTCAAATTCCACTGCATAACTATTATAAACTTTGCCTTCACAGAACTTTGTAACTGCTGCACTGTGCACTCAAACCCCAGAAAGAGTCCATGAAAAGTCCCACTCTGCAAATGTAGCACAATGTGCAAACTGTGACTACATCTTCAATAATCTATACAGTCAAAATATTGTGTCTCTTTCCATTGTAGAAAAGTGATGTATTCTCACATTCACATGAACACTGCAGTCTCCCTTCACGCTTCAATGTGTTTGTGATGGTTGATTGATGATGCAAGTTGTCATTTGTCTGTAATAACTGTGTTTCACGTTTTTACAAGGCTAGTGTGAACACCTGCGATTGTGCGCTGTAACTTGCTTTGATTCCACGCTGGGGCGCACAACAACAATCACACCATGAGAAGAAGAAGAAGCGCTGCTACCAGAGATGGCAGAGACGCACATAAAACACACACATGAACCTGCGGTTTTCAAAACCACAACAAACACTTACCTCAGGACTAATCTCATGTCTGTATGTACTGTTTTCTCCTGTTTACACTCTCCAGTAATGATAGGGCCATTAGACATGAGACTTGGGTCTCATATAAAAAGAGTCATCCCGCTTCATCATCACAATGGTCTGTTGCTGGTAATGAGGACAGTGAGGCTGGGCTTCCCCTTGTTTAGCTGCTGATGTCTTGACTCATGGATACCCACAGCGGTAGCCCCTCACATGTCGTGACTAAAGGTGAATCCTGCTTTATGCTATCTCAGTATGTCTCAACCTGGGGACTGGGACTGGGATTTTCCAGAGTTGCTTCTAATTTTTGCTTCTTGGTCAAGATTCATTGGATAGTTTTATGTTTTCAGGCATCTGAAAGAATACATAGAGACGGGTGACAAATTAAAAGAAAAACCAACATAATGTGTCTAAGTAAGGTGTTGGGCCACCATGTGCTGCCAGAACAGCTTCAATGCGCCTTGGCATTGATTCAACAAGTCTCTGAATTCTTCTGGAGGGATGAACACCATTCTTCCAAAAGATATTCCTTCATTTGGTGTTTTGATGATGGTGGTGGAGAGCATTGTCTAACATGTCGGTCCACAATCTCTCATAGGTGTTCAATTGTTCAATCAATAACATATGATTCACATCATTTTCATACTCATCAATAGGGATGCACAATATTATCGACACGTCATCGGTATCAGCCGATAAAAGCTCTAAAATGAAATATCGGCATCGGCCATTGCTGCCGATTATGAGAGGCCGATTTGTTGCCTTCTCCTCCGCCGCCTGACTGTGCTTCCCTCCACGAACTGTTTCACTCTGATGATCCCGGTGCTTCCTCTGCAGGCTCCACTTCACTCAAGCTGCCTGTCAGACTCGCTGCTTCTTCCCACTTTCACTTGAATAACAAACCAGGGCTCAGTGCTCTGGTTGGATCCACATGCAGAACCGGGGCCAACGTTAGCTGGGAGGCTAGCAGAGGCTAGCTGGCTGTGCTTCACTCCGGCCATGCTGCGGCTAACGCTCCGCTAGCCTCTCAGCTGGCTCTCCATGTAGATCCAACCTCCTTGAGTGAAGTGGAGCCTTCGGAGGAAGCACCAGGGCCGTCGAGGAGCTGCTAAGTTCGGCTGCACAGATAGGAAACACCTCGGCTGACAGGATGTACCACTCTGTTTGGAAAAAAAAATGAAAAAAATCTTTTTACGGCAGTTGGCAACCGGCGCATTACCACCACCTTCTGCTCTGGAGTGTGGACCAGAGATTAAATCCTACACATTTAATCCCGTCTGTTTAATGAACTCAAAGAAAACTCTACTGCTCCACTCACTTGGCAGGTTCATTAAAGTTTTAATACTGAGCTCCTGAACTCCAGTCTTCCTAAGTTCTTCCTTCATATATTGTTTTTCTTGATCATACTTAGTACAATCTATGCTTGCATGCATAATAGTCTCCTCAGCCATCTGGAAAAAAATTTGTGCATATATTGGCATCGGCAATCGGCCACAGTGAGTTGGAAATATCGGCATATCGGATATCAGCAAAAAATCCAATATCATGCATCCCTACTCATCAAACCATTCAGTGACCCCTCATGCCTTGTGGCTCATCTTGGAAAAGACCACTCCTGTCAGGATAGAAATTTTTCATCATAGGATAAAGGTGATCACTCAGAACAATTTTGTATTGATTTGCAGTGACCCTTCCCTCTAAGTGGATCCAAACCATGCAAACAAAATGCCCCCACAGCATAACAGAGCCACCGGATTCCCTCACTGTAGGGGTCAAGCATTCAGGCTTGTACCGGTTTTTCCTGTAATTTGTCACCCATCTGTATATCTTGCATGTATATGACTCTTTGGTTGAACTGGTAACAACTGGAAGACATATGCAGCCAGATGTGTAGACATTACATTTTAGTGTGTCATATGAGCCAAATATGTTGGGAACCTCTGCTCTCCAGATATAGTTATTGGAGCATGCAGTAGTCAAGGTAATTTAAACTTCGCTATAAATAATAATACAAGGATTGTCTGTGTCGCCAAAGCCTGATATATCTTATGCCTCTGTGCTATAGATCTCCATAGTTGTACAAAAATGATTAAAAACACATTAGTAAGCCACACTGCTGCACTGCCTCAGTACTCTATATTGAATCAGCTCTACATATACCATCCTGCTGGCATATGTCCCCACTAACTGACCAAATCCACAGCTGAAAAGAACAAATATGATGAAAATAAAGAAATAAAGTAAAGGTCACTAAGAAGTATAATGCCTAGTACAAATACTTTTTTTGTTTAATTCTATATTTATGACCAGTTTCTAAAGACTTGCAGCCTCATGGGTTAGAGTATCACCAGTCTTATTCTTTAAAGTAACACTTTAAAGGATATTCTTTCATTTGAGTACACGTATCAAATACTCACCCCCTGCAGGCTTGAGAGGTGGCTATGAAAAGTCTGTAGCTTCAGAGGGCAGCAGCTGGAGTCCACTTGGATTCACAACCATGAATGAAACAAAAAGAGTATTCCTTTACTAATATATATAAAGCTAATCGTATCTGAGCAATGTGAAGATAGTAAACTGTATAAAAGGCACATTCTCTTACAGATATGACAAAGACACTCAGTGTTTGGAGCTCTGACATATCTGTGTGAATTTTAAAAGGTTTTTTTCATATGGCAGCCAGTACAACTGGCATGTTGACTTCTGTCATCACTATCAACATGTGTCACATCAACTTTAGCCAAGTCCCTCATATGGAGGCAACAAAACATAAACGACACTGTCCTCACTCTATCCCACACACACACACACACACACACACACACACACACACACACACACACACAAACAGAGAGAGAGAGTCTGCAATACTCTCACAGTGTGTAAAAAAAAAAAAAAATGGCTGCTGAGGCCAACTCTCTCATATGGAGGCAGCAACACACAAAAGATCTTTGATGTGTTGGATGCAGAGCCAACTGAATCCACATGTTTCTTAAAGAGATGATTAATGTCTAATAGCACAGAAACCGATTAAGGAGAATCACAGCAATTCAGGTCATGACCTTCATACACAACAAACAAACAGGTCAAGTCACATTTGTTTGTCTAGTGGTTTCGATTGTTGATCTTGTATGAGATGATGAGTGATGAGGCAACATGGGAACTTCTAGAGAGAAAAAATACGGTGTTGGTAGAGCTCGCGTGTGTGTGTGTGTGTGTGGGTGTTACATAATCAAAGTTAGGTAACTCACATCACAGCTGGAATCTTAACAAGGGACTATGTCCTACTTACTCAAAAAGCTAATTCATTACCTTCCACCTGTAACAAATTTTAAAGGCAACAATATCACATAGAGAAATACTTAACGGGCTCCATTAATTATTATATAACTTTCCATTTATATCCTTGCAATCCATTTTCATCTGAACAGGTTCAGGTTAATTTTCTGTTTCTTTGTTCTTTGTTCTCAAACAGTAGTGCAGTTACAGGCAATAATGGGTACCTGAATTTTATACACATTTCATTTTTAAATACAATATATCGCCCTCAAAGCTTTTGTTCTGTATCGTATAACTGTTGGCTGCTTCTTTCTTCTCCATTTAAGTCTAATTTGGAGGTGTTTGTTAAGTGTTATGATCTGTGCAGATTTCATGTCATATCATGTCACTGGTAGCAGAAACTGCTACCAGTGACATGCAGCAATTTAGTAGAATCACCTTCTGAAATAACATAAGTTTCTGACATTTTGTATCCAGGCTAGTTTTGTTCACATGTTTGCATCAACAACCAATCTGATAACTGGATCTGATATTCGATTTTGATAACAATAACTAGAATAGACTTTGGCTGAGAAGAAGGCAGACACACACACAGAATCTTCTGGACCACACAAAAGCAGCCTTTGAGACAGTTAAATTCCAAATGCAATATTATTGCCTCAGTGTCTTACATCAGCTCAACACATTCTGTTTAGATGTGGCAGGATAACAATAAAACAACAGAGATTGGATGCATTGAGAAGTGTATCTTTGATGTGATCTGTCAAGCATGTGGTGTAAGTAAGGCATATCATGGGTAGACTAACATGTCAGCATAGTGTTTTGTTAGCCATGTGGACTGACAGACGGAGACAGCTGAGCAGGCTACAAAATTAAACTATGTCATCAGAGACACATTAACCACCTGCTGCTGTCGTGGACAGGTCCTTTTTCAACAACAAACTCTGCAGAAGTTTCTCTCTCTTCATAACTTTTGGTTCTATTACTTTTACTTTTACTTTTCAGCAGCTCAGCTGACTCAACAGGAACACTTGTAATACTCATTTTTGCACCTATAGTAGGCCTCCAGTGAATGTTTTCTGAGAAAGTGAAGTGAGGAATGGATGGGTGGGAAGTGTACCACTTATTGTTTTATTCATGTATGAATGTTTACGTAAACATGCTTGGTTTAATTTGTATTTCATGAATTCAAAATTTTGCTTAGGCTAAAATGATCTGTCAGAAAATGGAAAGAAGTTGGGGCATCTTGGTGTCCTAGTAGTTAAGATGGTCACCACATACTGTGATGAAAAAACGTCCCTGATTCAGTTCTGCCTGGGAGCCTTTGTTGAATGTCCTCCCCTCTCTCTCCTTGTTTCCTGTCACTTCTCGCACCATCCACTATAAAATAAAGGCACAAATTTCCTCAAAAATAGTTTGATAGAAAATTTACTGGATAGATTTCTTTCCCTCAGGTTGTTTTGCATGTGAACATAGTGGGTGCAGAAGATAACTAATGAGAAAACACTCGTGATAATTGGGCTTTACTTAGTGGTGCTTCTTAATAGAAAAAAGAAAAAAATAATGTACATAAAGACAATTGGAACCTGGCTTACGATCATCCTAACTTTAGATTAGTTTTAGTCTTTGCAAGCATTCATTTCTGACAGCCAGGTCCTCACACAACAGGTTTGTGTTGTCTGTTTATATTCAGTGGAAATGTTTAATGCTGGAACCAAACATATATTAAAAATGAAATGACTCCAAAAAACCCCACCACCAATTCATCAGGCAAATCAGAAAGATTGTCTTTGTGTGGACAGACTCTTATAGATGGTCCATGTCTGGCGCTGGCAAAGATTAGACATGGACTTTCTTGTATTACATCTATACATTATTTCTCATTCTACCTCCCTACATGTTGGTCAACTATGCTTTCTGTTGAAATTTTTTACTTCATTTGCATCTAAATTCTGTTTTCCTTTCAACACCTCCAACTAATTCTTCTCTCTCAAGTCATTGTAACTGACACATGCAAACATAAAAAAAATGTATCTATAACTTCCCTCACTCCCACCCCCCTCTTTCTTTTCATTTTTCTGTCTGACCTCCTCAGCTTCTAGGTCCGTGACCTAAATCCCCCTCACTGATAAATCAGCTTCATCTCCTTGTATAAAGAGACCACACAAAACACACTTGTACCCCATGGATGCTTTGAACAAGACATCTGAGGATTTGGTTTCTCAACACACACATGAACAATATGATTACCATATTAACTGATTTTATTAACTGCTAGCCTTCTGGAAATTTGACAGATTCATAACGAACCTTGATGGATAATATTTGCATTTGTTGAAAGGCAAAAAATTAATCTGAGAAATAACCATAGACATAATGATATAATTATAGACCGAGACATAATTATAAAAATAATGGACGTGGCCACCGTGACGTCACCCGTTGGTTTGTGGACTCCCGTTTTGAAGCCTTGAGTTTGGCATTTTGACAGTCATCATCTTGGTTTTTTGGAGCCAGAAATGATGAGAAGTGACCATATTTTGGACGAGAATGTGGAACTGGGGAGGAGTACCCCAAGGTCCAAGTACAGCCAAGTACAGCACCTCACGCACCCCCATGGTTGCATCATAAAGCATACGCTACATTCATCTATTTTACTCTAAATGGGGCCATAACTTACAAAATGAACATCATTGGGTATCGAAGAAGACTTGAAACTAGCAAATTTGACTATAAACTCATTAGGAAACTGTTTACTGAGGTAATAAATCAAGTGAGAAGTAGGGTAATTTTCCCATAGACTTGTATACAAACAGACTTCTTGTTGGAGCCAGTGGAGTCGCCCCCTGATGGCCATTAGAGAGAATGCAGGTTTAAGGCACTTCTGCATTGGCTTCACTTTTCAAACCTGGAACTATCCGCTTGGAAATAACATTATTGGAACCTTTGTCCATTTCCTGCTAAGACTAAAACAAACACATGTGATTCAATAACTACTCAACCTTTCACTGGTGGGGAGTACAGTACTTTGTCCCACTGGGTTGCTGGTTTGAAACCTCATTATATCGTCTCTGATCACAGATTTAATCCTGAACCTGACATTGACTGGTCCACTGGACCGAGACAAGACATCCGCCGACTCAACAGGAGGGACCTGGATCATGGCCCACTTAAGCTACGTCTTAAACCGAGTTCTCGAATTCAGAAGTCTTTCACCTGTCAAGATGATAGACCTACATGCTACTGATTCAATTAATTAGCATGATATATTTTTGAAAAGAGCACTTCAAATTCTTTAATATCATCATATTGTTTTGCACATTTAGAACAAATACGATATAGCTGTTTACAAATTCACCCCAAAGACGGATGTCTAGACGGTTTGTAGTGAACCCAAGTGTAACATTGATAAATTGGGCATTCATGGAAGAAGGTTCAAGCAGAAAGGCAGAAGCAATGGAAGAGGCTGGCTGGGTAGAAATTATACTAGACCTCTCCTCTAGTGCACGAAAAGTTGCATATGCACACAAAATATGCAGTAATCTAACATTTTTGTGCCCCTAACAACAAAATTACACAAAGAATTGATTGAGGCATATTGCGTAATCTAAGTCTCGATGCACACTACCTGATGTCTCACAGAACCCTTAAAACACTGTAAAAATGTGCTGTAAGGAAAAAAAAAGTCTGTAGTTGTTGCACATCCACACAACCTGCGTGGGATAGGCAAGTACCACTTGAACAAACTGATTTGTTATTACTGTAAGTGGCTTGAACTTAGCTTAATGGCACTCGCTCACGTTGTTCTCTCCTGACTAGATCCTTGCTTGTGTTGTATCAACTCTCAGATGAACATCACTTTGGATAAAAGCGCCTGCCAAATGAAATTGTGAAGATTGTAAAGTGGCACGTACAAGTGATTTAATAGAATTTGTGATATTCACCAATTTTCTCCTACTTAGAAATTTTTCTCAGGTACTAATGAAATTCATAAATTTAGTTTAAATATCATACTGAAATGACTAAAATAAAAATGTACACCTAACACAAACTTAATACAAAATTAATAGTCTGATTGCCATATCATCTTCATCATGCCTTGCCAGTTTAGAGAGGTTTTTAGATTTAAGTGATCTCTGTGACTGTCACATTACCTCTCACATTAGTCATGGAGCGCTTTGCCTTAGAGAGACGTTTTTCTTGGCATTTGATTTCATGTCAGACTGTAAATTCCCTCTTTTATTTCTGTCACAGTACAGCGCTTGTCTGATGATGCTGCATTAACATTTTCTAATTGTTCTGGATCCTCGTCATTTGTCTGCTAATTTCTGACCTCAGGACTCTTTAGTAACATTTTTGTGAATGAAAGTAGCCAACAGACGGAGCGGAGCAGGTCACCTTATATGGCAATGTTAGAGTCATTGACACAACTCGCACTTCCTCCTGAAAAGGAGGTAATCATCAGACTGAAACGACCATTTCCAACAAGTTTGTCCGGTTAAGAGAGTTTGTTAAATCTGACTTGGAACTTTTCAGATTTAGAAGAAGAATACGAAAATGTTTTTGTATGAAGCCAGTTCCAATATAAAAATATTGCCATTATTTTTTAATTTGAATTCATATAACAAAACCGTTTTATAAGGTCCGAGCAGAGCCAATTAAAGCCATCTAATGGACAGTTCAGCATGTGGGGACCTCCAGCAGTAGGTCATACCAACCCAGTTAGCTCGGTAGGAAAAGGTGACCCAAATTCTGTCTGTCTTTCTCATTGCCTGCATGTCTGTTTTTTGCGTACAGTATATCTGTCAGCCCTCTCCCAAGTATTTTTCTTTCTTTCTCTCTTTCACACAAACACACATGCATACACACAACTAAATAATTCATAAAGAAATATTTTTGTGCCTGAATAGTTACAGAAATCTGCATTTCCTAAATTTGTTTGGCACTGTCAAATTAAAAACCTAATTCAATCCAAAACTCAAGGTCCCAGCATGCTCATCTGTTCCACTGTTAACCCAGCAGATGTAGTGATCCTTGCAGTGGTAAATCTGTCAGTATGTCTGATGTTATATACGTCTGCCCCACACATCTAGCATATCCAGCCACTAGCGTGAAATCAAGAGGAGTCTTCTTGATGTTGGGAGGTGGAAAAAGGGTGCTGGGGACACAAAATACTCAGCTCGTGATGGAGGGAAAGTTGGGGATAATTTAAAAACCAAAAACTGGAATACATTGCTTTACTGCACAAACACTTTCAAAAAATGTTCCCAACTTTCATTCGTCTGTGAACTCACTTCCAATTGACTCAGATTAAAGTTTTTTTTTTTTTAAACATTTTCCATTGTTTATATGCTGTATGTCTTAAAAGATAGCAATTCCCCTGAAAAACAGTAAGAACGATGATGGCTAGTGATAAACTGAGCAATGAGCTAAAGCTTTTAGGGTGATGTGTTAGGAAGGGGGAGTATCGAGAAGAGTGGGTGGGCTGTGATATATGTAACAAGGAATGATGTCATGAGACCAATTTTTCTTGGAGATAAAGACAAGTGTTATCTAAGAGAGATGGAGAGAGAAAGATAGGGAGGTTAAATGCAACAACATATATCATCACTTAGATACATTATAAGATAACCTCAAGTCATCATTTGCAATTGTTTGATTTCAGTTGAGACAGGAAATGCTTGTTCTTGTAATGCAGCATAAATACAGCTTGAATTTTTGTGTTGTGGAAAAAGTTTATTTTAGTATGATCAAAGTTAGTCATCCAATTGTATTCAGAGTTTGGGAGCTGAGATTAAACAATGTCTTCAGGCTTTTATATATTATGTATTTGCTTATTTTTACTGTCCAAGAAGATTCTAGACAGTGTTGCAACACTGCAGCCCTCTTCCACTTCTTCCTTTGTCACTCCCTTGCAGAGCAGAGAGATCTTGTAAAAGTCCAGCTGTGAAGACGAATTCCAGAGCTTCCAGGAAAAACGCTATCAGACAGCATTAGCCCAAATAACGTTGTTGATTAATCATTTACTAACAGGCTCTGACGTTGCTTCATATGAGAGACATCCAAAGGCTAAGGCATTACTCACACCGCCTGGTGTTTCTGGTCACACACTGACGCACACACACACACATGCGGAAAGAACACACTCTTGAGCACATATACAGAGAAACATGCATGCCTTCATGCACAAAAACAGTACTTAGAGGACTTAGATACATGTGTGCATACCGCTCTCAGGCTCCTTTGGCCTGTTACCTGACTGTAGCTCACAGACACAGTTTGGTTTGTAATTCAACCCCTCTCTCCTCTGAACATTTGACAAGCAAAGCTCCAGCAGGTGACAGAGACGGAGAGCACAAAGTGGATGAAAAGCTGATTTGAAGTGGTTTTTTTTTGTTTTTTCTCTCCCAGCGAGAAATTAACCTTAGCCAGATAAACGGTGATTAAGTTAACTGATCAGAAACACATGCTTAAACTGTTGCAAGGCCCTGATGAGAACCGACTCTAAGGGCCAGATACTGTAGATCTAATTCATTACTTCTAAGTACATGTAGATTCATTGCCTCAGCAACGTCAATGGATCAAAGCAATATCAGCAGATTGGGTTACTAAACTTACAGTAATGATGATTGCTTTTTACAGCAAGACTGAGAGAGGGAGGCACAGAGATGGAGAGAAGATAAAAAAAAGCGAATTTGATATCTCTTTTGCAGTAATCCTTTGTGTGATGACAACATTATTTTCATGTTGGTGTCTCCCTCATTACAGTAAACCAGAACACATGTACGTGGTGTCGTTTGTTTGTGCTTGTAATTAAAGACCTGTCACTTAGAGACACTAAGGGCTTCCCGGGCCAAGACACACACAGAGAGATGTCTGTTCTATAATAAAACTAAATGAATCATTGTAATTATTCTCAGACGGGTGCTGGGAGGGAATACCTCAGAGACCAACATTATAGTGTCATGTTAGCATGGGCATAGCTGTAGTTTTTAAAGTGTGTGTGTGTGTGTATGTTGGCAGACAGTATATAAAAGAAGTTAAAGTTCTCTAGATGCAGGTGTCTAGCAAATGGCAAACAGAATATTATGAACTCATCTGAATAGTAATTATCCTGATAATATGCTCCGTGCTCCAAGAAAGTCTCTGAATATTTTATGACGTACCTGCTGACATGTCATTACATGAGACAAATGGTTTAACCAGCGTTGAAAAACTTTTTGAAAGATGGAAAAAGGCTCCTAAGTGCTGCAGGCCAAGTTGATTCAGCTACAAATTATATTTTCATTTTTCGGTGCTGCGGTTGGGTAAAATCCCTTAACGCAACTGCTGCAAAACCATCTGTCTGAGAGGAGAGTAATCAGTGTCAGGTGAAATAACACGGATGGACCATGAATCAACGGAAAAATTTAAATGTTGATTAAAAATCTGTATTGGAAATCTTTAGCAATACTTTGGATGACTGATGCAAGTCTAGAAAAGTTTTCCTTTTTTTGTCAGGATTTCGCCGCAGTTTTTGATATTTTGGAATTTGCACCTGCCACTGTGTGCTGTTTCCTACAGAGCATGACAGTTTGAAGGTGTAACACCTGGAGTTATTTGAGCTAATGTTTGCTTTCTCACAGGGTTTCCAATTTATGTCATGCACAAGGTGGTTCGCAGAAGTTGACAAGTGTTTCACATTTTCTTCATGGACACAAATCACACTTGGTATTTTTCCACCATAAATTGTACAATCTTCTTATTTAGCCTATGTTATACTTGTGTGGCTCAAATAGTTTTTATTTAAAGGGTTTGTAGTGACACAATTTATTCACTATAGAGTTTAAATTAATTAGAAATCTGCTGTGAGACCTGACTGAAGCAAACCTCCTCACCAATCTACATAAAGACATCTTTTGTGACAGTGTTGAGTCTTTTGACCAGACAGTCATTACACTTTAAAGAAATCAGTCTAAGCTTTTGGTGAATTGAGACCTCAACAGACCTAAACACAACAACAGGTGATTTTACTTAATAGTGTGTGCTGGTGTGCTGCTAATGTATGTGGTGTAATAATGTTTCACATACTTTCTTCTTGCATTTTTCTTTTTTATATAGATAGCTCCCTAAGTAAAATTAGCAATACAACAATGTAAAAATACTCACTTACAAGTAAAAGTCCTTCAATTCAAAAAATTACTTGAGTAAAAATAGTCTCATCTGTACAATGTGCTTTAAGTATAAAAATCAAAAATACTCAGAGTGTTATTATATACAGTAAATTATTATTAGCATAACTATTTATGCATTAACATGTAAGCAGTATTTGTTGTTGACAAGGTGAAGTGGCATTAATTTCAACTGTTTTATTTACTTTTTGGGTTCTAATCAACAACAATATTTTATAGGTTTATCAAACCTAAATTTTTTTGCATGATCTTAAAGATTCCCTCCAGACATGTTTTAGGACACACAAATCATCTGCTTGGCACAATAAATTCTGTTTGACATGTCTTTTGTTTGGTTTGTTTTTCTTCACAAAAAATGTTCAGTCACCTTGTTAGAAATCCTTTCATTGGCATCTTCTCCTCCTGCCTGATTAAAAATCCAGAATCTCTGAGTATGCAAATATATGTTTCATTTTAAGTTTAACTGCTGGACACAAGATGTCTCCTACTTCACTGAAAAGTCTGTTCTTATTGTATGTGCTCTGCAGGCTTCAGGTTTCCACATCACATATGTGTAAGTTGCATATTGGCCTTCGATTGGCTCCAAACTAGTTGTGATGTCACAAATCCTGCTCTTTGGTACACGTCTTTAATTCAGATTTAAGGTGAGCACAGAGAAACTTTCCTTCTTTAGCAGATAAATGTGAAAACAACCTTCTAGTGTCAAACTCTGCACAAACATCATTCTGCACAGTGAATTTCAAACATCCAACTGAAGGAACAAAAAGAAAAACACATTTTTGGGTGGAAGGAGACTTTAACCTGCAAAGTAACTAGTGATGAGTGTTAGTTGTCAGAAAAATTGTTTGGAATAAAAAAAGTACAATATTTCCCTCTGAAACGTAGTGGAGTAGTGTAAACTAACATACAATAAAATTATCAAGTACAAGAACCACAAGTTGTACTTAAGTTTAGTACTTAAATGTACAAACCAGTTACATTGCACCAATGATACTTGAACCACTTCACTGTTGTTTGAATTTCGGAACTATTACCATACCTTTTACTAATATTATCTCTTGACTTTGCATTTATTAATGGGATTATTTTATTATTATAAAACTTCAAAACTTGAATGCATGTCACTGAGCAGTCAGGAGAAAGTCTCCTTCACAAGAGCTTGTTGTGTTTAGGCTGTAAGTGTGCATCTGCTTTTCTCTGCCAATTATTTTATTACAATTTTCTAAGAGGCGGAGTGACATTTTTCAAACATCACTTTTTACAAGTTGTAATATGTTAGAAGTTTTGCCAAGAACTTCTGGAAAAACAAACAGATGCATACTTGCAAAGAGCAAACCAGTGAATCTAATATCAAGGACTTACTGCAGCCTGATAAATTACTGCTGTACATTTTATCAACACTGCTGAACAAAAAAACCTTGTATCTCCAATTTGATTACTTCCCTGTTTGACTGAAATATATATAATCTTTCATGGGTTCTGTAAGAAACATGTTGAAATATACAAAAATATACAGAACACAGTCATCAGGCCCAAAACACTGTTTTTTCTTGGTAACCGAAAAGTCGAAGTGCTGGAGATGGAAGGTTTTCCCTCCGCAGCAGCAATATCGGAGAGTTTTAAGTCTCCTCTGGCTCTGGAGTGTTTAGTCTAAGAGCTCCACTCCACCATCTGCGTTACAGCTGCCTGTAAGAGGGTCTAATTAGAACAATGATAATGTCCAATCATCTATGCTACATTAAGCTAACATCTAACTCGACCAATCAGGAGGTCAGGGAGCACAAGGGAACAAAGCTCTTGAGACGAGCTTTTACTGTCAAAGAGCTAAATGAGTGGTTGATAAAGATTTTAAACATTTTGGTTACTCCAGCTAATTATAGAGAGCAGTATTTGTAATAAATATTGAGCTGATGACCAGAAAAGACTTTATTCACTTTGTTTAGTGTGTAATGTGCAGACTCGACATTTCTGAGGCTGTTCAAGTATTAATAAGTCAAATAAAGTTAAACTAGCACTGAGATGATTAGTTGTTTGTTGATTGACAGACAGTTAATGAACAGTGATTGGATAATTGTTTGTCATTTATGCAGCAACAAGACTAAAAATAGAGTTGCAGTGATTAGTTGACTAATCGATTAGTCGATCGGGAGAAAATTAATCGGCAACTATTTTGATAATCAATTAATCGATAAAAAGTTTGTTACTTTTCAAGCAAAAATACCAAACATTCTTTGGTTTCAGCTCTTTACATGTGAGAATTTGCTTCTTTTCTTTATCATATTGAATAGTAATACAGATATTGTTGGGTTTTGGACTGTTGGTCGAAAAAAAAAACAGGGAATTTTAAGATGTCAACTTGAACCCTGGTAAACTGGGCATTTTTCGACTTTTTATAGACTAGGCGATTAATCGATTAATCAAGAAAATAATCTGCATGAATGGATGATGAAAATAATCGTTAGTTGAAGCTCTAACTAAGACTCTACAGCCACACTAAGCATGTATCCACTGATTTCAATATATAGTGCATATCAAACCAATTTTTTAAACCAATTTAGCCACAAACAAGATTAAGAGTCCACTGTCATGCTAGTCTGTACCATGGATGTATTAAACTGGATATAGCAGTTTCTCCCAGTGGCCACTCACGGTACTGCAACAAAAAAATCCCCTGCAGCCCAAAGAGCATTTTCCCCATAGACTACTATTATATAAGAGACTTCTATAAAACTGAGAACAAGGTCAGTTTCCCTTTGCATAGTTAAATCATGAAGCTCTTATATCAAACTTCTCCAGAGCCTGGGAAAGCTATTCTAAAGTGTGTGAAGTCAGCCCAATGTAAACTCTACGGGCTGAACAGGAACGTGCTGGAAGGGCGATTGGGGAAAAACACTTATGCGAACTGTATGTGCGGTGATCTGCACAATGCGGGAGCTTGAAAACATTTTTGTAAACTTATATACCCTCTGTGAGCAATTTTTAATCAAGTGAATGGGTGCCATATTTGAGTCCAGCATCTGGTTGTTATTTCCTCGTATCACACAAGTGGTTAGATAGTATTTGACAGTAATAATAATGAGCTTCTTGGAGGGAGTTTGAGAAATGGTAACAAAAAGCAAGACCATTTTTCAAGATTCACACAACCTCTTTTGCCTCAGAACATTTCTGCTCCTCCTCTGCTGCCATGTCTCACTTCACAGCTTTTTTTTTTTTTTTTTTTGTCTTAGTGCCTCCATGAAAACATCTTCTCTCTCTCAATCTCCTCATTTTCCATCTCAAAATGATTGATACAGTATGACCCCAACACTAGCTTTCTTCTTTCCTGAGCCCTGCCCTTTCACAGCTCTTCCCCTTCTCCTCCTCCAACATCAGTTACTGTATCTTTTCTTCCTCCTCCTCCTCCTCCTCTTCATCCTTTCTCACTCCCATGCCCCTCAGCCCTGACACCAGCCTCCCTTTGAAGTCCTGTTTTAAGAGCACAATTAACCCCCTCCTCCAGACACTGCACTCACTTCTCACCTTTTTAATAAGGCACTCATAGACAAGTGTCAGACCTTTTTTTTTTCTTTTCTCTACCTCTTACACACACTCTGTCACACACACACACACACACACATGCACACTTAGATCTACAGGTCCTTACAACATGCCTGTAAATTCTTTGTCACTTGGCCGCAAACTCAGAGACCCCTTCCTGTGTATAAGCTGTGGTACTGTACACGTGTGTGTGTGTGTGTTTGTGAGACAGAGGACAAATGAAACAGGGAGACAGAAGGTTTTCTGGTGGTTTGACTCAGTGTGAAAGTAGCTTCCGGTACTTTGATACAAAGTGAATCAGTGCTGACTGGCGGGTGAAAGAAGCCATTAGGGCAGTAGACCACCTAATTGTCGCTCAGCATGTACTGTTTTGTGCACCGCTCACAGTATCTGTCCAGTTTTATTCCAAAACCATGGTCTTAATACGCTGCTTTAACAACCTCCACTCCTCTGGTTTTGGAGATTTTGGAACCTGGCTGCAAATATTTGCTCCCGTCCAACCACAAGAGCTCAACTTGGCATCTTAAAAGGAAAAAGGTCACGTCCGTTCTCCTGCGATTCGCACCCCATACCTCTGCGATCTATACATGCTCAGTGTTTCTGGCGCTGGCGGGATACATGGCCTCGGGCTCACGGAGTAATTCGGTGCAGGTGAATCTGGTCTTTGTGACTCAGCCTGTTGCACAAGGATGTTTTCTTCGTAATCCGGGAACAAGGCACTGATGAATGTCCTTTAATAGCAGTAGACATGATTTAAGTAATAATGAAATTGCTTCTCCGCTTTAATTAGTTTTTGTTGTAATTGGTGATGAGTCTAAAACCAAAATGGTTGCCTCTAAGGCTCAAAACCGCATCAAAGTCAAAACCTTTGTTCCCATTCAGCCACAAGAGCGTTGATGAGGTCAGGACTGATGTTGGGAGTGAAAGCCTGGTGGAGGTCTTGTTCCAGTTCATTTTAAAGGTGTTGGGCTTTCAGTTTGTGCACGGGGGCATGTTGAAACAGGAAAGGGTCTTCCCCATACTTAAGCTTCAGAGTTGGAAGTATCTAAAATATCATTGGAAGCTTTAATATTTAGGTTTCCCTTAATTACAGCTAAACTAATCTGACAGCCTCAGACCAAAAAGCACACAAAAGGGGTGTCCACATACTTTTGGACATGTAGTATACATCTTTTCATCAGTCAAAAGTGTGCATCAGGGTCCAGACTTCAGCAGCTTTAGGAGAAGTGACACGGTGCTAATCCTGCTGAGTACTGAGTTAGATTGAGAGGATATTCCATATGCAAACACAGACAGGCTGCCTTCCTACAATAACTTCCTCAGAAGCGACGGCAGCTCAGTGTTGAGCTATTTAAGACCAGCAAGCCTTTGAGGAGGGAGGATTTTCCTTCCCCACTTCTCTCTCTCTCTCTCTCTCTCTCTCTCTCTCTCTCCCTCTCTCTCCTTCAGTCTCCCTCTCTTTCTGTCATTAATAATAATATGATAGTGTCCCATCTGTCGGGGGAGCCAGCGTGGAGCACGTGTTTCCAGTTAGGCTCATCAGAACCTGATGTGGGGAGGCCGGAGTGAACGAGAGGGACTGAAAACCCGGGAAGCCTGGCCTCGAAATGGGCAAGGTAATTAAATCACAGGGTCTCCACTATTTCAGTGCACAGGTATACAATTCGGTGATATATGAAAATGCACAAAGTCTGTTTGGAATAAGAGGGATTCCGATAGCTCGTGGGAAAGATAGTATAAGCTGCAAAAACTTCAGCGTGCACAGATTTCTTCCCCCCCCCTCCCCTTTCTCTAGTTTTATGGCTCCCTGCCAAATGTTTACATGCACACATTTTAAACAATACACAAGTGATCATATAATTATATTGTCTTATATGATTGTTTTACAAAGAAGGTGCCCTGGGACTCAAGTAAGCGGACATCACTATTAACATATTTGTAAGATGCCATAATGTAAAACACAAACAAGAAAGTAGCCTGATCAAAGGCCTTGTCCTGCCCACTGCTGTTACCCCACCTCCAGACAGTGTTGCTGCAATCATTCTGCGCTAAATCAGATGCAGAAATAAACATCTCTGGGGTTCGGATCTATAGCCAAAACTCTCTCTCACATCAGGGATCTCATCCAACTATCCCACATCTTTAAAAAGAGGTTTCGGAAGGAAAAGAGCAACTTCTGATCTGCTGATCTGACAATGTGTTACTGATTACAGATTGAATATCACCAATATGCATGCAAAAATTGGAGATTTGTAAACACTAAAGAAAGAAGACGGTGGGTTGTTAAACTTCAGGCTTTCTTATGTTTTCTATAATGCTGAAGTTGCACTGAGTTATGTTTAGGAACAACAGGAATAATGTAACCTGAAATCACTTCCTTAAGAGGTAAAATATCCCAAACACTCTTCATTTTGACTGCAGCATCTGTTCTCCTAAATCAACACAGACAGGTAGACGCATTACTGATCTAACTATTTGAAATTTTATCATCACAATCATGGCTTTTACATTCACAGCACATCACTTGCAGTGTTTCTGTGCAGGACTTTGCTGGTGAGCCTCCCTGTGGTCTGCTGTGTTGTGGTCTTCCAGAGTCGCGAGTGTAACTGTATCTCAGTGACCCGGGTTACTGCCGCCAGCAGAGCTGCAGTGCAGCGCGCTATGATGTCAGGGACCGCATCGCCGTGCCCAGAGATGGTGTAGTGGTTGCAGGGGAATACCATTCAATTTAAGAAATCACATCTGCTATCAGAACCGTCAAATCACTTTTTTAGGGACCCGAATCACTTTTCTTCCAAACTGAGAAACCAGAGAACCGAGGCAGTAATCTGTGATGTCATTCTGGTGTGCCGCCCGGAGCGACAATCAAGATGAGACTGAATTTTGTGAAATTTTAGGTGATCTTTCGACGATGTTAGATTTGAGTCATAAAATGTACACTTTCCCGTAGGAAATGTTCCAGCGTACTGTTACGGTCTTTTCCAACTTTTCCAATTGATTCTCTATGGACCTGAGCAACGGTCACAGATTCTTTATTGTTTCTGACTGTGAGAAAAGACATTAAGTGTTCACATACAGTGTATGGATTCAGTAATCCTAGAAATATACTGTGATGGTGTAATTTAGAAGGCTTCATGAACGCTCCTCATATTATCTACGATCAAATCCGCCCAGAGTCTCTCTCCTCTGATCCCTCTCATCATTTCTTCTCAGCAATGCTTCATGAGCTTTTACTAAGGGCCAAATGTAGATTACTCAAAAGCATCCTTGCATTAATATCATCTTTTATCCATTAAACTTTGGTTCAAAGACTATCATTAAATGCCTCAAGGAAACACAACCCAAAGATTTTGAACCATTTCGATTTGGTTTGATTCCATTTGGTTTGCTTCAGAGAGAAGGATCTTTGATTGTTCTCCATCAAAGGACAGCCTCGCACTAGAATTAAAACCTTGTTTTTCACCGGCAAACAAACAAAAAATGTGTCTATGAAGTTTTGGCCAGTTGCGTTATGCGCAGTAGAAATGCAGCCATGTTGTATTCTAGTAACACACTTAGAGCTGTTTGTGTTTTCTTTACTGCGTATTCTATGGGTACACATGTTTGATTGTGTGTTTGTGTGCTTTTTAATGTGTGTGTGTGCGCATGCTTTCATGTGCGTGAATGAATGTGTGTGAGTGTGTTTGTGGGCCACAGTAGGCTGCAGGCGAGGTTACATCTTGCAGCAATTAAGCTGCATGCGTCTCTTACGCCCCTCCATTCGTCTACTGCGGGGTCTTGTTTCAAGGGCAGCCTGCATTAGACAAACTGAGAACATTTGACGGCTTGGTGGCTCGAGCTTAGATGGATGAACATAGCAACAACATGTTGCACACATCAGTTAATTACTTTACAGTAAAATGCGGTTCTATCAGATGGAACGAAAGCGTGTTAACCATGTTGACAATCGAGAGCGAGAGGAGGAGACGAGGAAGTGAAAGGATAGGCAAAAGAGAGTAAAAGGGAATAAAGAGATGGGGAAGAGTGAGAGATAAGTGAAGGCCATAATGTGATGACAGCTGCTGGAAAAATAGGGATTAGAAACAAAACGATGGGATTTGCAGGCTTTAGATTGATACTGTACATTCACATTTTTACATTTAAGGAAAACAAGTTAGTCTCAGCAAAGATTTCTAATTCGTAAATCTGTCAAACATGTTTTATTCCTCTGTTGCATTCCTTCACTTCCACAATGCTCATTACCGTCAGACCTCCCATCACAATACACATGTAAACACCCCTGTGGTCTCAATGTTCTGCCAAGGAGAGAGCCGCGGATCAGTGAGCTTTCTCAGTTTGCTGCCATCGAGTTCCCTGATGACAACATGACTGAAACCATGCTAGCAGATTTCTGACATACCGAAACCTTCCTCTGTTTATGTGAGTCCGGATGCCAAAAGCCAATTGTCCCTAGCATTTCTGAGAGGCACTTAGCACAGCTTAGATGTCACAATCAAATTTTTTTTTTTTTAACTGTATGTCAGCAGATAATCAACAAAAAAATCAGATAAACGATCTCTTGTAGATGACAACTCACATAAGTATTGATTATGGAGACAGTGAGTGTACTGACAAGGTCTTGGCCGGCTCTGTTTGGCTGTGTAGTGAAAACTAGTATGTAGATAGCTGTACGCTGCCACTAGGCCTAGATGGTGCAAGAGAGAGTGTGTGATACACTGCCAGTGCCAGAAAATATGGATATTCAACATTTTGTATTTGAAATTCTTGAATAAAATGAGGTTTGGTCTTAAATCACCTCAGTGGTTATAGATAAGCAAATTCTTTGCACTTATTGATGCACAGTGATCTACACCAGTGGCCTTCTACTTCCTTCCTTCATCAACACCACTTAATTTGCTGTTATTTAGCACTATTAATCACCTAAAAGTGGATATTATTACAATATATTTTCATATAGGCTACGTAGGATTTATCCATTGCTGAAACTGTTGATTCATAACTTTCAGCTAATTACTTTTAGTTCAGTATTTCACCTTTTTTAACCATTTTGTCATTAGGCTACTTTTTACTGCTGTCTATTTCAACTATTTATCCTTTATTTTTAGCTATTTCTACTAAGTTTTCCCAAACTCTCAACTACAGCAACTGAGTTTAGTGAGGTAGTTAGCTGAGCTGTCCATGTACCCCTCAGGTAACTGGAGAAGTACGCCCTTGTTGGGAATCATTGATCTAACGTATGTGGACACCCAAACATTGCACCCATGTGTGATTGTTGAATATCTCATTCTTAAACACATGCTGCTCTAACAGCCTCCACCCATCTGGGAAGGCTCTACAAACATTTTTGTATCTGGGATTTGTTCATGTTCAGACCACAAGAACATCAGTGAGGTCATCGGCCACGGATGATGGGTGGCTTGCTCGCATTTGGCGGTCCATTTCACCCCAAAGGTCTATGATGAGGTCGAGGTCTGTCCCTGTGCAGACCAGTCAAGATTTTCAGAGGACCAGATACACAGAGTATTATTAAATGCCTTAGGATGCAGATGTATTGGATTCTGAGTATATTACGCACTCAGGCATCCAAAATATCCGTCTGTTGATATTATTCATGGTGCAGCAAATGTGGAAGTGTGCAAATTCAGACACAATGTGAGATTAATCCACCTTTTCACCAGAGAAAAAGTTTCAAACCCTGCAAAATCAACAGACATTCAGCCCTGTGACACATGTGTCGATGTGTGTGTGCACGTCTTTTTATGCACAAATGACAATCTGTGTATTTCCTATGGTGGGTGGAAAATGTGAACCACAGTGGAGTGATGTTCTTTCAGTCTTTTTTGATACCACATTTTGTTGTTGGTACGACTGACCACAGTTTGATCAGTCGCAGGGCAGAGTTCAGCTGCAGCCCAGATATCTCGATTGTTGTCACCAGGCAGAGGAACCCCTGAGCTTTGAAGGTTTTTAGATTTACATTACGACAGCTGGTTACAAGTCAGCTCTGTCATACAAGCTTGTAAGACAGACACAACAATAAATGGTAATAATAAATATTTCTGTAATTGTGCCACAGTTATCAAAAAAGTGTCGCAGGCCAGATGTTTTTCATACCGACCCCAAATATGAAGGAAACACTTCATTAAAACAACAGCAAGAAACAGCGAGAATACATACACGCTGCTGGCAGATAACGCCGGCCCGCTCGCTTGAGAGCACGCACACAGCCTTATGACGCACATTGGTGAGAAGTCATACAACAATATTTACTAGAGACAATGACCCTGATTAGTTGGAAATACACGGTGTAAACAAATAGTTAGCAAAGACATGGACGTAAAACTTAAAGTGCTCTAAAAGTGGTGAGTTGGCAGCGGAAACTGCACAACTTTTATTGCCGCCATGTTTAATCACCAGTGAGCTACGGTTGTCAAGAAAACTAACCAGAAAAGTGACCTCTTCATCAGCAGCTTCCTCTCCTCCCTCCTCTTCCCCTCTTCAGCATGTTCCCCTCATGCTTCTGGCAGCTGATACACGTTTGTACGCTACTTCAGAAGAGTCTCTGAGTCGCAGATTAGTCATCCTTCCAGTGATTCAACATGCACACTTGTCCCTCTCTCCTGATCTGCTACTCTTGCTTCTCCACGCTTTTTCTCTTGGCCACAGACTCTTCTCATTTCCTCCCCGAAAGGGCTCCTTCAGCTGCAGTCTTCCTCTCCTGGGCTTTGACCTTCGGTTATGACTTCTTCGCATCATCTAAAACTCTGTCTCTACTCTTCATTTCTGAGCCCTTTTTTTTCTCTACGCAGAATTATCCGCTATAAGCTGTCTTTCTTTGTCATTTTGACCTCATCTGTCCTCTGGGGCTCCACAGGGTTCAATTCTCAGTCCCCTCATCATTTAATATTTTAGCATTTTAAATCCATTAACCCCCAGTATTGCTTCAAAGTAGGGCAGCAACTAACAATTATTTTCATCATAGATACATATGCACATTATTTTCTAGATAAAACCTTATTCGTTTTGTTTAAAAAAAAAAAAAAGTCATAAAATGGCAAAAAGGTAATCAATAGTTCAGAAAACTATATGTATTATATTTAAAATATATTTACTATTATATAACACAAAGAAAAGCAGCAAAGGTTAATATATTAGTAGATCCAGTCTTGGAGTTTTGGGAAATTTTGCTTTCAAAATGATATAAACAATAAATTAATTATCAAAAAGTTTGTTGCTAAATCTTCAGTTGATTGTCTAATTGATTCATTGGCAAATTGTCTCAGTTCTACTTCAAGAAAAGCCCTTGGAAAAAGCAGATAAAGAATGATTATGTGACGTGTGGAACAGTTGTACAGTATCTATCTTTAGATCTACTGAAAGAAATTGGATATCGAAGGAAAACACTGAAAGTTGAATGTGATTTTTGTCAGATGAACAAACACAAACACAGAAACGACAAAGAAAAGTTTCATATTTGAACATCCTCACCAGTTATCTAGAAACTGTACGTTTCAGTGTAGCCGAGCAGAATTCCTCCTGCCACTCAAAAGACTCCAGACGTTGAGATTTTACTGCAGCCTGGGATGCTTGACAAATGCGGGCCCTAGCTGGATTAGGATCACAGCACTAGATCTCTCTTCACTAACCCCCGAGGCCTGAGGGCAGAACGTGTGGGAAAGCAAGATTGACAGGAAGTTGTTGTGTAAAAGCAGAGGTGTGTGTGTGTGTGTTTATGCTTGTGTGTGTGCTTTCTTGCGTGCATATGTGTATGTGTGTGTTTGCCCAGCGGGCAGAACACAGGGCCAGAGCAGGAAACGAAGTGGTTGTGCCACCGGTTAGAGGAAACAGAACGGCAGATAAATTACCCAGAGTTGGGCTGGCAGGACTTCTGAGAGCCAAAGCTGAGTGGACATTGAGGGGGGACAGAGTGTTGACATGGAGGACGGTGTGTCTAACAGGAAAACAAACAATGCATGATTTCTTTTTTTTTTTTAGTTTTTACGCTCAGTATTTCAAACTCTGAAGCCTGAAGTGTGTATTTTTTACTCTAATTCTGGAAGCTAAATGAGAAGAGAAACAAATATCATGTGTTTGTATGTGTAGATGGGAACAAAAGTGTCTCAGACAGGTGTTGGGCCACCACAAGCCGCCAGAACAGCATCAATCCTCCTCGGCATAGATACAAGTGTCTGTAACTCTATTGGAGTCTTACAAAAGATATTCCTTCAGTTTGGTGTTTTGAGGATGCTGGTAGAGAGCGCTGTCTCTAACACACCACTTCAAAATCACCCATGTGTGCTCAGTTTGGTTGAGATTTGGTGACCGTGAAGGCCACAATGAGTGATTCAGATCATGTTTCTCAAGTCAATAGTTCAACTTTTTCCATTAAGTTGTCACCAGTTTGTACTTTTTGTGAGCAGAGAGGACTGTATGGGAGAGACATGATGTCCAAGTTTGACAAAGGTTGCCATCTAGTGGTCATTTATTGCCTATTCAGGCTTAACCTATTATAGCATTTCACATAATACTTGACCCAAGTATGTTTTAAGTAAATGTAATATTGACTCTTGAATAACAAATGAACAGCTCCTGTCTTTATTAGCAAATGTTTAATGAAATGGGACATTTAACTGATCTATTACCATTTCCATCTGACATATGACTTGTATTTTCTATTTCCTTTATCTAGAAGCCAAAAATCTTTCGTTGCACCATTGAAAATTGGTATTTTTCCTCTTGCTATTGAGGTTGGCAGATTAAATCATATTCAATGTGAGCTGTGTAATTTTGGAGGAGTGGAAAATGAGTCCCATTTTTTTGTACTTTGATGATTTGTCAGTTCTTGATGAAATGGTTTGGCAAAACCCTGAAGTATTCTGGTGTGCAGATGATCAGAAATGGGAATGGTTGTTCACTTTTGATCTGTTTAATTTGGTCATAAGCTTGAAGTAACATTATCATTTAGCAATAATCAGGTCATTTGTACACATTCTGATTTACAATAAATGGGAAACACAAATCACAGATACCAGAGAATACAGTATTTTAAAAATTTATTAATGTGGGCAAAAAAGCAATTGGCAAACAAGCAATTTTACATATCACTACAAAACTGTTGGTAAAGAAACAAACAACAGAAAAGTAGTTTCTTTCTCGTCCCTTTCTTGGTACAAAACATTTCAGTCAAGGCCTAGAGAGAAGTTTATGATATCCTGCAACCTATAAAATGAAGACATGCAAAGGCTCTACTCAGGGTCCAACAAATCTCAGTCAGGTGTAAATCATGTTCAGTAAAAAAAGTTCCTGAGTGAGAAACAAGGGTGTGGGGTTCAGCCAGTCATATTAATCTCCATATAAACTGTGTTAGTGTTATGTTTATTCTGAATAATCAGAAAAAGGTTTCATCTAAGGGCATGTGGCTCTAAGCACAGTACTAAGGCAAAGGGGTGTGATGTTAAAACAGTTCACAAGTCTGAAAGACATGCATTTGAAATTAATTCTCAAACACTGTACAGTGTATAACCGTACCTGCAAAGGAAGATTGAAAGGAGCTGAGAGTATCACAAACATAAAAGACAGAAAACCCACTCCTGATAATTGGCAAATATATTAAGATGGTACAAAGAAGTTAGCAACTAAGAAGTGCTGATATTGACTGTAATTCCCAGTTATAAGTACTACAGAGCATGAAAAACAGTCTGATTAACAAATGCAGGCACATGACAGAAAACACAAGTTTTATGCAAAATTCATAACATTTTACCAACAGGTTTTGTTTGCTTTTCAAGTAAGAAATTGCTGAACAAAAGACCAAAGTATACGAGTAGACAAGAGGAGAGGAAATGTAAGAACCAAAAAGCTTACCTCCTAACTATCCTCTGACTCAAAAAGACTAAAACATTAAGCCCATACTGCTGGGCACTTGTTACAAATGAAATATTTTGTCTTTTTGTTACAGTAAATCAATGCTATTCAACCCCTTATAGACAAAAGTAAATATGGATAATAACAGGAAAATAAACTAAACAATTTAAGGTGTCACTAGAACAAATAGTGTGTTGTTATACACGAGGAAAAAGCATCTCATTCAATAAAAAAAACTCACACACAGACACAAAACAAGGCCATCAAAAATACAGCTATCAAACCTCTTCATTAAAGTACAGTAACTTAGAAAACATGACATTGTACTATAATACAATTCAGTAAAATTGTGGATTTTTTTGTACTAATAGAAAAATAGCAATACAAACAGTATCATGCTTTTTCTTCATAGAAGTGCGGCCAAAAAACTTTTCTATGTGATTTTTTGGGCTGACGTTGAACAAAGTCACATGCATCACTATGAGGGCACAAATAATTTAGATTGTATCAGGAAAATGTGGACAAGCGTTAAACATTTAGACACCAAGTAAAATAAAACTAACACTGTTGTATCATGAAAATAGATACTATTAACAGCAGCGCCCACTGAGGCTTTCATGTCTCTAAACACACGTTGTAACAGAAACAAACCACGTCAAACTCACTGTTTTCATTGGACTGATTAGTGCGTACACACATCAAGTTTGCATTATCACACATGTGCAACAGCATGTGATTTAAGGTTACTGCACATTTACAGTGTAGTGTTAACGTGCACATACTGAGATTATACGTTTGGCAGAAGATGACCATTCAACTGACTGGCTGATGGACAGTATCTGTGTGCTGGGCTGAGGTTTCCCAAAAACATCGATGACCTTTTTAGATCTTAATGGGTCAAAATGACTTTAACAAAGGCAAAGAACATGAATGTAAACCTCATTTACAAAGACTCAAGGTTTATCCAGAGGCACCAAGTGTCGGCCCTGCTTGTAATCGGCACAAGAATGTGTGAATTCAGACGAGAGGAAGTGATGTGATGCCAGCAGTTCATTTCATTTTGGGAAACCAGGCCCGGCGAGTCTCAGCAGGCCTCCTTGGCTTGACTTGGCATCTTACACATCATCAAGATCTGCTTCAAGGCTTTCTGAACATCCTCGTCCATCTGACCCTGAAGCACACAGCACAGGTTCAGTAAATTTAAATAAAAATATTAAACACATATATCCTACTACTGTACACAGAACTTACATTACCCTGTGATTTAAAGGGTCAGATCACTCAAATATCTTTGCCATATCTTCCCACACTTATACTTTTGGGTTGATTTGACCAGGTTTGGAGATGTCCATCTTATGTAAGGGGGCTTGCAAACCTGAGGTGCATCACTTCCATTAGGGTTTCTTTTTATTAAGTTTTATATTGCTACATTTGCAAATGGTCATATTTCTGTGCTCAAGCAATCTAAAAACCCATCGGCTATCTGTCTGGTGACGATTTGGCCTCTGGCAGCAACATTTCGGGGCTTCCAGTGTAGCCCGCGGATATCTGGATATGGGATATCCAGGCCAAGACTTCCTCTTCTGTGCGCCGGTCTTTATTTACAGTCCGATTTGCAACTTGAGATGGTCCAGATGACATTTCGGCTAATCTCTATAAACAGTTATATTCATATGAATGTAGATAATTTTTTTTAAAAAGCTAAATCGTTGTCAGACGATAGTCGATGGGTTCCAAGATTGCATTTCGGCCAATGCGTTGCGCCTCTTTTGCTCTACACACATACTGTTCACCTGTATGCAACGAAAGACTGCTCAAACGGGATTGGTCAATACTACTCGGACTACAAACAGAAACCAGAACGCTTCCGGTACCAAAATCTTGTCCCATTGCCTTCAGATTCTGCATTCATATGCAGATATCTGTTTATAGAAATTAGTGCTCAAGACAGTTATCGTAATGTTTTTGTCATAAATTTTTTTTAAAAAGAAGCTAAATATTCATTATGTTGTTGTGTCCTTCCAACTCAGTATAAAAATGCAATGGTGATGTTACTACATTAACACAAAATCACCATCTACTACAAGCACATTTTAACAGTATATTAGACTGTTTAATGTTAGCATAAAGTTAGATCTACTCTATTTTTTTACGCACCTTGCTAATGCTAATGTTAGCTACAAACACTTCTCATTTTGAGCGAAAAGGACTTAGACTATTTATTTTATGGTTAATTTATTTGCTTATATTCTTTTGTGGCAGAAAAGTAAGCGACACACCTCACGTATGGGGACCCTACACTCTTCCAATTGGCTCACAGACCTGGAGCCCCTAGACTTGAAGTCTGCATTGGACCCTTCTCACTTCTGCCACCACCCCCAATACAATAGAGACCAGAATTGTTTTTTGTTTCTAAATTACACTTTTACACAAAATTGGACAGTGACATATGTTTACAGACACGACAGTGTCCTCATAACTCAACAATTAACAGACCACATTGTAAACAGGTTTCATTTGAACTACTTTCTACCAAAGAAATGATCCCATATGCTGTAGAATTTTTTAAATGTCATTTTTCAGTCCTGTGAACACCTCAAATGCGACTCCTTTCACCTCTGTTGCAGTGGGGTGGAGGTAGAAATTTGAGATGGACATTTCCAAACGTAAGCAAATAAAACCAAAACTATCTATCTACTGCTAAAATATGTTTTTTCATAATTTGGGTGAACCATTCCTGTAAAATTTAAGGTGAAAAAAATAGTGGATGCATGTACCTGGACAGCATAGAGGAGGTGCATCCTGTAGACTGACACAATCTCATGGTGCTGCTTCTTTGACTCCTAGAAAAAAGCATCAGGTAAATGCAAACTTTATAAACCACAGTATGTCAAAAGAAGTGTCTGTGCATCAAAAATGTATTTTTAAGAATTCGACTGACACTTGTGTTTCAGTCAGTATTAAATATTTAAATAAATCTTACAGCTAGTTGGTACTGCAGCTGTTTGATTTGTTGCTGCAGCGTCTCCAGCTGCTGGTTTTGCTGCTGCCTCTTGGAGGGGGAGCCGGCGGTGTAGGAGAGCTGTGATAGGCTGTTTAAGGCGTCCTTCAGCTTCCCGACCTCCCGTGACAAATCATCTATCTGAGAAGGAAAAACATAAAACATCTGGTGAATGAAACAATGAACTTAAAAGAGAGTTTTTCCAAGTTTAATAGTGGAAACAACAGTCTGAGAGACAAAAGTGACCAACCCTCTTGTTCTTTTCTCTCTCCGAGGCAACGTGATTCTCCACCAGCTGTTTGAGCTGACAGACGGCATCCTGGGACTCAGCCAGCCTGGAGGTCAGCGTCTGGTTCTCCTTCTCCCTTGACATCACCAGTTCCTGCAGGGCTTCCCGCTCTGCCCGATTTTCGCGAGCCTGATGGTTGAATAAGATCGTGGTTATGTAAGTATTGAGAATTAATAGTCAAGATTGGAAAGTTGTTTTTCCTCCTCCTCTTTCTTCTCACCTTCTGCCAAGCATCAGCAGCCTCCAGAGCCATCTCGTCTTGCTTCCTGAGGGCCCCCTGGAGGAGCTGTGTCAGGTGGTTCACCTCGCCCTCCAGTTGCTCTCGCATGGTCTTATGCTCCAGAAGGGGGACCGAATCATCTGGGGTGACGTCTTTCTCCGCTGTCAGCCTTTTGGTGAAGAACCACATGGTGACACATTAACAACTAGTACATTCTGCCAGATAAGAGATCTATTAAAACTGGCAAAGTAGTTTGACTCTTGACCTGTAAGTTCTGATACATGGTCAACTTGATCATCCCATCACTACAGTAGCAGAAACACAAACACACACACCAGATTGTAACAAGGTGATTATACATCTCACTAACATGTATTTTTTTAAAATAACCAAAAACCTTCTTGCATAGAATCTAGTTTTTCAGAGGCACAATCACACAGTAGACCTACACATTCTCATGTCCTTAAAAAGAGAGGATCTGACTAAAGCCCTGAATATAGTCCCAAGCAGACGCATACACGGACAGCTGCGGACACGTAGTAGTTCTGTTTATACTACTTTCAAGAGTCCACTTGGAGGACGCGTTCCACACATGCACAGTAGGTCACAACAAATTGGAGGTACGAAGATGTCTGCAGAGGGCCTATGTGTACACCCACTGATGATGAAATTTACATCATGTGGACCCTAGTGGAGCCTTGTGTACTCAGAGAGAATAACATCAGCTTAAGACTGAAAAATGAAAATGATTTTTTGTCACACACGACCTTTCCCACATACTGGTGGCAGAAGAAGGTGGAAGAAGATTCAGCTCCTTTAATCAAGTAAAGTAGAAAGTTAGCGATGAAAAAATACCCCATTAATAGTAAAAATACTGCGTTCAAAGCTTATTTAAAGCTAAAAGTGCTCATTATCCAGACAGAGGCTTGAAAATTTGTGAACCCCTTTCCTTAACCTATAGCAATGTCATATTTTACAAAATTAATTTATATTTTGTAAGTAAAATCTTAATCTGTAAGAGTAAAAAGAACAATATTTGGCTCAGTAATGTAGGAGAATCAAGTACAGTAACAGAAAATGAATTAGTTACATCCATTCACTGGATTTCTCATTGCTCCTAAACCATTTTATAAGCCCCACCTCCACCCCAGCATCCACCTGTAAAAGCAGAAAAAGAGGCTTTTTCATCAACCACATATGACATCATATTTGGCAGGTTTCTGTTGTCGGGTTTCCTTCTTCACCTTTTTTGCAGAGCATCCACTTGCAAGGTCTTCTGTTGTAGCTGCTCTTTCAGAGCTTCTGACTGGCTTTCCAACTCTTTGATGGCATTTCCTAAAGACGACATCACCTGTGTGTGGTCTGCGAGGGCCACAGAGCTCTGTGCCTGAGCTTCAGCCTCCTGCCTCAGCTGTGAAATCTCCTCCTGAGCGGCTGAGTACTTCTTCTCCGTGTCAGCTAGCAACGTCTGCAGCTCTTCCACCTGGCCTTTTAGCAACTGGGCTTGTTGTTGTTCTGAGGAGGGAGATGATGCTGCGCTGCTCTCAGCTCGGGCTTCCGCTAGCTGTTTCTGTGCGGCACTTAGCTGACTCTTGGTTTCACTATAGGAGTGTGAGAGTTCTCGCAAGCGACGGTGCAGCCCCGCAATTTCCTCATTGAGCCCAGCCTTCATTTCTTCAAAGTCTTTGGCTGCAGCTTCCACAGGCACAGTGCCCCTCAGAGCCTCCTAAACAGAAAGGAAATATGAATGAATGACAGTGAAAAAGTAGGAAATATGTCATTGGATGAAAGACAAAGCGAACTAAATGCATTGAAAAATTGACAAGATATTTGATGAATATGGAGAAAATGTTGAATATATCTTATCTGTGCTTTTCAACACATTCAGTTATATGGAAACTCAGAGAGAAGAAGAAGCCAATGTTTACCTGCAGCATCCTAATCTCCTCCTGTGCCTCCTTGTACAGCTCCTCAATCTGCGCCGTCTTCTGTTCTTTCTCCTTTACGCTCTGTCTTTCCTCCTCCGCCCTCCTCAGCGCCTCCTCCAGCTGTCTGATTCGTTGAGTCGCTTTCTCCTGCTCACATCCCGATTGGACGAGCTGGGCCTTCAGCTGTTTTACTTCATGTTCCATCAGGTCACCGCCTCCCCTTCCCATCTGCACTCTCAGGTCCTCCACCTCCTCCACAGCTTGGTGGTATCTCTCCTGGGTGTCTGTCAGCTTTGCCTGAAGCTCTGCTAGACTCTCCATCAGCTCTTCCTCTCTTCCTTTCTCCCTCACGCTCTCATCCTCCTCTCTTTCTCTGCCTCTCTCAGGTTTCAGCTGAGCCTGAAGCGAGCGGTTTTCTTTTCTGGTTTCTAGCAGTTTCATCTGAACGCTCTCGAGGGCTTGTCTCAACAATCTGATCTCCTCCTTGCTTCCTCCTTCACTCTCTTCCTCCTCAACTGTGTCTTCCTGTCTGATAGAAACACCTCCTGAACCGGTAGTGGAGGAGGGAGGTGGTGGCGATGAATCAAACTCGTCCTGGGTGGAGTGGAAGGAGGAGTTGGAGGTCATGCTGTTCGGACGACTGGTATCCTTTAGGTCCTCGCTTCCTTGGAGGGACGGCTGTTTCTGTGAGGTGAAAATTACAATCCTCAGTAACAAAGTACTGCTGATGCCACTTTTATCAGTGAAATTTTGAAGATTCAAGTCTTTTTTTGCTGTAGGTGGAGTTTTTGTCTCTTGTTTATGGTTTAACTGGAGCAACAATGAATGAATGAAGAATTACTTACCTTGAGTTTGCCCACAAGTTGCTGGTTTTCCAAAGTAAGTGCAGTGATCTTGGCTTGCAGAGCAGAGACAAGAGCCGCAGATGCAGTTAAACTGTGCTCGACCTGTCAACACATACATACACATACATTCACATGCAGAGGCACACAGAGAGACATGAAAGCAACGTTAGGGACCACTAGCTACCTACTGAAAAACAAAACGAGCTGTGACATGTCTTAAGCTGAGGTTAGACCTCCTTCAAGAATGCTGAAGGTGAAAAAGTTCAGCGGCACACAGATGTCTGGTGTCAGAATATTGCACACAGCTTAGAAAAGATTTTAATGACCAGAAAGATTTTTAGTAAACACAGAAAAAAGGTTAAAGTGAATAAAAATAGCCATCATGTAAAAAAGTTCAGTAATATCTAACTCAAAAGTTTTTAAAATACATTTCAGTCAATTAGGAAACACTTAGTTACTTGGGTAGATGATTCATTTACAAAATGTTCATACAGCAATATATTTATACATCAGTATAGTCAATGCATGTGCTCTACTTTTCAAACTAGTCTGACGTCATTTTCTTAGACCAAGTCATCTGATCTTGTCATATCTGTTTTAAAATGTAAATACTTCACTATAGCTTTGCTCAGCTGTTAATCACCTTTGTATCCATTTCAGGACCCGTCACCGTCTGCTCCACTGTCTGCTTCAAGTCTTCAATTGTCTCCAGCAACATGTTTCTTTCCTCGTGTAGCTTCTCGACCTCCTCTCTAACTTCATCCTCCTTCGAAATAAGAAAGGGGGAGGAGAGAGAGGAGTGGGGGATGGTGGGAAAGTGGAGCAAAAGATGGATAAGACAAGGAAGATAAAGAAAAACGGGAAAGGCAAGAATTTTGCTGACTGGTAAAGACGTGCTACTGTATGATAAGGATGATTATATACAAAACTGTTATCCAGCAGTGTCATTCATGTAAACATTTTTTTTACATGTTTTCAGTCAACATCTCACAATGAGGACACATTTTTACAATCCTAGATGGACAAATTCCAGGTAATGGCTAATGCAGTTTTCACCCATGCTTATGATGCTGCCTGGCAAGTCAACTCGTTTAACTATGAATAAAATACCCATCATGTTGTGTTGACTTGAACATGTGAGTGTGGGACGGCTGCTGGACTGATAATATTTCAGATGTTAGTTGTCCGTTTGGTCAGTTTATTATACATAGTACTCTTTTTGCACAGATGACAGAGTCTATGTAGATTTTTTTTTATTTTGTAGATCTGTAAAACTTGAAAGCTGAAAGAAAAGCTGAAGGTGTTTTCTGACTTTGCACTTTTGGAAACCTAGTTTGTGTAAGTGTACTTTTTAGTCTCCTGTAATGCTTGAAGGCTGTTTACATTGGCAAGATCTATTTATTAAAATTAATTTTCTGCCTGCAGCCCACACAGTTCTTGGTTATTTTTCACATTCTGAATCTGCTGAGGGGAAATCTTAAAGGAATTTTAAGTTTAAGGGAATTTTGAGGTTCATAAATATTTAATTGATTCATATTGCGATATATATTTATCGATTGATATGAAAAAAGTTATTGTGATAAAAAAAAATCCACATTGCCCAGCCCTATGTGAACTACTTATAAATGTATGATACTTAATATTTTATTTTTACCTTATTCAGGTAAATAAATACCAGCATGTACGGTTTTAAGACTAAGACATGGTTGAAGTTTGGTTCTTATTGAAAATTTGGTGCATGCACATGTAAATAATTTTATATTTATTTAACTTGTGGATTTTCCTGCGATAGTTTTGTACATCTGTGTGTCTCAGGAGTAATAACTAAGACTCTTTGAAGGCTCATTGTTGCAGAAACATCAGCATATGAACTAAAAGTACTCCTGCTTTTTCTTCCAATATATATCATGTTGTCTGTTGCTTTTATATTACCTTGTAGTTGAATCTCTTGGGAGTGTCATTTTTGTTGGACACAGGGGTCCCAGTGGAGGTAACGATTGAAGGAGAGGAGGGTCCGGAGCTCTGAGGAAGGACAAAGTTGAAGTTGTATTAGTTTTTCTCATAAACCCTTGCCGTGATCTGGTTGGGGGAAAAAAATCACAGGGCCCCATTTCCCAAACACATCCTACGGCTAAAATGATCTTAGTTCCATTTTAAGACAATGAGTCAAAGATCATCTTAGCCTTAAGATGCTTGATGAAACAGGGCCCACAGTTATTCAGCTGCTTTAATAGTAAAATAGTTTGTTAGCCATGGTGAGAACAATGAGTTCATTATGTTTATATTCAGTTTGTACAGAAACACGGTTTAAAGAGGAAGAGCAAAAAAAAAACCCTATGTTTCAAAATGTGTCCTGTCAAGATATTACTGCTCTAGATTATTGTATAAAGTACATTTTTAAAATCATAAACTGGAAAATAAAATACAGATTAGTACATGTATTAAATGAACATACTACATGAATGAAACCCTTTTAGTCAGAGATGTACTGTGACAGTACCAGTCAAACATTTGGACTCACCAACTCATTCAAAGGTTTTTCTTTATTTTTACTATTTTCTACATTGTAGAACAATACTGAAGACAATACAACTATGAAATGAAACATATGGAATTATGTAGTAATCAAAAAACTGTTTGTTTAATACATAATGTGTAACAGACAAATACTCAGACTGTCAGACTAATTTTATGAATATAACAGACATGCATTAATACAAAGAGTGGCAGACAGATACACAGAGAGACATGCATTTACCTGCAGTGGGCTAATAGGAGGTGGAGGTGCTTTTCGTTTTTTGGGAGTTGTGATCCGTTCATCACTTAGTTTAGCTACTTGATCATGCTGAGGGGAGGGTCAGCAAAAGAAACAGAGAAGAAAAGAAAGAAAAACGAAAAGTGGGATTCAGTGCTGGTTAGTAAAAGGAGAGTCAATCAATGAGTGCTTGGACTTGAGTTTTGTTTTCCAAAACAGAAAGCAACTAAAAGATTTTTTTTCCAAGCTGAGAAATATACTGATACATTACAGAAGCTGATACTGAACTACTCTACATGAGGTGCAGCTACACAAGAGAACTTAGACAAATGTCTTTTGTTCATAATTTTAGCTGCTATTCACTATGAATCACAGTACTGAAAACACATTTAGACTCTTTCTCTGTTATTAATAATTGATTCTGTCATGATTTCAGCTGTTTTAGTAACTTTGATCAACAGTCTGAGACAGACAGAAAAGTAGAAGAGGAAATGACTCATTTCTTACCAAAGGACTTCTAGGAGACTTGGCATCTGTAAAATGAGACCAAAAAAAAACATCTTTTTAAAAACAAACGCTAACACAAATTACAGGAAAACGCCAACAGATGGCAGTATTGACTGTGTTGAAACTAGAGCAGCATGAATCCCTTTCACACAAAAGTGGCATTTCTGTGTGTGTTAAAAAGTTGACAACTGTACACACCAACTCTCACCTCTCACCACTTGCCATATTGTGTGTGTCTTGTCGCATAACTCTCACCTGGGACCTGCTGTCTATTCAGAGCAGCAATGAGAGCAGTTTTGACCTCAGAGTTGCCGGACAGTTTGGCGTAATGTAGGACATCGTGGCCTTGTGAATCTACAGCTGACAGATCTGCTCCACGCTGAGCCAAGACTTCAACCACAGAAGCGGCGTTGGACTCAGTGGCGAGCATCAAGGCTGTCCTGCAACACACGAGCAACCAAATACAATAGTATGAATGCTGATCATCAATCCAACATTTATCCATCATCCATGAACATTATTTCTGTCACAAAAATCTATGTTTTCTGTACCTGGCACTGTTGTCAGAAGTGTTGATTTCAGCACCGCAGTCCAGCAAAGTGCTGCACCCTTCAGCATGACCGTGTTTGGCTGACAACAGCAAGGGGGTGAGTCCGTCCTTTGGTACAAACAAAGACAGTTATTAACATTACATACATATATACATAGTACATAACTTATCTCTTGTGACATCAGGACGTGGGTCTAGACACGGAGTATGGTCAGTCTCTGTGTGGTGAGAGAAATCTCAGATCCACGTGAAAAAGAGATGGAACGTCTCCGAAATGAATTTCTGAGCAGACAAATGGGAAAGCCAAAGTTGTTCCGCTTTCAAAAGCGGCATGTGTTTCAGGATGAGAAGGGAAAATCCCTAAAATGATATATTCCAGTTCTAAATGAATGGGCTCTCTGGAGTTTACTGCCCTGCGTTGGTCAACTGCAACACAGTGTATACATATTTTTCACCAGGATTGGCAGATCCTAACCCCCAAGCATGACCCTTAACTTAACCTTAACCATCTATGACCTAAATCCAACCTAAACATTTGATTGGTCGAGATTGTTGAGGGCGGTGTAGAGTCTGGGAGGAGCTGGAGTTCAGGACAAAAACGTCATATTCACCAAGACAATATTAGGAAATATGTTTCTAAGTAACTTGTGATTAAGCATGAAACAGAAACAATAGATACAGAAATCAGTATTAAACTAAACATTTCCACACAGTGGGTCATGTGTATTGTTAAAAGTGAAACAAGAGGAAATCAGAAGTCACATCCAAATGGAAAAAGCAAAAGAATGTCAAGAAACAGTAAAGTGTGTCAGCACAGCTTTGTGTTTTATATTACAAGGCTGCTGCTTCCACACACCGCAGAGTACAAAACTATGTTTGTGGGTTCCTCTGAGCTCTGCTAAAGACTTTAACAGCCCTGCGTCTGCTCTGCTCCGTCTGTTTCTACTGAACACTTTCTTCTCTGGAATCTAAAAAGCAGAAATCATTTTGTTCTTCTCAGAGTAATAGATTCAGTGTGTGTGTGTGTGTGTGTGTAGATGTACACAGGTGTGCATTAATACTTGGCTGTTTACACATGTTCCTTGAAGTTTACTATCCTGTCGATAGTCTAAAGCTAGATTTCCCAAATTTGGGCAACAGGGTAAAGTCTGGGCAGAGCTAAAGTGAAGTGGGGCAAGCAAGCAGCAACTCTCAATCGAGACAAACACACTTACAAACATGCTCCTGTTTAAAGCTTAATACACTCTTTATGGAGCAATAATGATCAAAACTGCATCCTGAACACACTGAGCTGAAACTGTCTTCAAACCCTAACATTTAAGAGAAACTTTGTATTTATAATTTGTATTTTAAGGTTGTCTTTTGGATCCAGCATCTATTAGATACACTGAATCTTAAAACTAAATTCTGTATGTCTTTGTTGTCAAACTACCACATATACTGAAAGTGAATATATAACCTACTGTTGTTTTTACATGTTGAAGTTGGATGACAATGAAACTGTTTTTATTAACTATTTTCAGTATTGATTAATCTGTTGATTATTTTCTCGCTTAATTGATTAGTTGTTTGATCTATAAAGTGTTAGAAAATGGTGAAAAAAATCAATAAACACATCTTAGGTTGCATCTTGGGTTTTGGGAAATAGTGTTTTGTCCTGACCAATAGTCCAAAAGCCAAAGATAGTCAGCTTTCTGACATAGAAAGATTAAAAAAAACAAACAAAACAGACAATATTCACATTTAAGAAGCTGATTATCAAAATAGATGCCTATTTTTTAAAATTTTCTGTCAATCGACTGATCAATTAATCGACTAATCTTTGAAGCTCTATGTCAAGAAGAGTGATCTGACAAACATTTCTTGGTGACTGTCAGCTGTGGTGGTTGCTACTTGATGTTAGACACACATGCAGGTCCGTGCACGTGGATAACAGGACATGTGACAGACCACTTTAGAAAGGGCTTTTTTTCATCCCACCTCTTACAGGAGAAATGATTTAACATTGTGCTCAAACAAGTGTAGTGGTTCTTCATCACAGTACAGTATGTGATGGTGATGGAGGAGGAGGGTGAGGGATACTTAAACCCAACGTTTTTATCAAGCAACCCCCTAAAAATAGGCAATGTCTACTTGTGAACTTGTCATCTCATGTTGGATATGTCCGTGAACTGTTGAAACAAAGAGTGATCAGATTGTTTAATTTAGAGGCCTGAAGAGGTAAAAAGACTGGAAAAAGCATAGTATGTAAAATATTCAATTTTTTGTAGATTTTTTTTCTTGTCCTTTTTATTCTCTCTTGCAACCCCATCCATTTAGGTTGGGAAGCTAGAATTATTAGTACTACTACAAAACTAATTCACACACTCACCAAGCTACTTCCTGCTATGTTAACGTCCACTGACAACCCTCAACCTGACTCATGCTTGTTAAACTATTACCATATTGCTTAATTAGACTACATCTATTCCTCAAAGCACAGCACATTGTTTACTTACAGCAAACTACATTTAATATAAATAAACCAATGAAACAAACAATTAAAGAGCCAAACTTTTATTGAGATGTTCATTAAGTGCTATATGATGTGAACTTCTGAGCTCAGAGGACTTTTTCACTGTATCCTACAGGTTCACATAATATCTTCGTTTCAGCCATTTAGATTGTATTTTTTAGGCTTTTTTCATTCTGTTGAAATATACTGAAATACTGTGACTATAGTATGCATGACTCCCTGTTCTAGGTTGAAGAAAGTAGGATCATCTTTATTCCAGATTTTGCCTTTTGATGTATTCAAAGACTTTTCGACCCACTCAAACCAAACGCATGGACGCCAAAGAATTACCATGCCCCGTCTGTGAGTTGTGTCAAGACTGAGCTTGTTGAGAAATGTTTATTTCCAACTGAAAACAAAGGAAGCTTTTATACTCTATATAACCCCCGTCTCTGAGAAGAACTTAAGTTTACATTTACTTGATTTTCTATAAACATTCTTTGTCCGACATATGTAAGCTGGCAGGTGTTCCTCTCTTTCCTTCAGTATCTTGCTGTGTGTTTACTTAAGTCAAATATAGATCAGGTACAGATATATGTCATAGCCATGATATATGCCTGAAGCTAACAAGCTGGCATGTTCTGCTCAGCATAGAAAACACGGCAAAAACAGCAATATGTTCCAGATGATTTTGTGGTTCGCTGTCTATGTGTTCGCTAACAGCAGACAGAGCTGCTAACGTCTCACACATACACATTTGCAGATGATTGTAGCTGGAAACATGAATGCTGTTCAATGGAAGTGACATCACACACACCGTCTTCAAGTCAACAGACTACAGTACTACACTGTTGTCTTTCATCTGTGACGAGATGACAGACTCCGGTATGGGATGAGTTTGTCGTCTCACGTGTCAAACTTGAGATGTATAAGTGAGTGTGAAATGTGAAACCCTATACTTTAGCTTTACAATCCTTACAGCTAGTGGTGCAAAGTGGTAGCACGCACCAGTTTCAAAAGCCACAACATACAACTTGTCCCAAGCTTAAATAAGTATGAGGCTGCAGTAAATTTTAATTAGAAATAACAAAATGTCTTTACATGTAGGGTTGAGAGACCACGGTGTGATAATAAAAAGGGAAATAAACAGGCACCACATTCTCTTCTCTATTACACACACACGAAATATCATGCTAACACACCCCAGTTGGGTAAAAAAACCACAGGCATGGAGCATCACTGCAATGGAGACCACATGTCTGCGGCTTCAGAGCGGAGTTCCCACAGTACGCTGACCCACACACACATACATACACACACACACACTGAACAATATTAATCAATCTTAAAACAGAGTAGGACAAATGAGAGGAAATGTCAGTTAATGGGATCCTTCATATAGTTGCTCTACAGCTGTGAGAGACATCTGCATCAGCAGTTAATTAGTTTTCTGCTGTCTTCACAAAATTAAATATCACATAAAGGGATGCAGACAAATCTAAAATTAGGTAAATAATATTTGACAGCATACGGGTTGTAAACATTGGGTCAATAGACAGGTAAATCCTAAAGAAAATCCAAAGCGTATGAGTAGTGATTAATGTTCCCTGAACAAATTCCTCGCATTGGAACAGTGATATGATTGAGACTAAATTGAATGAATGAAAGTGCATTTTTGTGGTGTATATTCTGTTTCAGAAACCCTTCTATCCTGCCAGGAAAAATACGTCTGGGGAAGAAACAGTGGAAGTTATGAGAAAGTACATACTGCATCTTTCAGGTTGACGGGACTTTTGAGTTCACATAGCAGTTGGATGGTCTGGATCTTCCCACTGGCAGCTGAGGAGAAAATAAAACAAAAGTCAGAATGAATAAAAACAAAGCAGTCAGGTGTCCAGAGATTGAAGCACAATTATTTGAAATGAGGCTTTGTGTTGGACTTTCTTCTCCTTTTCATTAACAAAACTGTAACACAGGCAGGCAAACAAGACATTGGAAAACCATCGTCACCACTTGTGCAAGATTTAAAATACTTTCCTTTTTTTTTTTTACCTAAACAGCCCTGTCAAATAATATCAGCGTAGTAGAACAAACTGAAACGCTAAGAAGAGATCTGTCTTGCCTAATGTAGGCAGATACTGTCTCTAAAAATAAAACTTTTCAACAAAGTAGCAGCGATCTTCTCGACACTGAGAGGAAGTTAGATGTACAGCACTGTGTACTGTAGTATTTGATTTAAATGAAAACCTGCAAGAGAACTATGGGAACTTTTAGTTGAAATGAACTGCACTGAAATCACATTTAATCACTTAATTCCAAATATGGTAGATGATTTCATCCAAATAATATTACAGCTTAAACTCGATCTCACAACATATTTTCCCATGTCTCGTCTAAGCAGGCTAATCTTCAATAAAAGCACTTTTGTAAAATTAGCTCTCAGGATACTGAAAACACTCACCAGCGTGATGCAGAGCAGTCTTTCCTGAGCTGTCTACAGCATCGACAGGACATTTACCCTGGAGGGGAAACAGAAAAATATCAGATGTGCAAATCAATGTTACACATAAATTATAAATGATTATGAAAGTGAAGCTTCTAAATACTCCTGCACTTTCGTTTCAGCATTCTGTGACATGCAGTACTTTTCAATGATTGTTTTGTGATGATCTGCAGACACTGCATTTAGTCCCCACTCTGCATCAACCTGCAGTTTCCCTGCATGACTTTTAAAACTTCCCAGAGAAGGTGTCTAACGGTGTCCCAAAATGGCAAATAATTCTATATAAAACTCTAACTGTCTCGTAAAATATAAAAATAAGATAAAATTCTGGTGCAGAGTATCTAATTATCTAGTTTGTCTGCTGCTTACGCCATTTCTATTTCCACTGAAAAATATACAGAAAGTAGATTATTTTCTGAGGAACTGACACCAAAATCTGTTAATCACTGGTGCTTTACATAGATAACATGTTTATCTGATATTAGATAACACCGGAAGTGTACACATGATTTGCAGCACATAATATATTTTTGCATTTACATGTTTTTTATACTTTGCTCCCCATAGTTTGCAAGTATTGGTGAACTGCTACAATTTTTGCAACAATTGTTGCTAATGGAAAACAATAAGCTAATAGTTAGTCACAAAACTCAGGCAACAAAGTGGAATACTTTGGCACAACTTGATGTCTTGTAAAGAGTTATTACATACAGTAGGTTTGTCAGAACTTCACACAGCAGTTTGGGGGACTGAGGCAAAAAGGTATTTAAAGCATATTTTTCTATGTGCACCAGTAGACTTGCATGTATGTTTGACCAGGCAGGTGTGTGTTGCTGAGATGCTGCAGACTGTCATGGGATAGTTTGGTCAGCAGATCGGAGAAGGCTGTGTGTGTTTGTGTTTGTGTGTGTGTGTGTGTGTGTGTGTGTGTGTTTGTATTGAGATCTGCTGATCTGCGTGCACACACACAATTGGCAGAGTGAGGAAATGAAGCAGTGAAACTGTCTATTTTCAGGCATCTTCACAGAATAGTGAGACTATTCAGACTGTAGGTTTCATACAGTTCATGCTCCAGCTTTCACACATTCCTCTTCTGCTACACCAACTAATGCATCCAAGAAGATGTCCTGCTGGGCAACTACAACTTCTGCCATTAAAACATTCTTTATTCCATATTTCTTGTGATTCTTGTTGTGTTACACATCTTGAAAACATTTCACTGAACCTGAAATACTGCACAGCCATTACATAAAAACAAACATCATGTAGTATCTAATCACCATTACAACACTGTAGGAACATACTGCGTTTTACTGGCAGCTTCTTTTAGAGACACAAGTCACAGTTTGTTACTTTTGAAAGCCTCCTTCACTTTATCCACCTTACCTGAATGAGCTTTTTACAGCACTCAACATGATTGTTTTTGGCAGCCAGGTGTAACGGATTAAACCCTGAACACAAATAAAGATAGATATTTGTTAGGATCTTCATAACGCAAAAGATTTTAGTGACAATATGAATGAGATAGAAAAGGGATGACCAGAAGAAAGCAATTTAAAAACAATGTTACAAGACTGATCGTCTTGTAACATTGTCTTAAAACTGGATAACAATAACATAACACAAAAAAATATATATACTTTATCTATCCATTTTAAATGATCACATTTATGTAGAAATATCCTAAAGAACGTACACACATTTTAGCACCACTGTACAATTTATACCCACATTACATACCTGCAGCATCAGTGACTGACAAGTCAGCTCCATGGGACAGGAGGACAGACAGGCAGTCAGTCTGACCACGTGTAGCTGCTACATGAAGACTGTACACAAACCCAAAGCAAAGAACAAAAAACAAAGCAAGAACAAATTAGACTTGCAGTAATTGTTAGTAGATATACACTCATGGCGATGCTATTTTACAACTACTATCTTTGCTAGTTCTCAGTTTTCAACATTAAAGTTCTCAAGAAATTCCTGAAAAACTGCTACATTAAAAAATAGTGAATCTCCAGTGGTGACCTCATGCTGCATCAATGGATGTAATTAAAAAGTACAACCAATAAAGTCAGCAAGTCCACCTCTCTGCCTGTCCTATCAAGGGAAGCTGCCTTTCTGTCCATCTCTAATTGCACTTTGGTTTACACTGACCTTCCTCCCTATAATATGAAGCTACAGCCAACAGCATGTTAGCTTAACTTAACATAAATACTGGAAACAGAGGAAATAGCTAGGCTCTGTTCAAGGGTAACAAACTCCGACTACCAACCCATTTAATTAACACATATTTGTTTTTTTGATGTAAAAAAATGTAATAATCAGCAATTTGTGGTTTTACAGGATGTTATGTGTTACACTATTTCTTGGCCAGGAGCCGTGACTTCCTGTCCAGGCCATCAGCTGAGACCTCAGGAAGTCACTGCACCGAGCACATAACTCCCTGTAGAACCACAAATTGTAATTTTTACTTTCGTTTCATACAGACAAACAAAATATAACATATTAATAGAGTTGATATTAGGTTTTTTAAATACTTGGACAGAACCAGGCTAGCTGTTTCCCCCTGTTTCCAGTCTTTATGCTAAGCTAACCTAAATGTCTCCTGGCTGTTAGACAATTTCTATATGGAAGGAATTCAAGGATACAATTTCATTTTACTTTTAAGGTTATAACCGGCCGATCTTATAGAATACTTACAGTTTTCAGAATTTAAACTTGTCCAGTAATCAGTGTTATTTTGAGTGTATATAAGGTAAAGCACTGCCTTGTAGGCAAAAATGTAATAAGTCAATATCACTCTGTATGCAAAAAACACCCTTTGCCTGCATTGTGCATATGTGTTCAGAAGGAAATCAATACAACCTCTTTCCAGCTCAACGAGCAGAATGAAAAAAAAACTACACATGTCCTGCCTTCCCTTGGTGTGTGCGTGGGATACAAACACAGACACACACACGCACACAACTATGCCCACATGCCTTTCAATCAGGTTTTATCACCATAGAGATACTGTAGACTCCTCCTTTGTGCGTCCTGAAAAGATTGGAGCTTTGAGATCCCAAACTACCACATTCATGATTTACAAAGGCTGAGTATGCATCTGTATGTGTGTTTTTGTGTTCTAGTCACAAACAGAGAAAAGGTCAAGGATGTGAACTACCGGTGGAATAATAAGACTGTGTGTGTTTGTTTCAGCATGTGAGAATACCCGCTTTCGTTTTTTTCCCCCGTACATTTGTTCCTGTGTTTTGATGTTCCTGGCTCTGCATGAGCTGCTGAACACATTGAGGTCAGTGAGTGTTGTATTTCAGAAAAAGAAAGAGGTCAAATATTAACACTGAGCCTCTGTCTTATCAACAATCTCAACTGGTGAGGCAACGAGTTCCACCGCCTCTGCAGAAATGAGCCAGCTTTTAAAACACTGGTTCTCAGGGAGGCTGCATGAATGGCTTCATTGGATTGCAAAATGTCAACCTCCCAGAACTTAAGAAAAGTGGTTGTATTTTTAGATCGGCCATACATTTTTAACATTTCGCTGTGGAGCATGAAAGCCGTTTCATAAGCACAAGACTTGAGAATTTGAACATATACTATAGAAGCACATATAATCCTTAAATCGAAAGGAAAACACGATAAGATGATGTTTCCATGAAATCAAATACATCTACTTTTATTTTACCAGAATCCATTTCTCACTAGACCTTTGTTGTTAAAAATGTGAGTTAAGCCCCAGATAACGCCTAAATAACTGCAATAGTACTTGTCGGATGTTATTAAACTAGGCAGCAAACTGGAGATCTGCACATTTTGCTCTATTCTGGTTTTTGATTTGTCATTTGCAGCCTTGTCAGTGTACCAGATCTAAATCCATGTGTCTTTTTGTTTTGATTGAAGCTGCTTCTCACATCCCACACTCATCCTAAAGAAGCCACGGCAGACTATTGTCTCTTTCAGTTAATCACTCTGCAGGAATATTTTTTGGCAGAAGGCATGTTCTGATTATTGTGTCCTTTATTGTCCCCATGTGGAAAGTTATCCTAGGCTTTATGTGCTTTACTGTAGATCAACCCTAATTACAAAAAGACTTATCAATATAGAGCACAAAGGTGTGCAAGAAAGTACATTTCTTTGCCTGCTAAATCTGTATTAAAGTCTTTGTTCTTTTTTAGATTAAAAGTAAGAATGCTTACGCTGATTTGCCCTCGCTGTCCAGCTTTACAGCACTGGCACCTTTCTTGGCAAGAAGCGATGCCACCTTCTCCACCTCGCCATGCTCCACCGCAGCAAGCAGGCGCTCGTCATTTTTGTTCCACTCATTGACCTACAGGAGATGATTTGGAAAAGAGGAGAATAAGACAGAGAGAGAGAGAGAGAGAGAGAGAGAGAGAGAGAGAGAGAGAGAGAGAGAGAGAGAGAGAGAGGGAAAATGAAGGACAGAGAGAAGAGAGTAGAAGAGATTGGGTGAGACAAAAAAAAAATTACATCAAAAGTAAGCAGAGGCAAATGGGGAAGCAGGAGATGAACAATAATACTCTGCAAATAATGTGCCGTTTAGGTATTTCAAAATAAGGATCACTTAACAAAACCATCACAACAAAGCAATTCCTCAGTCTGTAAACTCTTACAGAGTTTAACATATTTATTTCATTATCATTGTGATTTATGTATCCAAACAAAAATATTTAATTCTAGGAAAGTATGTTGCATCAACCTTTTCTCTAACAAAAATGTATACACTCCCAACAATGACATGCTGTCGTCAGACATTTACAGACACATAAGAAAATCTTCCACTGCAGCCAAAATGGCTGAGATGTACTTAATGTGAGTAATGTTTTTCATAGAGAGAGAATGTTTCTTTGGCTCTGCTAAAGCCCACACAAAACATTTGTGTCCATATGTGAATATGCATGCACACACGCACACACACACACGCACACACACACACACTCATGTGCAACATCCAATGTACACACGCACACTGACACACAAACACAAACCAAATGGCCCCACATTTGTATTGCTGACAGGCTGTTCAGATAGAGAGAAATCAGCTATTGGAAAGCTTCAAGCATGATCTCATACAGAGACAATCTTGCTACACTGCAGTCTCATGGCACAGAATACAGCAGAGCAAGCTTTAAGAGCTGCCCACCACAGCATTTTACCTCTGGCCATAAACAAATGTTAACTCCAAAAAAAAAAAAAAAAAGAAGAAGAATGTTATAAACATACAGAGAGAATTATCTTGGACACACAAACTGTAACAAATAAAAATCCGGAATATCAAATCAGGAGAGAAGCAGCCTAGCCGTATCCGAATCATATAATCAAGTCATTTGGAGGAGCTACTCAACCTCTCAACGGTTGTATTTGTATATCAAACATCACATTAAAAACAGATTAGAAAATAAGATTAAAGAAATGGTTGTTAGAGGAGCAGGTTGTAAATAAAATTCTTTCCTTAATCTGATACCAGAGTAAGAGGAGAGGACTGAATCCATGCAGCCCAACCACGTTGGCAGCTCGAGTACATTAGTCAGCTGAATCATACTCCCCCTACGTTCCACCTGCATATTAGGATGCAGTACAGCATTAGACTTGACCTGATAGCCTACTGACCTACACGTGATAAGGGGTTTGAACTCTCTGACTCCATAAATACTGGTGGTAGCAAACTGTACCCTATTTTTGGAGAGCAATAAGCCAGCATAGCAATACATGGTGTAAATAGCCTCTGCGGCAAACACCCAAATGCAATCACTGCAATACGTTTTGCACAGCTGGTGGAAAAACGCAGGGCTATAAAAATCCCTTCTGTCACTTAAACAGCTTGGATGACCACTGAGCTCTGCAGCCCAAGCCACAGGATCATTAATGTGGACCACTAAGGAAGTGAAAAACTCTTAAATTGTTGGTGTCTTGAAAATTAAACATAAGTAATGCCAAAATGACTGAGAGATTGTTGCTTTTCTTCTGTGGAGCTCTGGCAAATTGATCCTTATCCAAACGTAAACAAATGCACACACCATATCCATGTCTCCTTGATCAGGCTTCAAAGAACTAAAGCAAGAAGTGAGATACAATTTAAGAGGTGGTGACGAGAATGTTCTCTGACAGACTGGAAATAACAGATTGGATATTAAGGCACTTGTCTGAGCACAGACAAATGTCATGTGGAAAAGATAGATGAATCTACCAGGTGTCCGACCAAGTATATCTCAAAATATCAAAGACCAGTACAGTGTTAATAAATAAGGTAATGACTGGATCATGGAATGTATTGCTCCATAGCAGCCATTCTCAACGAGTGGGTCAGAGTCCACAGGTAGGCCTCAGAGCACCATTATGAGCACCGTGGAGGCAGCGGTACTGCCAAAGCTAGCTATTTTTATATCTAAATGTGCTCAAGAATTCACATGAATAAAAAACGTTAAACAAAAATGAATGATTTCAATGACCAGGTATTTTTGTGTTGGAAAATGAACTGATGGAACTATCAGCAGACAGCAACCTGAAGCTTCAGCTCACACAAGTTGACCTTGCTTCGTTCTGGATACTGGCTGTCAGTCAATATCCCTCTCTGTCAAAACAGGTAATCAAATTTCTGTTGCCTTGCACCACCACCTATTTATGTGAGTCAGGGGTTTTCCACTGAGACTCACAAAATCAAAGGGAAGGAACAAACTGAAAGCAACATTTAATGCTACTCCGCGTGTCAGCATCCCCCCCCCCCTCCACCATGACTTGATTTCATTATTTCCCAGAAGCAGTCCCAAGTGTCTCACTGCTGGTAAGCAGAATATTTATTTTGGTCATTGCAGATGACAGTGGCATAGCACATTTTTACAGACCAGTTCATTTTTTCTCCTTTTTTGTCATGTTATGTTTTTTCTCATTTATTTGGGAAGGTGGTCCTCGGAAATTTTTTAACAATCAGAAGTGGGCATTAAATTACAAACAGTTGAGAACCCCTGCTGTATAGCACATGTGCAGTAGTAGGAATTTCAGCATATTCATCATGTACAAATAAAAAATTGAAGAACACACACAAATGTGAGCTTTTCTGAAGTCAACCACTTGTCAGTGATGCTAGAAAATCAGCTAATATGAGTTTATTTGAGTTTTAAAATTCTTATTAAACAATTCCAATATTATAGGAGATATTGGCTATATAGCACACCTAGCATTAGCCTAATTACTAGTGTGTTCATTAGCATCCCCCGGAAACTGCCGCTGTGCTGTGTCCCTGTACAACCTTTGGCCTTGTGGCTTAGGGCTGCAACTAACAATTATTTTCATTATTGTTTAATGTGTTGATTATTTTCTCCATTAATCAATTAGTCATTTGGTCTATAACATGTCACAAAATGTTGAAAAGTGATGATCACTGTTTCCTAAAGTCCAAGATGAAGTACTCAAATGTCTTGTTTTGTCCACACCAACAGTCCATAACCCAAAGATATTTAGTTAACTATCACAACAGACTAAATAAAACAGAAAATATTTACATTTACAGACTAATCCATTAATCATTGTGGCTCTAGTTGCAGTGCATATAACATATGCAGGAATCTCTGGAAACACACATATATGGGTAACTTTGCAGAGATTTTCCATCAATCAGAGAGGAACGTTTTACATTTCATAGCTGAGGTGGGCCACCTCGCCTGAAATGTTGACCATTCACAAAACAGTAAAACATGTTTATGAAATATAATATTAACTGTAAGGTAACAAAAGAGGTGCTATTTCACAGCATACTTTAATGAGTGTGACTATTAGGCTGTCATCAATTAACTGAATTTATTATTAGACGGGATGCATCAGGACCTGGGTGGCCGACCACCTCTGTTAAACAGTTTCCTCAAACCGTGTGGTCTCGAGCAACACATTCACAAAGGTGCTGAGGGATTGGGGGGGCGGGGGGGTGTAAGTGAAAGTGGAACAGTGAAGTCAGCGAACGTGCAACTGTTTGTCAGTATGATTGGTGTGCAGTGAAACATGACACAGTAGGAGGTAGATGAAGTTATACAGGACATATCCCATATGGTGTAGTGGCTAAGAGTCCTTGTTTTCACAGAGGTGGGCTGGATTTGCCTCCCAGTATGTTTGTATGAAAAGTCTCATGATATTCATACAGACGGTCATGTGTTTTTCAATCAGCTCACAGGGCGCTGAGGCATTGAAGTACTAAAAATAGTTACACTTAAAGAGATGGTAGAACTAAAAAGGCAAAGATGAGCGGACATGTAGCGTAACTGTAGGAAATGGAAAGAAATATGTACGTATATGAACGTCCGCAGTGCCTCTGTTGCTAGAGTTTTACAAAAATTATCAAAGAAAACGTAAACAGAACTACATAATGTAAACAAACGTAAATTAAACTACTAACTAAACAAAACTCCAACACTCACATAACTATAGTCTTCTTATTTATTGTCTGTATTTATTGTCTGTATTTATTGTCTGTATTTATTGTTATCATCAGCGTCACGCCTTTGTTTTGATCCTCACCACAACCGTGCACCCGAAACTTTGCTTAAGTATCGGAGCTGTGCATGCTGCTACTTTTCAGTATTTTTTACATTATTCAATACATTTCATTGAAACAGAGGCAGTACTTGTTCAGCTGTACCCAGTACTCTCCTTATCCTGTTTGGAGGACACCAGGAAGGGTGGATCTTACTGCTCTAATTGAGTGCTTTGTGATCCGGAAACAGCAGCAAAATAAACACACCCCTAAACATGACAGATTGACTAATACAAGCAGTCACATCTTGCAATTAGTTCAGGCTACTATGGTTGAATTTAAGCCTAACTTGTATAGTGTGTGCCTGTATAATTCAGCAATGTATGAGATCTCTAAAAGAAGTAAAACTCTCTTGGTGATGCATCTGATTCGTTTCTGCAAATTTGTGGTTTTCTTGTGTTCAATGTGACCAATACGATCAAACCAGACTTGGCACCATTTACGAAAACTGAATCCTGTCTCCTTGCCTATTCCAGGTTGAAAAAATATTATTAATTTATATATATTTTTAATGCCTGTTGCAAGGATTGAATATGGTTTTCTCAGAGAAGTTTCCCCACAGGCTAGCACACTGCATGGTATTGGCTATCTTGATTCCTGATTTCCACTCAAGCAGCAAATATTTAGCTGCTGGTATGATATGAATTTCAGAGATGCTTGATTGGCTGAGCATGTTGCAAATGACAAAGACAGATAAGGAAAAGGAAACAAACTGGCACAATGCAGAGAAGGATGTGTATTCTTTTCAGCTACAGTATGCAGAAGTAGTAGTAGTAGTAAGTTAGAAAAATGCCTCACAGAGAGAAGATAAAGGCTCAAGTTCATTCTTAAGATGTACCTACCTAACATTTACAGAGAAACCAAGAGAAGAGCAGAGTTTACATGAAAGGTGGTCAACCACACAAACCTGTTCAGCCTAAGAGGGCAGTAAGAGGAGTAGTCAGTTAGAAGTGTTAGAGTAGTTTTACAGAGTAGGGAAACCACAAACAAGGTATGAAATTGTGCAGCGTCTTAAAACTCAGGCTCAAGGATCTAGGAATATTTTCTTGGTTGAGAGCTTTGCACTGTCATTAAAAGTACTACCAGAAACACCAGACATCCAGTTCTCTATATACTCACTTCAGTAAAGATTTGTTCATGCTGTCTTCAGCTGTCAGTTACTTTGCATCAAAAAACCACAGAACATTTAGGGCAAAGAAAATGAAAATGGTAAGAAGTTAACAACAGTTTCACTCTGAATGTGCACGTCTCTTCAAAAGCTCTTGCCCAAAGTTTGACCTCCACTGTGTCTACAGGGTCTACACTCCCCTTCTCTATCAAATAGAAATATGTACTGTTACTGTTTATTACCATGACATTTATTATTACTCAAAGGGGTTTGTATGACAGGAGAAACCAGCCTTACAAGACCAGAACAGCTTTGTGTACATTAAACTTTTCACACATCTGTGTCTCAGAAGTGCATGTTCTCAAATGTTCATGATTGATTTCACTCGTCTCGTGTCATGCAGGACCTCCCCTTTGTACGCTGAAGCATCACACTGGTAGAAAAATGTGCTTGGTGTGATTCTTGTGTACTATTAGTGTAAAGAAACAGCTCTGTTCAAAAACCTGATAGAGTATACAGCTGACAGTTGTGAATGCTCATATTGTGATCTCATTAACAGGAACTGCATGTGAGAGAAAAGCTGGAATGGACTTTGAACCTCTACCAACACAAATACCACCTACCGGCAAAGAATTACAGGGGAAACACTGATGCACTGTATAGTATGATCCTGCCTAATGGCCTCTGTGATGTTAATAGGCTGAACAAAAATGAAGGGCCGTCACGATAGAGCAGCATGACACCGATAGCATTAGACTACATTGCAATGGACAGGTTTAAGTGGAGCGGAATGCACTGCTCCAGTTCCAGCCTCATACACAACTAGTGTCATCGCAGGGAGGCTGATGAAAAAATAATGTGCTGGCAGAGACGGTGCAAAATCAGCACAGGCCTCAGATCCAACAAAAAGTGATAGAACAAACTGTGTTTAAGAGTCTTCTGAACCAAAAGTGTTGCCTGTTCCAAGATAACAAACAGTGTACCAGAAAATATCTTTGTGTCTTTAAAGTAAATAATTATTTACTAAACAATAAGAGATCCAATCAGGTACACACTGGAGAAATACATTGTTGTGTTTTATGGATTGTCATTAGTATCTTGGTCATTTTTTAAAGCATTCCCAAGTCCCTGCAAAGTAGCTGTGTATATAGTAGCTAGAGACTAGTAGGGAGGTATGCTATGCCAGTCACTGAAAGCTGGTAGGAAACTAAATGTTTCCTGAGGAAAAGAGGTCTTTTTATGTGCAGGGAAAACCGGTGTGGAGACAACTAGCTGATAGGGTTGAGTTTTGAGAACCAGTTCTGAACTGAGAAGGAGATGCATTTGATTCATTTTTAATATCCTAATATCAGTGCAAATTGATCAATAACAGTAGAGCTGCAACAATTAGGCCATTGAAAGAAAATTAACTGGCAACTATTTTGATAATCGATTAATCATTTCAGTCATTTCTCTTACTTGTGAGCATTTGCTGTTTTTCTTTATCATATGACACTAAATTGAATATCTTTCTGTTTGGGACTGTTAGTCAGACAAAACAAGCAAATCAAAGACATCATTCTAGCATATGAGAAATTGTGAATTCCACCTTTTCACCATTTTTTACATTTTGCTGACTGAATGATTATTTAAGAGAATAACCAGGGGTTAATCAATAATGAAAATAATCATTAGTTGCAGCTCAAAATTATAGCCCTAGTTCCTGTCATCTGATTTACCCTAAACTCCTCATGATCTAAAATCTCGACACAACAGAGGAAAGAACATGATAAATACTGTACAAATGTCAAAAACAGCACAACACATGAACTCTAAATGACTTTGGACAACATGTGCTTGTATTGAATACTGTAGGCTTAGCCTACAATGGCCTGCACTGGACAGTATGGGTTTAGCCCACATTGGTTGCGCCAGCAATAAATCATGGGTCACTAATCCTGAGATTATACAGTGAAGCAGTAAGACCACTGTCCTTCTGTGTGGACCGCCAGGAAGTGAAATGAATCTTATTTCCTCTCTTACTTTCAGTTCTGTTTCCCTGACTGCCCACCTCCTCTCCAGCTCCGTTTCCCTCTCTCTCACAGGTTCTCCCTCTCTTTATTCTGCAGTGATAAGTGTGTTTACATCGGGGATCAGGGTGTGGACGGTAGTGTTTGTTCCCTCTCTGTCTTTAGCCTGACACTCATTAAGACACACAAAGAGTCCACTGATAACACTAAGTGTTTCCTGTTTGTCCAGACCAGGGGCTGGCTGCAAGGACAAGAACAAGAGAGCAAAAGAGGTAAAAAGGTATGGAAAAGAGTAACTATAGAATTGGGAGAAAAATGCGGAGAGATTAAGAGAAATAGAGATGTATAGAACTGATAAATCAGAATTTTTACTATGTATTTATGTTCTGTGTTGCTTTAAAGTTATATTTTAATGACTCATTATTTCTTACCTCACTCCTTCCTTTATGTGTTTTGCAGGTGTCAATAAGTCAATCTATGAAGTCTTGAAAACAATATGTGGAACTGCAACTTCTAACACCCAGTAATTACTTAATGTTTAGACTAAATTGCAAAGAAAACAGATCAAAACAGTTCATCGAGTGCATTTGATGTTTGTTAACTTAATAGTTTTTGCATAAACATGTCTGCTAAGAGTGCTTTTTTCACTTTCTCTGAACTTCCTCTGTCTATCAAGGAAAAACAAACAAAGATCAGGAAACAGTAATTCCTACATCACATTTTGTATGTTTATAGAGTTCAGCCACTTACAGCAGACAGAGCTTAACAGAAAAACATTTACTTTGGAAAATCCTCGATATTCCCGTCCTCAACAGACAAAATAACATTTTTGTTGATCTACAGATAGAAAAGGGTTTGCTCTTCTTTGATGTTCTGGGTCCTGTTTGCCTTCGTTACGCTCAAAATCACTTTTAAAAAGGACTTAAGGGGGAGACTCTACTGTATATTTCAATGCAACTGAATTAGGTCCATATATAAAGAAACAAGGTTAACAGAGTAGTATCAAAATTAAAGCTGATAAAACTAATATATAAACTAATATAAAACAAAGAGCTAAAGAACTGCTTCGTGAACTCGGGTGACACCGAAAAACAAAATGCATGTTAAGCAAATCCTTTCCCAGGAAATCTAAAGATTAGAAAAATCAGAGAGAGGCCAAATCAGGACTGTGCATATCCACAGCAAATTTCATGGAAATCCAGGAATTACATTCCAGATGTCTTGTCACGGACTAAAGTGTTGTTTCAGGGAAATTTGACAGTGGCATCAAATCACTGGTAGTCATACTCTGGGGATCAAAAATACCCCCAACAAATTTCATAGTAATCTGGCCAGTAATTGTGAAGACATCTTGATCTGGACTGAGGTGAAGTACAGATCAACTGCCAACAAAATAGGCCTTGTTGTTACAGTAGTTGGGCAAGAAAAACAAAAACACATGAAGACATAAAGACAGTACAGAAGGGAAATAGATGAGAAAAGAGAGCAGACTGAGTTAGGAGGTATTATTTCTAAATGTATGGCTCACTAAAAGGCTAAAAGGTGGCAAGGAAATAAAACAGACCAAGTCAGGTTATGTCACGTAAGAAAGGAGAAAAGAGAGATTATCAAGATGAAAATACAAAGAAGAGGAAGTGACATGATTGAACATAACATGAACATAACACACAACATCCACTGTTCCAAATCACACACTAAATCAGATTGCAACCATGTTTTTTTTGTGTAAAAAAAAAAAAAAGAGTAAATAAATGCAGGAAGAAAAGTAGGTTAGATGCAAGTTAAGACACATAAACAAGAGACTTAACTCCAGAGGGGAATAACCTCTATATTCTTTTGTTGATGTTTGAGAGACAGAGGAGGGCAGTACAGGCAGGAAGTAGAGGAGAGGAAAGGAGAGAGAACAATGTACAGGATAAAAAAGGAAAGAAACAGTGAAAGAAAGACAAGAGATTGACACATCTACAATATCTGTGCCCTTTGATCAGCAGTGGACGTTAACTTCAAACCCCTTATCTACAACAAAGCAGATGCTCAAATGTCCTCAAACAATACGTCCTTTCTCCTGGGCCGCAGCTGAAACAGCTTAGTGTGGTACAAACACACATGAGCACTCATACACACACACACCACAATAGTTTACTGGACTCTGAAACTCAAACCCAGAATAAGAGAGTTAGTAGAAAGAACTGTTAAACAAAGACCAGATGGTTGCTCTCATAATGAAAGATGCTGCAATGTATTTCACAATCTGGACTGCACATTTAGATAATGAAAAAATTTTACTTACACTGCCCTCTCCTCTCTAAATTTCCTTTACTCTCTAAACTAGTGAATGGTGGTACTGTAATATAACACACACTGTATGTCCATATATGAACATCAGCCAATGGTGTGGTTGCAGATGCCAGTTAGAAGGCAAGTTGAAAAGGCAGCCATATTAACACCTAATGTTTGCCAAGGAGGCTTCTATGCACCAACTTTGCCAACACCCGAGACTGCCAAGTAGAATCATTTAGCCTGAGATGAACTGATGATAAATAATTTTCAAAGGAATCAAGATGTAGTTCCCATGTAAATTCATCTTAGATCGTAGGTCTACCACAATGTGATGTTATAGTTTGTAAGGCATGAATATGTTGGCCGAAAATATGCAAAAAAGGAAATAAAGCAACATTTGGCAGAGTGCCTTAAAGATCTTATTTAAGTTGTTTTTAGTCTTTCTCATTTGTGTTTATTAACACTGAGAGTCATGTTTACATTTAATATATTTTAAATGTAAAGCACTAGAAGATGAGTTTAAATTTGCTTTTAACACTACATCACTACATTATATCATTGTACTTTTTCAACATATTAAACATATGATGGCATGTAATCTCTCCTTCTCAACATTTCCACTGAAGAGAAGACTTTACGGAGAGGAAAACTAAAAAAACTAAATTGTCATCACGTCATCCATCAGCCCACCCTGCCCTCTCTTCACTTCACTATCGGCCCTTAAAAAAACTCATTCAGCACATAAGTCGACCCCTACTCAAAACATTTCCCTTTGACCTTTCTAATTACCTCTTATTTTACAGCTTTGCTAGTAACCCTCTTATAAACAGCTTTTGTAGTTACGGAAATACTATGAGGCCACCATGACTCAAGCCCATTATACCCATGTGCTCATTCAGATACAAGCATCAGCTGTTCGCCTAAAATCAAAGCAAAGTTCAAATGCGATTTTGGACATTGTGACAGATCATATAATATTTGTTTGGTGCAATATGGCCTGCCACCTCCTTAAAAAAAACATAACAAAATTAGCTGACTACATGTACATTATCTTACTGCTGGAAGTCTTTAAATGATTTGCAGCTGGAGTCACAAATGGAGTTTCAACTTTGAATACAGGTCATGCTTTTCACTCAAAGGTACCTATTGTCCATTTTGAAACTGAAGGATTCATGCAGAAATCCGGCATAGGACATTTATGGGTACAAGAAGACCTCCAGTAAAAAATAGCACTTGTGCAACACTTCCTCCTGACACAAATAGCCTTTCCTGCCCTATAAATAAACACTGCTGGACTTGGAAAGCAAACGGCCTCATTACGTTTGAGGGCTGCTCATAAAGTCAGTGGAGTAGGGCAAAAATATACTGTATCCCTCAGTTCAGTCATGGGATAGGAAAGGCACTTCATACACGCACAGACACAGACATCAGTCAGTGTATAAAGAGTCACAGTAGAGTCAAAAAAGTTACACATATGGTTCTGTTGAGCTCCTAAGACAACATTTTGGGCACAAACTTGAAACAGGAAACAGTGCTCGTCTGGGTGCTCTACTTTAAAGTTATATCCATAAAGCTGTCTGTCATTTCATCACTTAAACCATTAGATAGAACTGAAAACACATCTCACAAACGTTTGCGAGCAAAAACAGTTCTCGAAAGTAAACAGAAAATCAAGCAGCGCAATGCCAAAAGGAAAGTTCTCATAGTTTTTTTTTCAGGTGAACTGAGTCTAACCCTCCCTCCATCCATCTCCTAGCATGAATATTGTTCCAGTTGTTCAGAGCAGGCCAAACTAAACACCCCGTCTGAACCAAGCTGGGGGCGGGGAGCCTGACTGCCCTTCTCTCCAGCTCACTTTCTTCCTCATCATCCACAATCTCTCTCCTCTTTTATCCTTGTCTTTTCATCTTCTCTCCTTTCTTCAGGTCTTGTTCCTCATTATTCCTTCATCTTTGTCTCGCCTCTCTCATTATTCTTTACAACTCCTCCCTCTATTCCACAACCTTTCAACTTAACTCCCCTCATCCACCTTATCTGCTTCTGTCTATCTCGCTGGTGCCGCCACCTTTATCAGTGATTAGTTGTGTCTTACACCATTACTTCATCTACATGATGATACTCACGTAGTTCTGAGTCATGTTAACAGACCTGATTGCCATACAGTTTCCTAAAGAACATTAAACTAACGATAATAAAGATGCCTCCACAAACAAATAGATTTTCATACACACAAATACACAAACATGCACACAAACCAGCAGACGAGCACTTTGCATCATCACCGATACCCTCACACCCACACAAGATGACAAACAAGCCCATGAACAAACACACACCCGCACATAAATGAGCATGCAAACACATGCACAAACACAAGGATCATACCCGCTTCCTTCTGCCATGCTCAGTGCCTCATGTATTTGCTGACAAGCAGGTTTCCTGGCTGTATGTCTGTGGTTCATGTACACAGCCGATAAGGAATAAAGAGATCCCATGAGTACTTCCTGCTTTAATTGGATCCATGTTTAAACAGGCCGTAAGCCATTTTCCTTTGCCTTTCCTTGGATTGATTTGAACTGGTTCAAGTCTGTTTTTAACATTCTTGTAGAAACCCATGTGGTCAAAATCAAGGGTGAAACTTTAGGATTAGGAGCACGGTGGCTAGTGCAATCAATAGCTAACTAACCGTGACGACTAAAGTAGCAGAAGAGGTGGACTGGACATCTGAACACTAAATAAGCTACTGTAAGCAAGACCAATACCAAAGGGCCACAAAGATGAGACATAAAAATAACATTTAGCTACATGACATTTACTTCCTGCTTCACTGATATGCCTTATGTCAAGAGTGACATACAGTACTGCACTCATTACAAGGAGTGCTCGAATACTTTTGAATGTGCCACATGAAGCAGTTGAACAGTTTGTTTTAAGGAATCAAGAGAGTATTTTCAATCAGTAATCTTGTAATGTAAACACACACCGAAATCAGTCTGCGTAACACTAGTTTTCCATTTAAAAGAAATCCACAATATAAAATGTGAGAATTTAATTATAGTCTCTATATTATTTCTTTTTATTTGTTTGTTAGAAGTGAACAAATTTTGCATTGTTTATTCTTTAGTCTATTTTCGACCATGTAGGTTTTTAATTGACAAATGGTCTTGACTATTTCATAGACCAAATTGGTCTATGAAATAGTTAAAAGGTATAGGCCTACTATGCAGGATTTGTTGGTTGGTGTTTGTAAACACAGCATGCAAAGTTGGCCCTTCCTCCCCGGCTCAACCAGAGCGAGAGAGAGAGAGAGAGAGAGAGATTTCATGTTTGTTTCACAGCAGTTACATTCTAACGCACAAATACACACGTCCACACCTCCGCACAACCCTGCGGGCAGGTGCAGCAATGTCAGATTTTGTGTGAATGCAGAGCTTCATCCTGTCCGCTGTGCCCTCTCTGCTCTGCGTGTGTGTAGCTCAGCCGCCCCTCGGTCAAACACAGACCTGCAGCTCTTTATACATCCATTACACAGAGACAGAGAGCAGAGCAGAGCAGAGGAGGGAGGCGGAGACAGCAATGTAACCTGGTTGCTACACTACAAGTCCTGACCTCACACCCTGCATGCCGTTATTGGCTGGGGGCTACACACCCACTGCCCAAAGGCTGATGCCGAGAAACGTCCCGAACAGAGCAAAATAATAAGAAAATAATAAAATAGAGGCAGAGGGCAGAGTCTCTGTAGACAAACACACAACCATACACTTCTAGTGGGTCATAAGTGATGATTGAGAGGCATTATTTTTGTATGAGTCTATAAATTAGTTTTAAGGTAAATCCTGCATAGTATACCTTTAAACAGTCCAAAACCAAAATATATTCAGTTTACAATGTTTAAGAAACTGAGATAAGCAGCAAATCTTCACATTTAAGAAACTGGAAACAGAGAATGTCTGTCATTTTTTCAAATGATTAACTGATTATCAAAATAGTTGCCAATTCATTTGATCAACTAATCGATTAACTGACTATGTAAATGTTTCAGCTATATTTCTGCTCATGCCGTGGGGTGACTAAGTCATGGGAAACCTACAAGCCACGGCTTATATTTAGTTGTGATTGGCTGATGGGTTGCTCATCCTCCTACATGATAAAATCAAACTGATAAGTATTACAAACCCATATCACCTTGTCCCCCATGTATTTTCACATCAAAGTTGACACTGAGCCGCCATTTATCTTGGCTGGATCTTGATACAATTTGTGGCCCTGTTCACTCTTACTTTAGAGTGAACAGGGCCACAGCTATCCCTTGGACTTCTCTGTTATCTCCTGATGACAATTGACAACACAGACAGAGACACACACGCACACACACACACACACACACACACACACACACACACACACACACACACACACACACACACACACACACACACACACACACACACACACACACACACACACACACACACACACACAGACAGACCCTTCCTCCACCTCCTCTCCCAGATTAATGGTGGGCTGTCCCTGAGGTTTTACTGTCATTCCCAGTACTAATACCCTTTCACTGCTCCCAGCCAGAACAAACCATTCCATGCCAAACCAAGTCAGACTGGGCCAAATTAAATACAGCCAAGTGGAGATACTTCAGACTATGCTTCAGTTAAAAAGAAACCATCTATAAATGAAGGACTTCTGCATTATCATGTTACTACATAATGATTTTAATTTTGTGACTGCAGTATGTTTCAAAAAGTAATGTTTAACATTTCTTTCTAATGGCTATCTTTTCCTTGATGCACTGTACCATGAAGTCGGGGAAATATTATGGCTCAATGTCTTCAACCACACAGTACAAAAGGAAATGTTTTCATATGATCAGCATGTGATTTTCTTTGCAGTGTAGCTCCAGTTAACAGCAGTGGACAAATGTCATATCTCCTGATAAGGAGGACTGAATACCTGCAATATTTACATAGCTAAAATTAGATTCTATACATTCTGAAGTGGCCAAAACTACAGCAAACAGTAAATGTAGATTTCAGTCTCCAGTATCATGTAGCAGAGATGAATTGAAGCCATGAAACAGCTGTGTGGAGTGAGAGGAGACAGCATAATCCACACATCAATTAGACACAGAGAGACTGGATGATAAAGGGAGGGTGGGTGTGTGTGCCTGTGCATATGTTGTGGATACTGGTCTGTGCACATGAATGTGAAAGTGTGTGTGTGTATGTGTGTTTGTGAAAGCCTCGAGTAATCCTGCTTAGTCCAGTAGCTGGGGGAACACATTTAAGTAGTGTGACAGTATGAAGGGCTGGCTGAGGGTTTATTACTGGGACCACTGTCAACAATAGAATACACAGATAATAACAAACAAAGATATGTTGTGTATGTGTGTGCAGAACAGCACAGCCACTAAGTAATGTGCTTGGGGGGATGGTAGTAAGGGGCTGAGAGTAAGATAATAGTCTAAGCAAATTAACTAATTTAGAATGGCTCTGCTAAACAGCAGGGACAGAGTTGTTAATGTGGTCTCGAAGGGTCGGTGCACACTACAAGATTAATTAAGATTCCTCAGACTAATTACACATGACAGTTTTTTTTTCAGAGATTAAGGTTGTTTGAAGAAACCCTCAAGAAAAACAATTTGTTTGCTTTCTACATTACAGAATGGCGGCACTGAAACTGGATGTCTGCTCAGATTTGTCGTCTTGTTAACTTATTCTTTGATCACAGTTTCTCACTTCTTCTTACTACTGTTTTATTTGGGCAAAGCTCTGGTAAAACTGCTCGTATTTACTTGAAAACTTTTATATGACACATGTTTATATTTATCAAAAGTATTGAAAAAAGTACCATTTTGTTACCATTTTGCAATAATATCATAAAATATTCCAACTAAATCTAATAAAGATGGTCACATAAATACAGATTATATTGTTTGGCCTACATGATACATTTAAATACCAATCAGTCCTCTAAAATTGAACTCAGACTTAAGATAATAAAAATTATGTAAGAGTAATTTCTGGGGGCAGAACTGGTGATTGATCAACAGACATAATACAATGTCATTTAAATTCTTACATCATCTTACTTTACAGAGGTTGTGTATCCACCTTATTTCCTTATGCAACAAAATTGAGTGCAATGATGGAACTGGCAGACTTGCTTTTAAATTAAATTAAGAAGGTCTAGTTCGAACACAACAAAGAGAACCATTCTTATTGATATTAGAGCAGATCATGGCTAAACCATTTCTGACAGCTGACTGTTCAGACCATAGCTGAAGCAGAATGCCTGTAAGTCTCCCTGTGGCTGTTCGCCAAACCCATTCCCAGAAACCAGATTACACCGTCTGCTTGTCTTAAACACTGCTCACACACACACACACACAAACACACAGAACCTCCCTCATTATACTGACTGTTTGGCTAAATAGGCTTAGCCTAAATGATCCACATATGAATCCCAAAATGTCAGTGATGTATTCCAAAGACATATTCAGGCAGACACAGACAAACAGAAACAACACTCAAATGCAGACACAAAGTCTAGCACACACATGCAAACGTTCAGAACACACAAACACTTAAAAGAATTCCTCTGATTCACTTTGACCTTGCATAACTACACACCTACTCACAGCGTCTGATAAAACAAAACTGGTGTTACTCCCTTTTTTAGGAACTGGCATGCACAGAATTTTAGTGGACAAATTTAATGTGGAAAAAGTCAGACGTCAACACAGTCATGATGATCCCAGTGCAGAAAAATACTGTTATTACCACTGCTGTATGGTGTCTGAGAAAATCACACATTCAGTTGTGTTCTCAGTTAATGTTTTGTGCAGCATTAACGCCGTTTAATATTGAGGTTGGGAATGCATGAGCACCTTTAGCGTAGGTGTTATTTTCACACTACTTAGCCTTACAGTGCATTCACAGTGAAGCATTTGAGAAAGCCGATCTACTTAACCTGGTGACACATTCTGCTGAGTCTGCCTGGCTGTGCAGTTTTAGCTAGTTTGTGTGGAATTTCTACAGCCAACATATTTTCCGAATATAAAACAAACTGGTAGATCAAAAAATAATAATTAGAAACATACCCCAAATGTAATGTGGGAAGACAGGCCTGCGTTTTTGTCATATTTAAAAGAAAGCTCAGCATGAAGTTAGTAAAATCATGGTGGAGGACGGCAAATATTGGAAATGATCAGGTCAATCAAACACAGCGTTAAGTGTCAGCATTGCCAGATTTTATCTTATTTCAATGTATTGATGACAATGTGTGCACCCTGCATCCCTTGTAGTACTACAATTACTAGAGCATGCACAGTACAAGGCAAAATGGGTGCAATCAATACATTTTCTGTGTGTGTGTGTGTGTTTGTGTGTGTATTTGTTTATGTGTAGTCTCAGAGAACCACACTGATAATCTTCACACATCTTGACCTTTGTCACATCTCTCCTATCAGCAATAATCACCTTTAGTTCTGTAGATGACACAATCTGGTACAGCAACCTAATCAATAATACAGCACCTCACAACATATGAAATGTTCTCTAACCCTAATTACTTAAGTACCAATAAAGTTTGATAAAAACCCTTTCCACACACTGTACCATGACATCTCATATAAACTTTAAGCTGTGTCATAGTGGAAACTGATTTGCAGCATTAAACAAGATGACAAAGCACAAAAAAAGCAATAAATAAAAGGATAACCTATAAAAACATCACAAATATGAATGTATGAATGGAACAAAACGACTAAAGTAAGCTCAGAAAGAAACACACCTACAGTACCATCTGAATTTTTTTTAAAAATGAGGAAAGCGCAAAGTCAAGAGCACATACTTATGATAGCTAATAGTATAAAGGACAGTCTGGTGTTGCGTATATATTCTTTATCTCCCTCTTAGTAACCAACATCCTCACTACACATTGAGTTTAATGTTCACAATCCAAGATATCCCTTATGGCGGCACCATTGCGTCAAATGGAAACATATCTTCTGCAATTACAGCTGTTCAGCAGAGTAATCATGTGTTTGTGTGGTGTGTAAAGTGTGTAACTGAATCATACATCTGACAGTTTAGGCTACACTGATAGCAAAAGGTCTTGTTAACAAAAGACACGTCGACATGTCATTGCAGGAAAAGCAAACACGTAATTAACAACATTCACAATAGCTGTATTCTATTGTTGCGCGTGACGACTCACTGTCATGGCTCACTGGGATACCGGGAGTCATTGTTGGTGTTATTAGTCACACCTGTGCTTTTTCTACCATGACATGTCAAAATGTCTGCTGTGAAAAAAAGCCCTATTGAATTATCTTTTTATGCATTTTAAAACAAACAATGCCTCCCTCCTGTGAGCTAGTTTACAAGCTTGAGTACAACGTGGACAAATGCAATGATTTTGGTTGTTTTCTTATTCTTGTATAACTGTTAATACATGGTGGATTGAGTAGATAAAGAGTACAAAGTCTACTGCTGATAGAAGTTTGAATTATGTTGTAGACATTCTAGCTTGTGTAGAGATACAAAGAAAGATCAAATAAAATCGTGAACCATCCATAAATTTGAAAAATGTACAATCAAGGTTTTATTGTCAGGCCATATCTTCCATCTCTACATTTAGCCTTTAAACTGCCTGTATTACATTACAGAAATAACACATCCTATTCTCTCTTCCAGTACAATTTTTTAAGTTTCTACCTTATTTAGGCCTCATGTTGCAGAGGTGTTTTGAGTAAAGGCTTGGCTGCCTGATGCATTAAACTCACTGGGCTGGAGGAGGATCCTCAGAGTGAAGCATTTAGTAAAGATTTGACACTAAAACACAGATTCCATTACAACATTTTCCTGAAATGACTTCACTTCATAAAAAAGCAATTTACAAAGACATTAAGTTTCAGTTATTTTGTTAAAAAAAAAAAATGAAGGGCTGGTTTTGGGGGGAACATTCCAGGGTAATCTATCAATGACACACACGGCCTAAAATAGAACCAAGGAGATATTTTCTTTCTATTACCGTTGTTCATGGTTTCTATAAAAAGCAATGGAATGGCTACTTGCTCAGAGGATAAACAAGCTAGCCTGTGAAACATTCTTTTCTGCATTTCTTAATCATGACCATTAATTTTAATCACCAATACAGGCTTTTTTTTTAGTTAGAAGTTTCCTTTGTGTAAAAAATGAATGCGGTACTCCTCTGTAAGTTACTTGTTGGATCTTTTTGTATTAAAATAATATATTATTGTACTGTATTTCAGGGAATTGCTCAAGAGATAATAATTCAATCTCTGATCTCAGAAGGAGTTTAGAGAAAAAGACATGTTTTTCCACAATGCAGCAGGACAGAATTATTTTCCGGTTTTTAGTAAGTAATCAATACATACAGCATGACATACATACACTGAGGGGGTAATATTGACTTGGATGATGGGCAGAGCTTTGCATGAAACATGACATACACAGAAAAAAACATGCTTTTGCAGTCACATCAGTTATTATATTATGTAATACTATACAACAAAACAATGATGCCTTATTATTGTCATTATACTAACTGACTCAGTGCAAAAGAATTGATACAAAAACTGCACTGTCAGCAGTTTTAGAGGTATGACTAGATTTGAAAACAACTGCAATCTCTACTTTAGAATTCATAGTACAAACACATGTGAAGATACATCATAACCAAAAACTACCTTTTTACTACCTTGAATGTACAGCACAAGTCATATCCTTTTCCAAACAGTATCATATCAAAGCACAGAAACAAACTGGGATTCATTAACCAAAACATTAACAGATATCATGGTGATCTACTGTAAGTGCGACATTGTATGTGGGTGTGAAGTCTGCAAAGCCCTGCATGACTGCAAATGGCTTCAGTCGTGTTTCTAAGCAACGTTCACATCCACTGCTCTTCCCATTCTTCTCTCAAGCCGCCTACGACTGGCTATTTCAAGTGAGGCTGTGCATTTCACTCCAAAAGCTTCCATCTCAAACTATTTACAACTCTCACCGCAACAACAAGTTTTTGGCTGGAAAACAGGTGAGACAGACACCATCCATGTTACGCACTGAGGGGGAACTATTGTGACCTTGCAGCCCGATCCTGAACTCAACATTTTCCAGAACAATGGACACCATTGTACTCCCCCCACATAGCTGACTAAATTTGCAATAATTTACTAATATTAGACTGTAGGCCCATGTAAAATGTCAGGCTGTCTGGAATAAACGGTTGTTTTTCCAATTTTCTCTTGCATCTGCATCCCTTATTTATCATTTTAACCATACATTTGAATATTCTTCAAGATGTTCTACAGTTCTAGAAGCAGTCTAGCTCTTTACACATTGATGCACTACTTATGCTTTTCAGTATATTGTGGCTATAACTGAGTAAAAGCAGCGAAGTACTCCACCTAATTCTTCCTCTGTGGGACAGTCCTGCCCCACCACACTCTCTTAATCTCTTAGAAACTGCCTACATGAACCGAGCGTCTCATTTACTCAGCATTCTTCGCTCCGTTCGCCAACTTCTCTACTTCTGCCACTCCCTCCATCCCCTTAAACTTATCCCATTCATCCAGCAGCCCTCCAGACTTTTCCTGTCTGGAGTTTGGCCCTGTGTCATTACGGTCACCGTGACAACAGATGACTCAGACGCTGTGGAGACGCCTCACTTCCTGTGTGTGTACAATATTTTAGACTGTGACCGAATGAATGATTGAACCAAGATGAAGAAATTCCTCCCTAAAGAGTGAATCATAGTCAGCGGGATAAAATCCACATCAGAGGCCCTGCAGTGTCAGAGTCTATAAAGATATTTGTGTCCTTTTTTGGAATAATCAGAAAATTCACCTTCTGGAGTGAAGAAACATGAAAAGTGTATGGTTTCTGTCTTGTCTGCCTGTATTAAAGTCTGTGTCATATTGCTAACACCATAAATCATAGTTTCTCAACTTTCAGTGGCCCGCGACCCTGTTTTATTAGGTCCTAAAATTCTCATGACGCCCACAATTAGAGCTGACAAGCTGTCATGTGAAAGTGAGCATGGCATATTTTTTCTGTTTACAAGAGCATGGAGGCAGCTCTAAAATTGATAACACAGATATTATGATTCAAATCTATTTATTTTAGTTTTCAAACCTATTTATTTTCTTCACAAACAAGTAGCAAAATATCAACAAGCCACAGGGTGCTGACCCCAAGGTTGGGAAATTCTGCTATAAAACATCCGTAACTGCTCATGCCATACATACACAGACACTGACTCAGCCATGCAGTACACATGTACACACACTTTACATAGACACGAACACATGTTAGAGTACTTACATCAGTTTTTCTAAACTTGGCTTTGAGGCTCTTCATGTTCAGTCCGGTCCATGCAGTCTATCACTCAGTCGAGGCTGGGAGAAAAAAAAAGAAAAAACACACAGATGTTTAAACTCAGCCTCAGTGATGTTTGCTCCCATTAAATGGAGTTTGATGTTTCTAATAAGACTCAGCTACATGACTTATGACGTACACCGTCTCCATCAGTTACACACAAGCTGCAATTACCATCAATATGAGGTGTAAATGTGCAGCTGTTTATTGGAGCTTCATCACAAGCAAAACTTCTACTCCTATGTGACAAAAATAAATGTTTTCATGTGTTTAATCTCAAGCTGAAGTAACTTTACATTTACCTACTCCTCTCGAAATAATGAGCAGTTTTAGAACAGTCTTAGCATAACACATGCAAGTCTAATTTAAACCTGTTGCTGAAAATGGTATCCGGCGTTGTATTGTTTCCTATAAGGATGTTTTAAATCACCACAGAACCCTTGGGGATGTCTGGTAACTGTATTTCTGCGCCTTAATCCCCTCTAGCAAATTCCAATTTTTCATGGCTGAAATGACCTTGTCAATGATTTACCCCCAAAATATCCTTGTGAGCATTCCAGGCAAAATTAGGCTACTTACTTCATTATTATTATTTCCAGGTCCTCTGCTTCTGCTTATATTTTAACCAGGAGCCCTTAAGCAATTTGAGCCTCATTGCAATGATTACTGGTAGTTTTAAAATGTTTATAATCATACAATTGCAGTCATAAAGCATAAGTTAGAAGGAGTTATTCATATTTCAAAGACTCTTTAGTTTTCTGTGGGCAGACACTGATGTGATAAGAGGTTTATTGTAGGTGGGTGCAGGACAAGGACAGCCATGTCTGGGCTCTTCTGACGACATTCAAGCCATTCAAATTAATATTTATAGGCAGCTGCCACATTCATAAAGAAAGTATTAACTTTCTGAGCACCGCTGATGAGATTTACTGTAAAATATCAGTAGCCCATTAGGGGAAAATGTTGTATGTGATCAAAACCACAATGAAAAAGTGGAAGTATTAGACGTTAATTTGCAAAATGAACAAAAACATTGTACAAATACTGTCTCAAAAGACACTATAGGACAGCAAACTTTACTCCAAAATCCACTGACAAGCTTTTAATTAAAGCACACACTCAAGCAGCACACAATAGCCACTTGCAGATGCCAGCAAACATTTCAGTACACTGTTTATCAAGTGTGCATGTTCGCATACTGCTCAAAAAACCAGTGAAAGTTATGGGCGATTTTCATGAACAAACCTTCGTGAAGCTGCACGTCGTTTAGCACAAAAAGTATCAAATGCGCGCGACGTGCATCATTGTACACAAAACACTTGAATATGAGATTGAAGGCTTTGTGACTGCGCCGTGAGACTACACCGAAACTGTACTTGTTTCATTTAACAGTTGTGAGGCTTTTGTAGGGGAAAAAAACAACATTAACCATCATTTCGACCCACAACAACAACTTACATGATATGAAATGACTGGATAAACTTACCTTTTAATGTGTTGGAGGAGTCGTAGCAGGGCTGGACACATAAAAGAAACTGACACACAACCGCTTTTTGTGCCAAAAACAGATTAGCTAACGAGCCGGTGTGAAAACAGCGAGCCGTTCTTCAGCTAAGTCGATGCATAAAGGAGAAGAAAACAGTGTGTTTGTGTGTGTGTATGTGTGTGTGTGTGTGTGTGTGTGTAACCCTACACACTGGCCCGACTTGGCCCGCATACATTAAAAGTTGAGCTGTGTTCATGGACTGTCTCTCTCTCTCTCTCTTTCGCTCGGGACTCAACTCAACGGCTGTTGCCCGGTTTAGGAAAGTGACGTCACTCTCCCAGTGCTCCCGTGACCGCGAGCGAGCGAGCGAGCGAGCCCTCTTCTCCTCTTTTCTATTGTGCCCCATTCATGCTCTGCGGGTAAAGGGATATTTCCCACAAAACCACACTCAAACAGATAGAGTAAGTGCATTTACTCAAGTACTCTACTTAAGCACAATTTTGAGGTACTTGTACTTTACTTGAGAATATACTTCCACTCTACTACATTTCAGAGGGAAATATTGTGCTTTCTACTCCACCACATTTATTTGACAGTTTTAGTTACTTTTCAGATGAAGATTTGAAACAATGGAATATAACAAGCTTTTAAAATACAAAACAGTGTTAAAGATTAAACCAGTGGTTTCCAATCTTTTTGGCTTTTGATGTCTTACATAAAGCAGTGTGTAGTTGGGGTCACATTTCAGATGTTTAGAGAGTTAACAGCTCCACCAAATAGTTATTTTTCCCTCTAAACTTTTCACATGGTTTCATTTCAATAAACGTCCAAATGATCCAATATTTCACCAAAAATTAAAGATGAGACAAAAATTCCAAACTTTGTTTTTTTCTTCTTTCCTCTCCCATTAATCATCTCACGACCCCTCAGATTTATCTGGTGACCCTTTGGAGGGGCCCAATCCCTAGGTTGGCAGCCACTGGGCTAAACTAGCTAACTGTATCTAAAGTAGCTCAAACTAGCTCCACCTCCAGCAGCTACAACAGTAACATGCTGCTTACACACTGATGCCTCAGTAATTAATAATCTAATGATGTCATATATAATGATATATCAGTCAGAGGGACCAAATGAGTACTTTTATTTTAATATTTTTACTTATTTAGGATTTTTCATGCAGGATTTTTACTTGTAATGGAGTATTTTTACATCACTGTACTTTCACTTGAGTAAAGGATCTGGGGAAAAAAAAGGCTATCTTCTGGCTTTTTTTTTTTTTTTTTTACAGACATTATATTACATAATTCATCAAAGTGTATAATGTTTCTCAGCATTCTTGACTAGACCCCTGAACTCCCATGACCCTAAGAAGTAGCTTCCTATCACAGTTTCATGTGACATACCTTTCCTTAATGTAGATTAATATTTAACACTATTTCATGTATTTTTTAATTAAAGCTAATAAATCAGTCAATGCCCTAGGCTATATATATTTGCTAGGCTATATGTCAAGACACAGACTTTAGAGAGTGGGTAAAATTGGTGTAGCAGGAGGCAAAATATCTTTTACTTCAAAGTATGGGTCAAGCTCCGAAAAGCTGGATCTTACATTTCCCATAATACATCCCAGACTTGACAGAGCTCCCCCAGATCCACACATGTCATTATTCAACTGTTTTCACACAGGCTGTGCAGTACTCTCAATAACGTGTTAACTGGCCATGTGAAAAATCAGTGTGTAAATGCGTCAGTCAGACAACTCATGTTGATGCTATAGGTCTGTGTCGCAACAGCACTGCAATGAAACTTATTAATGCAGGTAAGAACATGTCTGAGCCCTAAGGTTGTAATGTTGATGCAATTTGTTAAGATGAGATAATTATAACGTAGACTCTCTCACTGTCTGTCATAAACCGAAACCAGTCATTCAAAGCAAATATTTCCATATGGATTTATAGCCTTTCTTGGATTTATTCAGCCTGTCTGAATAAATATAGCACTTTTTACTCAATTCAGTGTCTTTTTTATACACTATATGGTGCTCTATTCAGAATATTGTCCTGGCAGGTATAAAAAGATTTTTAAAATCAGTTTGATCAGTGTCTTTAGAATGAAATGTTTCTTGAATATCTCTGTCAACTATTATGGACAGAAAAATGAGAGACAGAAATATAGAGACACACAGATGCCTGCTCATCCGCTTTGTCAAGGTGTGGCCCTTTTAACACGACGGTTTGACTCAACAAAAACTATGACTTCAGTTTATGGGGCAGCAAAGAATGTAGGCAGTGGTGTGAAGTCTCAGTAACTATCACAACAGTGATATCTAGTGGAAAAGATATTTACTACAGCTGGGGTTTTTTTGTGTGTTATAATTAAGGAGCCTCTCCAGACATGATGTCAGATACACTGTATAAAAAACTGCTTGGAATAATAATATGTGTCTGATATGTTTTTTCTCTCCTCCTCCTTCTCCCTCATTGAAAAAATCAGAATCAATAAATATGCAAATACAGTAAATTTGAAAAATGTAACTGCTGGACACAAAATGTCTCCTACTTACTCCTCCTACTGAGTCCCTTCTCAGTGTCTGTACACTGGGGGCTTCAACTTTCCAGATCACTCTTGTATAAGTTACATACTGGACCATGTTATCTTTCAAACTAGTTGTGATATCACAAATCATGCTCATAGGTACACGCCATAAACTCTGATTTTCTATGGGCACAGAGATTTTTTCCACTTTCAGCTGGTGAATGTGAAAAAAGCCTTCTAGTCTCAAATGCTGCACTTATATCATTCTGCACAGTGAAACTTAAACATCCATGTGAAGCAAAAATAAGCAAAACACACTTTCGATTGGAGAGGTACTTTAGTAATAAATAGTAGGGTTTTTTTAAAATCTAAAAGTAGCTAAAAGGCATCTTTGCACAAAGAGCAATTGAAGGTGACCTAGACAATAAAAAATACAAACCATTAAAACATGTAAGCTATCTAAATATATGAGACTATGTCATATTTTTGCAGGGTTTCTGTGTAAGTGAGAACCATTAGCAAACTGGTGGTTCTGTTTTTTCTTCTAGCTCCTGCATCTTACACTGAATTGACCTGAATCATAGGTAACAGGAAATTGTTATTTAACCAAGAAATTGTTCAAGGCCGTTAAGTGCTTTCCATAAGGGTACTTCAGCACTTAACATTTACAGATTTAGTGTCAGTGTGGAGAGGATGAAAAATATGGGGAGAGGAAATTAAAGGTGCATTTGTATTAAAAATAAAACACAACTCTTATTTATTTGGGAATATGCACCCTTTCAGTTTTGAGCGCTGTGGACACCTATACAAGAAATATAGAAAATACAGGTAATAATGCAGGACTTTCAGTTGATATACTGCTGTAGAGGTGCATATTCACAAGCAGTTAATAAAATTACCACAAACAAACTGAAACAAAATGAATAAGGGGCCTTTGGGGGATCCGGTTGGTGATCCAACCTCGGACCTACTGCAACATCAGAATCAGTGGCAGAATGGTGCATGGTGACAGGTTTACACTTACAAAGTGTAACCTGAGTTTTGACATAATTATACTACTACATAATTATTATATTCAAACTGCTGGCTTGTATCAAATTATCACATATAACAGCTCAAAGTTGCTGCAATTTTATTGAAATCTTTCCCCCAAGTCTTATGTCTGTTTTCTGTCTTACATTAAGCAACACCACAACAAGTCCTGATAACAGTGAAACATCGTCCTTAATAGAAAAACCTGGATATATTTTACATGTTTTGCCACATTTTTGCTCTATTTTTGCTTGTCTTTAGTGTATCAAGAAATAAGCCCATGCAGTTAAAATTTTTATCTCATAGAAATAAACAACACAATATTATATCCAGTTGTGGAGGAAGTATTCAAATCCTTTACTTAACTAAAAGTACCAATACATCAATGTAAAAATACTCCATTACATGTAAAAGTCCTGCATGAAAAATCCTAAAAGTACATAACTATTAGCAGCAAAATGTACTTGGTGGTGGTGGTTTGGTCCCTCTGACTGATATATTATTATATATAACATCATGACATCATCAGTGTGTAAGCAGCATGTTACTGTTGTAGCTGCCGGAGGTGGAGCTAGTTTGAACTACTATATATACAGTTACCTAGTTTAATCCAGTGGTTCCCAACTTAGGGATCAGGCCCTCCAAGGGGTCACCAGATAAATCTGAGGGGTTGTGAGATGATTAATGAGGGAGAAAAGAAGAAAAAAAAAGTTCTGATACACAAATCTGCTTTCAGTTTTTGGGCTTTTTCTCTAACCTTTGATTTTTGGTGAAATATTGGATCATTTGAACATTTATTGAAATGAAACCGTGTGAGAAGTTTAGAGGGAAAAATCTCTATTTGGTGGAGCTGTTAACAACTCATAGACATCTGAAATATGACTACACATTACTTTTTGTAAGATGTCAAAAGCCAAAAAGGTTGGAAACCGCTGGTTTCATCTTTAACAATGTGTTGTATTTTAAAAGCTTGTTATATTATCCATTGTGTCAAATCTTCATCTGAAAAGTAACTAAAGCTGTCAAATAAATGTAGTGGAGTAGAAAGTACAATATTTCTGAAATGTAGTAGAGTGGAAGTATTAAGTAGCATAAAATGAAAATACTCGAGTACAGTACAAGTACCTCAAAATTGTACTTAAATAGAGTACTTGTGTAAATATACTTAGTTACTTTCCACCACTGATTATATTATGTTTTGGCCTTTGTTTGACACTAACAGGTAGTGAAAAGGTTCTGACAATAGACTGAAAGATGGGGTGTTACTGTCATGTGATTAAAAACAAAGAGTGTTCATCTGCAAGATAGATACTCTCCTTACAGTTGGGCTTTCACAACTAGCTAATGTCTTAAAAAACGTTATTTTATCAGCCACTAAATGAATGTTTGAGGCCGATATATCCCAGAATTATAAATTATACCTTGCATTACGTCAGCTATTTTAAATACATTACTGTAATGTGTGTACGTCACGGCTGCGTGCTTCAGGAAGCCGTCGACTGTCGAAGGAAAGCGGAAGTGGTAACAGGGAATTGTTTTGTTCTGTTCGTTGGAGTCTTTGCTCCATCGAGCAAGTTCTCACAACAAACACAACACACACTGTAGCTAATGTCAGTTGAGGCTGTCGCTGCGAGATATCAACCTGTCCGCCCATCATGCTACTGAAACTATGTTGCATTTACAGCACTGGAGTGTTTTCTATGTTACTTCTGATTGCGGGCATTTCTATGGTCTTGTCTAACGTGTTTCCACATTTTCTACAGTCGGTGGTTGAAAAGGTAAGCAAGCTGTTTATTCAGGCTAACGTCGTTTTTAAAATCAACCGTTAACGTTAGACAATCGCTTAGTAAGCTAACATTTTGGTGACGACTAATGTTATACATTACAGCTTGAACTGACCAAACAACAAAGACAGTCTGTCGTGTTTCCATTTCGCCACTAAGTTTCAATATGTAAATGTTAGCTGGATAGCTTTGTTGCTCTTCAGCTGACTAATTGAGCTGAATGTTTTACAAATGACTCACATTTAGGAACGCTATTTTCAGACGACTAGCAAAATTAGACATGTTGTTGTTCTAGTTACTGCTAATACTGTCACAGACAACTTGTATTTAGTCATTTTTATGAACTATTTTAATAACTGTTATGTTATTTATCTTAAAAATGTCCATTCCTATCATAAAAAGTAATATTAAAATTTTGTTATACATAATTGAAATGAGTACCACTTGAGTGACATAGTTGCTTTCAATGTTATTTTGCTTCAAATATACCAGCTCTGTGATATCCTCCCCTCATTGGCCTACTTTAATGTGAAATAAGTAACACAACATAAACTCATAAATCACATGGTGATTTCACCACTTTCAGACAGAAAGGTTATTTGTCATATGATGACAAGCTTAGTCAGCAGGAAATGATCCGTCTGAAGTCACACATTTTTCTCAGCTGTGCAGGACTTGTAACCCACTGCCCTCTGTCCCCCCATAGGAAATCGTTTTGAAGAATGGCACATTGGCGTTTGATGCCTGGGAGAATCCACCAGCACCTATCTACATGCAGTTTTACTTCTTCAATCTGACCAATCCCCTGGAAGTGCTGGATGGGGACAAGCCCGCTGTGGTGGAAATTGGGCCGTATACATATAGGTGAGAGAGGAAATGGAAAAAGGCTTAACTTTTGTTTCTCCATTCGTCTGGTTAAACAAAACAATGCAGATGTCACAGTCAGAAGACAAGCCATGTAGATTTAAAGGGGGGTGGGGTAAAACTAGTACTCTTGGAGTGAGTTTAAAGCATTTGGCTGTCTTAAAGACAATGGAAATCTCATCATTCCTCAAAGTGGAAAGGCGCCAAGATGATGATTAGATTAACCGAAACACAAAGGAAAAAAAAAAGAAGATACTTACTACTTACTACTTACTTTAGGGCAGAGGTGCACATGAAAGCAGAACATCCACTACTATAAAAGTATTTTGATTGACAAAGAAAATAAGTCCACAGAGCAATCATTTGTCTGTCAAGAATTCTCAGCATTTAAGTAGGTTAGATTTACATAAAAAATGTGACCACAGGGCATCTACGGTGCACAATAAAATCAAAAAAAGCTACCAGACACAAAATGGAGAGCTGTCCAAAATATGTTTGGTTGTGTATTTATTTAGAAAATATTTATGCTCATGTGGTCACTCAGATGTTTCAAGCATGTTGTATTTGCATCAGTTAAAAAATACAGTGGAAAAAAAAACAATAGCTCTTCAATTCATTTTAAAAACCACATGTTCTGCTTTTCTGGAATTATTATCCTTACATAAATGACAGTGACATTCAGCAGGGTTAGACGCAGAGAAAAATTAGTTTCATTCTGCCTCTGGCTGGCTTGATAAATAAGCAGCTTATTTGACTCTCCACCGTCAACACTGACACAGTAGCTTTGTACAGCTGCCAGTTTGTCTCACTTTGATATTAGGACTGCACCTCTGAATTAATTTTGTTTTCCCTTCCTTCTTTTCCACTGCCAAAAACATTTCATTGTGCCAAATAGCAGCTCTTTAACAGCATGACAGGTTTAACTGCCAACCCAGTGATGAGTAGGGTTAATACTTGAGGTGACAAGGATTATGAAAGCTTTCACTATCTGTATAAATGGGGTGTTACTTGAAATAACCCTTTGACCCATAACTCACCCAGTCCATACTTTAAGTTCATATTATCCTGTAAACCCCTATTTTTTTTACACCATACACATCTTTTTTGGCACTACAAAATCTTTATAGTTGTACATGAAGTTGAGCCAAATAGTCACAAATGTTCCTCTCTGAAGTTGTTGAGAAAAAGTGATTCTAATTCAATCTCCTGACCTGCACTTTCACAATTACAAGTTTCAAGTTACAAGAAGATAATCAGTGTAGTGTAGAACAGCTGAGATTCACCTTTGTGAACAGAGAAGTTGGAGAGGAATTTCAGTCGTCAATAATTGCATCACAACAGCTGTTTGTGTTGCCCAACAACCGCAAGGATGTGTTTTGTTTGACGGTGGCATGAAATTGAGCCAGGAAGGGAAAAAAAACCACAGAGGAAACCTCTACTTCTGTGTGCCATGCTGTATTTGAGCCAAATATGACTTTCGTTACAGAAGTACCATTTATTTCTGCAGTTTGAGGTGCCAAATTCTTGGCCATCCTTGTGTATGGTGTTAATGTTAATGTTGTGTTTAATACTCAACATGGGCCTTAGGGATTTAAGACTGAATGTAGGAAGATAGAGCCATATCGTCATCCTGAACAAACTTATTTAAAGTTTGTTTCTCTCTCTACATGTTTGGCTGCCGCTCTGTAACAATTAACCCAGTTGTGTTTTGTTTTTTTTTATACAGGGAGTACCGGCCTATGGAGGAAGTGAGCTTCCATGAAAATGGCACCAAAGTAACAGCTGTCAACACTAAAACCTACATATTCCAGCCCAACATGTCCCGAGGTCCAGAGAGTGACCTCATTAGGACAGTCAACATCCCCGCCGTGGTGAGCTGAAGAAATCCATCAAATCACTAGATCCCCAGTGTGGTTTGATAATACATTATTGAGTCACAGTAGTATTATTTTCTTTTGACAGTGAAAGCATTGGATTTCAATACTAGCTTTCACATTTATACCTGTGGAATAAATAGCACAAAATATGGTTTTCCTCAGTTACAAAAATGATCCCCAGTTTTATTTATTTAATTTATTTATTTTAAATATTAAGTGCTTCACTCTTTGGAACAAAAAGGTTACAGCTATGAAATAATGCAGAGTAAATCAGGTGTTATGCCTTCCTAAAAGGTTATGGGATGATTTTCAGCAGCCACAAAAAAAGAAAAGGATTTCTAAAGAAATTCATAATTTTTTATACTTTTATAATGTTTATCATTTAGCGTTGATATGATGCAGATTTAATTTTTTACAGCTACTATTGATAATTATTAAACTAACTTGACAGAGAAATGCAATAGTTTACTCTTGCAGGTTACAGTTTGGTACATGCTGTCTAGTTTTTATCTAATAATCTTGTTCTGGTCTCTCAAGTGTTTTATTTTTCTTTATTGGAAGTGATTTCCTTTCACTGTTAAAAAATATAGCAGTGAATCAGTGATTATATGTTCTGTAGGAATGTGCTACTGTAATGTGAACATCCCTATATATTTTTTAAAAATGTTACACAAGTAAATGATTAATTTTGTCATAGAACTTATTAAATTTAGCTCCTTACATAAGAGGTTGTCTTTAACTTGACCCCTTTCCTTCCTCCCTCCTTGTAGACGGTGATGGAGAAATTCAAGAACTCTTGGGTGGCCAGCTTTATCTCATCCTACATGAAGTCCACAGGGGAGGGCCTATTCACCACCCGTACAGTGGGAGAGCTGCTGTGGGGATATGAAGATGAACTGCTCAAAGCCCTCAAAGTGATCAGACCCGAGCTGGATGACGTTTTCGGACTCTTCTACAAGGTCTCATTTCAGCATATTAATACATTATTGTATACATTCTACAGACTGAAGTGATTATATTCATGTAATGGTACAAAATCATCAAGATAATTGCACAGAAACCCTATAGAAATCACAAAAAAGTTTTAGATTAATTCTACTCTATAGACACACTTCTTTTGTTTTTTGTTTTTGGCTTTGTTGTGTGAGAGCTGTTTGTTTGTTTTTTTTTGCTTACAGTCCAATGCTTCCAATGATGGAGAATACATGTTCTTCACTGGCCAGCAAGACTACAGGGACTTTGCTCGAGTGGATACATGGAATGGTGAAAGGTAATTGTCTCTGCTGACCTGCAGCATAAAGTCACTCTGTAAATCCAATCAGTGAGAATCATTGATCACATGCAAATTCATTGGATGAGGTTGGGACAACAAGTAATATAATTATATATAAAATAATTGTCATATCACAGTTGATATAACACTATTTCTGGGGCTATCCATGTAATGATTAATGAGATAATTATTTAGGTTAATTGGTTAGTTTTTATGCTTTCTTTCATCTCTTTTTCTCTTTTAAAACCTAATTTCTGACTCTTCTGTCGAGTCTGCCAGTAAGATATAACGATGATCTTCCATACTTGACTTGTTAGCCAGGTAACACTGCACTTAGATGAGAAGATCAATACAACTCTTAAATCTGTAAGTTAAATATGAAGCTGCAGCCAGCAGGCAGGCCGCAGACTAAAGGCCCTTTTTTTGTGGAGGCGCAACAACCAGCACTCCGACTATTTGGTATTTTCCTGACCTTGAAACTTGCTTTGCCTGTCTGTGTGGTATTTTGGTGACCCTTGCAGAGCAAAAGGTGGGAGGAGAGGCACAAAGAGGTGGGAGGATCATTCAAATGAAGCAGCACAAAGCGAGTTGTTGTATTTTGGTTGAAATTTGGTCCTAGACATTGTGCTGAAAAGAGACGTCTCACAACCACGTCTGTTTATGGCGCAGCGTCAATCTGCTGCTGCTTTGGTGATTTTATCAACAAGAGCAAACTATATACTTACTGCAAACGTAATAACTGCAATAATGGATTAATTCTTGAAATATGAATAAGTTATTTAAATTAAACACTCTACAACCAAAATTGGCACAGAAAATAACCTTCAATGTGGTTAAAGTAGGAATGTCAGTAAATTAGTCTGCATTGAACTATGAATGAATGTGGATGATTCTTAGAGTATCTTTTGCCCACAGCTGTTTTATACTGTATGAAAAGATTCTCCTTCAGTTCATTAAATCCCTGCAGCGTCTGAAGGCAGCAGGACAGTTAAATCTGCTCCATCTGTGTCCATCTGTCTTTGGCTGCACATTTGTGGTGATGTGTGTTCATGTTGTGGCGCTCTGAACCATCCAGACATTTGTTTGTTGAGCTGTCATTACGCTTAACTGTGATTGGCACAGCCGTTTCAGAGCTATGAGACCTGTGATGTGACTGGCTGAGAGAGTGTTCAATAATCATCACACCCACTGATCCCTTTTGCACTTTGGGCTGCTGCACGTACATGAAACAAACTAGTAGGTGCGCATGGAGATGCCCACGCTGTCCATGCACAAGACCTACAACCTTGTGCTTGTTGTTGCACTTGCATGGTTAAAATAGGGCCTTAAAGCATTGGATTTTTCCTTTATCACACAAAGGATTTGTATTCGGTTTGAGCAGCAGCAGCTTTAGCCTTATTCTGACCTACATATGTTTTGCAATCTTGATCTACTGCAAGCTCACACCCTTTAAAACATTAAAAAAATATATTTTTTAGCTAACAAATTGTTTAGATGTCAATCAGCTGACAAAGGAGAGGTGTTGTTAGATGCTGGGTATTCTAAATGCATGAAAGTGCTTGATTTTGAAATGCATAAATGACAAACTGACGCAAACAAACACATTAATACTACACTTTTTTGTGTATGCGTGCAGCTCACTGAATTGGTGGACCTCTGATGAGTGCAATATGATAAATGGAACCAACGGAGCGTCTTTCCATCCAGTCATCACCAAGAATGAGACGCTCTACATGTTCTCCTCTGACCTGTGCAGGTGAGTTCCAAGTTTTCCAAGGACCATACTGCAAGACTAAGTGTATCCACAAATGTTTCTGAGCAAATACCAAATCATCATATTTATGTATTTTATGTGTATGTTCAGATGAAGCTCCTGGCATCTCTTGGGCTGATAGAATAAAAAGTGGAGTCAGAGCCTTTACATTTGACCACTAAACTCATTTGGGTTTTGTGTACAATTATTTTTTCATTGAGAATCTGTAGTGAATAGATGTTGAAAACACACTAGGTAGGTATTCCACTCAGTGGAAAATTTGCTTAACAGTTCTGAACACACCAACAGCTTTAGGTACTATAAAAGCAATCTCAATTAGCTATGGCTCTCTGTTGCTTTTTTTGTTGGACATTCTTTGTCTGGTCTTATCTGCCTGGCTTGAGTCAGTTAGGGAAACAGCTCTCCCCTCAATCATGCTAAGAATGTCTTCCTAAGCCTTTCCCTCAGCATTATTCAGGTCTGGATTATGGATGCCTATTTAACCTGGTTGCTTGCATAGCTGGTCAGTGTTAGCCTCTTGAATGAGGTCACTGCTAGCTTACTACTGATTTAGTGCTGCTTAAAAACAACTAATATTAATTATTTGTGATTGCTCATACATCAGAACAGAGAGTACAACGTATACAGGTCAACTAACTGCTGGCTGAGATTGTGAAGAGACTCAACAGTCAAGGTTTATGAGGCAGTGGCATACCAAAACATTGTGCTGAGTAGGTTTACTGTAAACCAGCTTACCATAGAGCAAAATCTGCGCAAACCTTTCCTCTTTTGTTGCTCTTTCAGCTTTACAGAATTTATTCGAGCCTGCAAAGATTAACCAGCATCTGACTCTATTTCAAAGGTCTCTGTATGCTTTATATGAGGAGGATGTGATAGTGAAGGGGATCCCTGGGTACCGCTTCAGTCCCCCCAGTGAGGTGTTCGCCAATCTGACTGTGAACCCAGCCAATGCAGGCTTCTGTGTCCCTGCTGGAAACTGCCTGGGCTCTGGTGTGCTTAATGTCAGTGCATGTAAACAAGGTGGGAAGTGCATTAAGCAGCTGGTGTATTATCATCACCTGAAATGTTGTTTTTCTGTATCTGCTCTGCTCAACATCTTCCATAATGTTGTTGTAACTGATTATTTTGTGTGTTTAGGAGCTCCCATCATAATGTCTTCACCACACTTCTACCAGGCAGATGAGAAATTTGTTCAGGATGTATTTGGCATGAAGCCTAAGAAGGAGCATCACGAGACTACCATCGATATCAATCCGGTAGGAATTCTAACTTTAATACTCGAAGATGTCATTTGTCTGCAAATTGTTAGTTCATGTTGAAAATGTAATAAACTGATTTGAAAACTGGCATAAAACTTGGCACTAAGACATTTTGCTTACCACTAGATGGTGAACTATCTCAGCTTCTTAACTTCTGTACCTTGGGGGAGGTGTATTCATTAGGTTGCAATCTGCAACTTCACCACTAGATGCCACTAAATCCTACACACTGGTCCTTTAAGGCAGAGTTTCTTTTTTTTAAACAGTGGTTAAAAATTAAAGCAGAGGTACTTGGTACAGAGCTGTCACCAGAGATAAGCTCTAACAGCTCTTATCATATGTAGTGATAACTGAGCCTGTGGCAAATCAGTGATTATATGAAGCAGACCAGAAAAAGTACTATGTCTTCAGATGCACATTGTGTGGCTAAATGTGTGTTTATCAGAAAGAATTTAAAAAAGATAAAAATATAAATATAAAATAAAAAGATAGTTACTAAGAGTAGTTTCATGTAATCCTGTATGTACTTGGGTTTGGGGTTACTATTTGCCGCCCCCTCAGATAATTCCTGACTCAGAGATACAGTCATTTTCTTCAGTGCATCGTCCACTTTAAAGCAAAATTTATATGAAGTTTTGTTTTGTCTTCGTGGTGCCATTTTGTATTGCCTGCTGGCAAAAGTATACATGATTTAAATATTTAAAACATTGCAATCCATTAGAGGAGTCCAAGATATTGTTAACAAAGTTATTTGGCTGATACACCTCAAGATCAAAGCAAGGAAAGATAAGTAAGGCATAAAATATTTGTGCAATAATTAATCAGTTTTAAGACAGAGTGTAGTTTGAGTCTCTCTGCAGATTGGAGGACATGTAGTACTTGCTTTGCATTTGAAGTTCAGTAATATATATCTGAAAACATGCTTTAACCATCCCCATTTAAAAAGAAAAAGTTGAATTTAGACATTATTTAACTTCTTTTTTCTTTTTGCAGTACATTTTAGAAGACTGCATTGATATAATTTTAAATGTTATCTATTAAATTAAAGCCTAGTCTTAAACAAGGAAGTAAAATGTGGAAAAAAAAGTTGCCCAAATAATTGTGACACGTACAGAACACTTCATTTTATACTAATTCACTTACACTTTATGAAGATCAACGTGTAAGGTGGTGACATCATAAAGTTACACGTCTTTGAACCCAGTAAACAAGCTACTGTCTCGTCTATTTACTCTCCCTAATATACTATAATCTTCACTGTGTCACCATATGACATCATTGAGACTGAATCCTGTCATAAATACTATGGGTGGCAGCGCCCTGTGCAACTCAAGAGGAAGACCAAACCATGTACATTTCCAGCTTCAGAGCTGTGAATTTCACTTTGATCACCTACGATAAAGATGTATGCAGATAATCTGTTTACAGCATTCATTAGTGTGTACATGGGATGGTTGGTTTGTTAGCTCTCAGATCAATTCTGCCGAACCAGATTTACATTTATTCATTTGGCAGATTCTTTTGTCCAAAGCGAAATACAAAAAGCATTGACTGAAAAATATTTTCAGCATAAAGATCTTGAACATAATACGTGGTGGCTTGATAACATGTGGTATTGCTGCTGAATATGCTAAATAATTATTAGAGGCTGTAATAGGACATAAATATTCTTACATTAGCTCTGACAGATGTGTGTATAGCTCTGCATACACATCAGCACTGTTAAATGTCGTTATTCACCTTTAATTTACAAATTAAAACTATGTGTTCCTAACAAAGTTTATTCTGTTTTGCAGCTGACAGGATTCGTCCTGCAAGCAGCCAAGCGTATCCAGATCAACGTCTATGTAGAGAAAATTCCCACCTTCAGGTAATCAACTCATTGACCTCATCGGTGTCTAGTTACTGCCTAGCTGTGGTGACACTGCCTCTTGTTTTATTAACCATACTGGCTTCATATTAAGCTGTAATAGCCGCATGACTACCATAGTCTAGGAAGGGTTGCTAGTAAGATAACTATAAAGCAGTTATGCCACCATCATCATGATGAATGGACTTTTGGACAGTCCTGCCTCACTTGTTACGCATCCACTTCACGGTCTGAAGAAACAAAACAGCACGATAATGTTGAGTCTAGACCTATCAGATAAACATGTTGTCAAACGATGTCTAGACAGACAAACTAACCTTGTAACAGAAACAGTTTTAACACTGCAACTATGTATTTACACACTGAATAGCATGTTCATAAAGATTTAGTTGTAAGACAACATCAAATGAAGTTTTCTGAATGTATCTTTGCCACTTATGTATTCATTTATGAGTGAATGTTCGGAATACTAATAAGAACCACAAAATAATACTGATGGTGGGAAAAACATTGTAAATAATTTCATTTTTCTTTCAGTCAAACGGGAAACGTGAGGACAGTGGTCTTACCTGTGGTTTACCTAAATGAGGTACAAACACACACAAACCTTTTTTGTCATAGTTGTCTCAGTCATACTAAAACACTGATTTGCAGGCAGATCATCAACAATCCAAATCCAAATTAAATGTATGCCATACTCAGAGACACAAAGAGTTTATTGTTCTTACCCATTACGTCCATCTGTCAGTCACAGAATCTCAGTGATGCATCTCATTGCTGGACTCTAGCATTCAAACTACACATTAAAATGTTTGCATTTATGTTATCAACAAGGTAATATTCAGTATTTGTTGCTGATTGGCTCAGACAGTGGTTTGTTTGTAAAGTGGATTCCTCTTTTTAAGATGGGATACCAGTGTCATTTAGCCTATGTACCCACAGTTAAGATTAATAGGCTGAGATCAATATGTGTCTTCCCTGTTTTTGTCTTTTTAAAATTAAAACCTTTGTTTAATCTTGCCTGGAACTAAGTCTATAAGACTTAGTTAGAGATAAAATTAATGATGGCTGAATTTAATTTAGCTGCTTCAGTTTTACAGTCGTGTTTTACTGGGACTGTAGTTACTTGAGTAGAGCAGAGCCATCGTCTAAGTCTATAAGACTTAGTTCCAAGTTTTTAAGAGACTTTAAGTCTCTATGAGTTGAGTCTTATAATGAGAGCACAAACAAGAAGACACAGATGTGGCAATAAAACTTTTAAGGTGACAGGTTTTGGCAGGGACCTTACTAGGCCTTTTCCATGGAAGGTATTCTGACATGTGGGAGTGGGAAAAGCACAGATGTAAATAATGAAATTAATGATGGCTGAATTTAATTTAGCTGCTTCAGTTTTACAGTCGTGATTTACTGGGACTGTAGTTACTTGAGTAGAGCAGAGCCATCGTTAATGTTATTAGTAACACCTGTGATTTTCTGCTGTGAAAAAGGCCTGTTTGTTCTAAATTTAGATGATTGACATTTTGAAAAGCACCTACTTTTATGAAAGCACTCAACTTGGGTGCAATAAATAACAGACACGAAATGACAGAATAATGAAGTTAAATGTTTACTGTAATAGATAATTGACCTCAGGTAGTGTTTTCTTTGTTCACTGTTGCCTCACTAGCAGTGTGACTCTTGGGATGACAATGTCAGCTGATCAGTCTATATCTCATCAAATATTAGATGGAATGCCATAATATTTTGTACAAATATCCATGGTGCACAGAGGATGAATCCTAATGACTTTGGTGATCACCTGACTTCTTCTTTACTTTTCATCCAGCACCATAATCAGGTCTAAATTAGACTTTTCCCATACTTTGGTTTATGACCAAATACTTGCAAAACTGATGACGTTCCCATCAGCCTCAGCTGTACTTTTGTTTAGTGCTAATTAGCAAATTTCAGCATGCTACCATGCTAAACTAAGATGATGAACACGCACTGTACTTAGGCACCACTGTACTTAGGCACCACTGTGCCTAAGTACAGCCACACAGTAGTGCTAGCATGGCTGTAGACTCTTGTGTCTGAAATCACTCCTTGTTTACTAGATAGTGCACTATATTTGCCCTCTGTCATTTTATTGTTGAAGAATTTAGAGTGTGCAAATTTTGCTTGCTCATTGGGGAATGTTGGGTCTCTGTAAATTAAAGAGTATGGTCTAGGCCTGCTCTATGTGAAAAGTGCCCTGAGATAACTTCTGTTTTGATTTGGCGCTATATAAATAAAATTGAATTGAAATTGAATTGGAATTGATCTCTATATAGAGCTCTCAAAAATTCCACACTGACATGAAAAAAAGTTGTATTCTGGCATGTACACTCCTTCTGTTGACAATCCCAAAATGCAATGCAGTGCATTTTATAGATAAAAATTACTGTTGTGCAACTCTACAGCTGACGGTGATGACACAAACTGATAAAGATTAGTAAATGTCCGAAATCTCACTTTACTCCTCACTATTGAGTAAACTATTGAGTGTCTATTATATAGGGAGTAGTGAATGAGTGAACGAGGGAGTGATTTCAGACAGTTTTATGTGTTGAGTTGAACTGTAACTCACCCCCAGTCTTTTCTCCCACCATCTTCGTAGAGCGTCATCATCGACGACGCCTCAGTCACAAAGCTGAAGGTGATTGTTCTCGAGGAGAATGTGGTGGTGAACATTCCTTTCATGCTGATAGGTCTAGGCATCCTCCTGGGAGGAATCTTCATGTTCCTGATGTGTCGACAAAAGATCCCCGAGGTGAGTGTTTGAGATAAACACTGATGAGTTTGTGTGGTCATGTAGAAAAGTCACTTTCATTTGAGTTTGTTCTGAGTTAGTTTAATAACCTTGTTAAACATTCTTAAAATTACGTCTATTCCTTTTCCCTCATTGAAAAACCCTAAATCAATAAATATGAAAATGTTTATCTTTGCAAAAGTTTAACTGCTAGACAAAAGATGTCTGGAGGCTTCAAGTTTCCACATCACATTTCTATAAGTTGCAGATTGGACCATGATTGGCCTCCCAATTTTTATTTTTTTTTTGTGATGTCACAAAATCCTGCTCGTAGATATACGTCTTAAGGCAAGAAACTTTCCCCCTTCAGCAGATGAATGTGAAAACTCTGCACATACATCATTCTGTACATTGAAGCTCAAACATTCATGTGAATAGATATGACTAATGTCTATTATGTACTATTAATAGACATAATATTTTATGGTAATATTTGTTTTGTGTGTGATTTCATTTTTCAGAGCACTGCTGCTGAACGACAGCCCCTGCTCTCATCATAGCACCAAAAAAGGATGTGAAAGAAGGAGGATTGCCATATTTGCTTTAGTATAAACCAACATTTCACAAGTTCAATGGATCTGCAGTTTTAAGCTACTCAAGTACAAGTTTCCTTTCGTAACCACATTTCCATCTTTTAAACAGTTTTTAATCTAATGCTTTTAGGATACAAAGTCAAGAGGACTGTGTTTGTTATAGGTTTGGGTTTAATGTTTTCCTTTCAAGTGAGTTGTAATGATTTTGAAATCCCTATTTCTCAATTTGAGTGTATTCGTTTTTACTTCTAAATATGGGATTTTAGATTGAAATAACTTGAAATGAATCATGTAAATCTCCTACCAAATCTAATTTTGATTGTTGAATTTTCTGGGGAGTCAAACCCCAGGAATTTAAGAGAATAATTCGACCAATATTTTTTCTTGAAATCGCTGCTTTTCTGAGTATGTGTGTGAGACTAAGTGTATGTGTGTGTCCATAAGACAAATGGCTACAGAACTGAAAATAGTGATGAAGGAATGTGTGTTTTTAAAAGTGAGCTGTAATAAGTTTTTAATGTGGTTTGGTGAGATTGTTGAGGCATTAATAATAAGAAAGTTTGTGAAGCTGCATTAGTGCAAGAGAAATGTTTTTCTTCTTTAATAATTTTATAAGATCAACATTTTTGTGTTTTTATATTGTCTATGCATAAGCAAAGTAAACAACAAAGTCCCTCTATGCAAAAAGACTGCAGCCAAAATATTTTACTCTTAAAGGTATAATATGTAGGATTTTCCTAAAAAAAAAAAAAACAATGTATAGACTCATACAAAAATAATCCCTCTCAATTATGAATCACTAGAAGTGAGTAGTGGTATATGTATCTACAGAGACCCTGCCCTCTGCCTGTATTTTATGATTTTCTTATTATTTTGCTGTGTTCAGGACGCTTCTGGGTGTCAACCTTTGGTCAGTGGGTGTGTAGCTCCTAGCCAATAACAGCACATGGGGTGTGGGGTCTACAAAATACAAGATCTGGCAATGCTGCACCTTCCTGCAGGGTTGTGCGGAGGTATGCAGGGGTGTGGGTGTGTTTATTTGTGCTTTAGAACGCAACCACCGTAAAACAATCAGAAAATCCTATTTTACGGCTTTGTTCTTGTTATCGCCACTCGCTCTCTTCATTTACTCTCTAGCTCGCTCAACCACCGCTGCCGCTCAGCTCGCTTTGGTGTCGTTGAGCCGGGGAGGAGGGGCCAACTTTGAATGCTGTGTTTACAAACACCAGCCAACAAATCCTGCATAGTATACCTTTAATGTGGTGAATATTTTTTCTGTACCCTAATATTATGGAATATTATACCATTCAAAAAGTGTATTTGAAAACAAGGTTTTATATCTGTAACAATAGTTTTGTAAACTTTTACATTTATTTTACATGACCTGTGAGGCAAAAACACTTGCATGTGAGTGTGTGTACATGCATACAGACTTTTGACATGTTTACTGCATGTTGCATGTGTTGCAGTTCTGTACATTGAGCTTTGTAAGATCAGCTTAATCAGCAGCAAACATAAATGTACAATTTTACAAAACTACGGTTACAGATACAAAACCCTGTTTTCAAGTACACCTTTTTGAATGATATAATATTCCATATGAAATTTGTTGTTCTCAGAAAACGTTGGATGTTTTTTGAATATGACCTTTGATAGTTTTTGTTCAGATGTATCTCTTCAGTGTCTTGGGTTGACTGGAGCTTTGAATCTGCAGTGAAATGGATCAGCTTCCTTTTGAAACCATATACTCTGTTGTAGTCTTTAGTGTAAACACAGTAATCTACAGTACGTGTGAATCATATCATGTGGAATAACAGCCAAATAGTATTACATCAACAGTAGCAGAATAAAGGGAAAGGTTTTGCATGGTGTGAAGTACCAAGTCTTGTCTCCTGATGGTGTGAAACACGCAATATTTTCTATCTCCTATTTCCAATACTTTACCAACTGTGTGATTTAATTTTTAAAAAATTTTAACTGAAGTCAAGTCATACTCTCACTGGTGTACAAACAGCTGAATGCTAGTGACACTACTGATAAATATTTTGCCAAATAGAAAACAGTGTTTTTCCTTTTAACCACTAGCAACGGTCCATAATTTTTATGGCTAAAGTCTGTACTACTAAACAGATTTGCTACTGCTAAATTAAATATAATGGAGTTTCTGTCCGGCACTACACAGAATATGTCACTAGAACATGTCATTTTTGTAATTTGACGACTGTTTTACACACATCACTGACAAGCTGTCTTGTGTTCATTTTGTTGTAATGTTTGTTTTATATGTAACAGAGAAATTTTTTTTAAACAGTAAAATCAATACTAAAAGTAAAAATCAATGTTTACACCCTCTCAGTAGGTCACATATGTAACAGTTTGCACATTGTCTTGTCATTTGCGCCAACATATCAATAAACTTTGTGTGCTTCATATTCTCTGAAGGCTTGTCCGTGTTCCCTCCATCACACATTGCAAAATTATTGGCTAACTTTTTCCTTTTTGTATAGAGGTCACCAGTCTAGCATGAATCACCTTATGACGAACTTGAGGGGTTGATCTGACTAATTTATTTTTTGCAGAAGTTGGAAATTTGTGTTGAAATGTTCCTAATTACAGTATAGCTGCACACACACACATACAAGTTTACTTAGGTCAGTTTGGGAACATTACATAGACTTACATTCATTTCCTGAAGACTTACCGTAATCTTAACCACTGACCCAAAAATCAGCCTTTACACAGCTTTTGTCCCCATGTGGACTATCCCCAATTAACTGGTCTTTAATCTGAAATGTGTCCCTGAAAGTATGTTAAGTCAGACATACACACATCACTCTTGATTTCAACAGATGAATCATTATCTAGTAAAACAAATATTTGCACACTACTTAAGGCAATTTTGAAAGAAACTATTGACAAATTACCTACAAACCTGCTATATAAATAATGAAGTTTTGTAAACATTTTTAAGAGGTTACACTTGAGACTTAACTACCTTCTACTAAAGTCTCTTCATCAAGTAATGAGAAAGAAAGAAGGGAAAATGACTCAACTTCAAATGACTTGATATTGGAAATGTTTCTCTTTCCATTTCTTTAACTACATGATCATTATAATGAATGTTCACTGTTTTGATCAGTCATACTTACATTATAGAGTATTTTCAGCTGGATAATTCCCATTTCCATTGCTGGTTGGAACAAACTTTGGGGTTGAAATGTAACTTAAAAGAAATTGGTGCAGATTATGATCACCAGCTGCTCCGTGTTTACAAAGGCTCAAAATTGTCTTAGTTTGTTTAGCAGTCTGTAGGGAAAAGTTTTGATAAACAGTGGAATTGTTCCGCATTTTGGGAAATTCCTGTATTTGGTTTTGAGTTAGATGAAAAGATCTATACTACTCGTTTGTAAATTACACTAAATATGAAGCTAAAGCTACCAGCTTAGTTTAGCATAAAGCCTGGAAGCAGGAGGAAACAGCTAGCCTGGCTACCAGCCCCATTAAAGACCCCTAATCAACATATTTGTAAAAGTGACAAGTTTTATGTTGATTATGAGCTGGAACTATCATGGTGGGTGCGTGTGCTTGCTAGGCAGTGGTCTCTTGTGAGATTTGTACACATTGTTTCTTCATTGTGTGCGTTGTACAAAATAATTATGTTTTACAATGTGACAACGCTGTGGTTAAGGTCTGATTAGGTTTAGGCACAAAACCTCTTGGTTAAAATCATGGTTTGGGTTAAAATGATCATTCTCATGAGATCTTACGCGGGTCTGGGGTCACCATCTAGACATGACCCTAGGCAACCCCCTGAAACTCCAGGAACCAATTTGCCTGACTGAGAAATAGCTCATAACTTCTCCTGAAACTACAACATCAGACACATTGTCCCTCTACATTTTCAATTAGCTTGCTAACGTCAATGCTAGCAAGTTCACAGTTAACATAATGGGCAAGAGAGGAGGCTAACTTTTCAGCTAAACTAGTACCAGACAATTGAATGCATCTTGGTTTGATGTAAATTTGTTTAGAAGTGCAAGTTGGAGGATTTTTTTCAGTTGGGCCTTTGGACAGAGCTAAGCTAGCTATTTCCCTCAGTGCTAAGCTAGGCTGACCGTCTGCTCTATAAGTTAGCTTCATATTTAACTGACAGATATGAAAGTGGTATTGATCTATTCATCTAACTCTCAGAAAGACAGTAAATAAGTGTATTTTTCAAAATGTCAAACTATCACCCCTAAACAGCCTCACATTCACAGCAGTATAACCACAGCTTTGCATTGTTGGCCAGTGAAACTTATTGGAACAAAATGGATGGAAGTTCCTGTCTGGCAAAACTGTAAATCAGTAGTCATTCTGGCACCTCTAATTTTACTGTAATTTTGGAAAATTAATTCTCTTTTTTTTCTCAGCCATACAAATCCAAACTAGCTTCAGGTTTCAAGAAGACCATTCATGTATCTACAGCATGTGGTTTAGTGGTAAGCATGGTCACATCTCAGCATGAAGGGGTCGGATCTTGGACCTGGTTCTTTCTATATGGAGTTTGCATGTTTTCCCTGTATTCAGACGGTTTCTTCTTGTAGTCCAAAGCCTGGCAGCTCTGGTGAATTATAGATTTCAAGGGTAAAATAAATGGTGGATGGGCACTTGTCGACAGTTTGTGTCTGGTCACACATGTACGGTTTCACTTGGATACCTCCGACGTGGAATTGTCCTCAATTACCGGGTTAAAGTGTACTTTGGTTTCCTGCAGATAACCTTTGACCTTGCTTTGTCATGATAAAACTGATAAGCACCACTGTGCAAAGAGGTTTACATCGTTGGCTTTGAGACCAGCTTCTCTGCCAAACCTTAGAGTCACTTATTAAAGCAGCTACTGTAATTGGAGAATTAATCTTTGACATCTGTCAGAGAGTAACTCCTCCCAACCTAATTAAAGCCTTTAATATAAGTGACATGGGACAGCACACCAGTACAACCACAGAACAGCTTATCTCTTGAACTTCATCTGTAAACAGCATGGGGACTCTTCAGCAGAGAATCATCGTTCTTACAGTTTTTCTGTGTCTGATCTGTGCCATTCAGGTAAACTAATAACCTTTATGTTGTTTATGTCCTGCATGGGAGAGTTGGCTTTATCTCTTTTGTTCTGCTAGACAACACTTAGCCTTTGATTTTGATGGAGTTACTGTATTTGATTTTATCACCATACATCATGAGGGTTATCACAGCTCTAAAAAGGTCTTATATTTACCTTTATAGGTCAATTCAATGCCCGCCCCTGAAGACTGGAATGGGTTGATCCAGCGGACCAAACGATCACTGCTGTGGCGCTGGAACAGCATGAAGCCAGTGGGTGCCAGCTGCAGAGATCACTTAGAGTGCGGCACAAAATACTGCAGGTACAGCAGAACCCCTCAGAGGTGTTAAAGCCTAAACAAAAACATGTTTGACGCATTTGGGAAACTAGAAGAAGTTTACTTGATCACCTAATTAGAAGAAGAGTTTTTGTCACATTTCATTTACTGCTTTAAGGGCTTTTAACATGAATAAATCTGCATCTCTTAAATGTTTTGTCATCAATGTAAAACCAGGTATTTTCCTCTGAGTGACATTACACAATATAAAATACAATATAAGACAGTGCGTCAGTTTTTACTGGCACACTAACAGCTCTGTTAATCATGTCCACGTGCATTTTGCATTGCAAGGACAAAGTCAGAAATTGATGACACTGCAATAAAATTCCTCCTTATCTTTACAGGAAAAATACCTGTTCCTTCTGGAAATCTCCCTGAAGAAGATATGCACAAACACAACTCCATCAGGGTGGCTGTATAGAAAGCAAACATCTGCTTTATGGACCAAAGATACCAAATTAACCGTCTGCAAAATTACTGCTATGATACTCCAGCTTGAACTGAAGACGTGCTGGCAGTTTATGACTCTGTATGTTCAGTCAAAGTAATCTGATCTGGCACTGCACTGCAGCAAAACAAAGCTGTAAACCCCACATGAACAATCAAATGGCTCCACCTAGACTGATATGGATTTCTAGCAATTAATTTCTTTATAAAATTTACAGGACATCAGACAGGCTGTATGAATATGAAATGGTTTAATAAGAAAATATAAATATTAATTCAACGTTATTTGTGAGGTGCTCTGAGTTTATTGTTTCATGTTATTATTATATATTTATTTGTACATATTGTAAACAATGTAAATACTCAAATATACTTTACATTTTTTCAAGAGGTTGTGCTGCCCAAATTTTGTTTGTCTTTAACTGTAAAACGAGTTTATAAGAAATTAAAATATTCCTCACAGTTCCTGCTACTCTTTCATTGCGATCGAATAATATGAAACAACCTTTGATTTTGGTTGGCAAATCATTTATCAGGTAAAATTTGATGATTCAGTATTTATTTATCCAAATCCATAAAGTGGTGATGCTCTTCTCATAAGTCTTCACTTAAAGGGAGAAGCTTAGCCCGACCGCTTTTACATGTTTTGAATTATTATACTTTTTTTTTTTTTTTTTTACTGTTTTTCATAAAAAGCTCTTGTTATACATAACAAAATGCCAAAAGAAATTTGAAATTCAAATATATTTACATAAATGTTGCCCATTCATGTGAATAATGACACCAAACTGACTGGTTACTGTGTCAAAGGCAGCAGATATCATTGCGTCAAAGGTTACTTTTAACCTAAAATGAACAATAAGGTTGTTGGGAATTGTGAGGATATTTTTGACATGTTAATATGTCAAATGCTTAGCAATGTGTGGTTTGGAGACAACAAATGTAAGAGCTCTCTCAGCTCTTTTATGTGTTGTGATAATGAGGAGAGCTGATCATGTATGGTAAAATGGTGGTTGAGCTCTGATATCCGTCCACTGCAGTACTGATGTCTACATGTGGCTCAATCCAGTACTTAAACAGGTTAACATAGTAGACTCGATGAGGCTTCCTCTTTTTTACCGTGCTGGGATATATGTTCACATAAAGTGATGCTATTGAGCAAGTGGTCTGGGTAGGGATGCTCTCAGACCGACAGGCCTTCAGGCTTCCAGCTGTGGAGGAGCTCAAATGTAGAGAAGCTGGTAAATAGCATGATACTTCCTAAATGACACAGAAAACACAAATATTATCTTCATTCACTTCCACAGTAAACCTTTCAGGAGGCTAACATTTAGTCAAGACATCCATCTGCAAGACATCCAGTGGTAAAGAAGACTTCAAGGAGCACGCACCGTCTGCTATGAACAACGAGATAAAGCCTGTCCCTTGGTTAGTCAGGATTACCTTTCATGCCCATATCAGAGAACAACATTACCGCTATGTGGATTATTGCCTAATATGTGAAATTTACCTATGATGGGGACATTCACATAAAAGTAGATGCATCAATAGCTGAACACTGACTGCTCATTTTCACCACTGGAGGGCGACCTGAGCCAAGTTTAGTGAGACGAACATGGTACCACAATATCAGTGGTGTGACCAATAAACTGTAGTATTGTATAAACTAATTATTTCAACCACTGTTTACAATTTATATGCACCAGTCTACCTTTTTTTTGAATAGCAAACATACAAATGAAGCTTTTTTTAGATAATAAAAAGAGGAAAACATAAGAAATTAAGGAAAGCTCTCATGAATACAATGTTAATTCAGTATAATTAATTACAATCATGTTTTTCCCCTAGTAGGCAATATGTCAAAATTATGATTTAGTGTTTCATATTTCAAAACCTGCATTTTGATTTCTGTGCTGTACAGCAAATTTGAATTGAACTTTAATTACTTTTAAACCCTAATAAAACAAAATTCGTGCAACAGCTCCACTGAAGTGATTATTACTACCCTTAATAGGAAAACAATTGAAAGAGTATCTTTTTATAAATACATTGGTTTCTGGCTTGATGACAAGCTGTGCTTCAAAAACATATTAATGAACTGACCAAGTCCTTTAAAGCAAAACTGGCATTCGTTTTATGGAAATAAGGCATCCATTACCCAGAATTGCAGAAAGCAAATTGTTAAGTCAACCTTCTTATCCGTTATGGACTATGGTGATGTAATTTATATGCACTGTCCTGCCTCTACTCTTAAATCTCTTGATGCAGTCATTCTGTCCTAAGGTTCATAACTAGGGATGGCTTTAGAACACATTGTTGTATACTATACTATAGTATATATATGTATACTATACTAGAGAAAGCTGTGTGGCAGTAATTGGTAGTGACAAGAGAAAAGCACTGCTTTTTATTTATTTACACTTATTAGCAAACTTCTGGGGTATCTCACATGTCTTTTTAACTACAGATCATTGGCAAACTGCACTAGGTCCCAAGACTATTTGGTCATCGAAAATCATCATATTAGTACTAAGATTGGGAAACTGGCTTTTAAAGACTTTGCTCCACACAAGTGGAACAATCTGCAGAAGCTTGTAAAATTAGACAAACTAATCCTTTTTAATTCAAATCTCTTTTGACTGACATTGACATTTATTGTTTTTTATAAGTACTGTAATCAGGGCGTCCTTGTAAAAGAGAGCTTGGGCTCAATGGTCCTCCCTGTTTACACAAAGGTCATATATATTTGTGAATCATCATTATAGCCAAAAGTCCTAATTTTTGGCACTGTGCTAAAACTAGACTATAAGTTATAAAGTTACTCATGATGTTTATTTTATCATTCTTTCAAAAACAAACAGAACAAAAACAGAAAAAAAGTGTTCATGTTGAACTCTTTTCCTACCAAGTGTCTTGGATACTTTAAGTGGCAGGAATTTCTCCCTCCTCATTGGTTAAAGCCGCCGTGACGCAATATCTCCGCCAGCTGGAGTGTTGCTGAAGCGGCGGTGTGGAGACTGCTGTGTCTGTCCGGACATCAGCGTCGGACCGGTTTCATATTACCCTTTATAATAGTTATACATCACCGGAATAACCCGTCCATTTTCACCCTAGATATCAGGTAATATAACTAAACAATTAGCTTTTTTAATGCATCTTTGAAGTCCAAGCTGCGTCGAGCACTCGCATATTTTTTTAAAATAGTTTGGTTGTATAATTTTGGACCTTGCCACGTATTTATGAGACACCTACATAACAAAGTCACCTAGAAGAAGAGGATGGATATCGTATGGCGGCTGGTTTCAAGTAGGTGTGATTAAAGCGGATGCGCAAATGCACGAGCGCTTGATTTTATGTGCTTTGGAGTCAGTTATTCACTCCTATGTTGATTCTATTGATTGAAATCGTTTGTCTGACTTTGTCTGGGTTTAAGTCTGCCTATGTGTTTAGTGTGTGTGAGAGCAAGTGTGTGTGTGTGTGTGTGTGTGTATGAGGGAGATATAGATGCTCCTATCATAGATGCTTCTTTGACATGTGTGCACACCAAAATCTCTTGATTTTTTGCAAGTTGTCCTACTTCAGCCTGTTTGAATATTTAACTTTCGTTATGCAAACCAAAACACACACACACACACACACACACACACACAAGAATCTGACTAGACAGTACAGCTATCATTGATGACAGTCTTCTTCTCCGTCTGCTCATATTTCTTTTACTTTTTAGATTTAGGTCAAACATCACATCTGATCTGATCATGTTTAACAAGTACTGAGTTCTTACTGAAACTTTTCCTCACAAGAATATAGATCAATATGAGCTGTAAAGATGTCGTCTCATTACAGAGAGACCTCGCTGATAACGAGCAGCAGCATCATGATCTGAGTCTGTTTCCAAGCAGATCATCGGTGGGCCTCAGACTCTCCCAGACAGAACCACGAGTCCCATCCCTCATGTGAGATGGCTGACTTGATGTGACAGACATTTCCCGGTGAAATAGTTCAGCTAATCACAACCATCTCAGTGTGCTCCAGTGCTCAGAGGACAGAGCTATTTGGCATAGATTTTTGTGCCGCAAGTTCAGGGCCTTCCTTCAGAGACAACACGCGAGAGTCGTATCCGCTTTGCAGGGAAACCGTTAGTCCTCTGCAGACAGTTAGTCAGTCACACTGGCCTACTTTCTTGTGGTATTGAACGGTTGAAATTAAGCGGACAGGATGAATCAAAATTCAATGCAAAGTGCCCCCTCGAGGATCATATCCCTCATATTACATTACTACATACTAGAGACATTAGCCTTAATAATCAAATGATAACTGATAAATGATTCAATGACAAGCTGGGAAGTGTCCTTGAGCAAGACACTGAGCACCAAATTCAGGGCCTGTGATTAAAAGCCTGCTGACTCTGCCTCTTGTGAGAAAGAGTCATGCAATTAACTTGACTTACTTGACTTAAGCTCTTTGCTCCTCTAGGGAGCATAGGCCATTGACAAATTGTTGGTGCTTCTTTTGAGATCTCCCCAGTTGAGCCCACTCCTAGACATTTCTGCCTAGACACCTCGTCTCCAGCTGTTCCTCTTTTCCTTGTTCCTCGGGGGTGTTCGTCAGGTGATGTTTGTCGCAGGTTTTCCGAGGGTGTGTCCAATCCAATTCCACTTTCTCCTTCGAATTTCTAAGTCAGTGGGATCCTAGCTGGTTCTTTTCCACAGGTGCACATTGCTTACTTTGTCTCTCCACCAAATGCTTAGTATTCTCCTGAGGCAGGTGTTAATGAATGATTGCAGCCTTGTTTGTTGTGTGTTTTGTTGTTTTCCGTGTCTCTGATCCATTCAGCATCACCTGCTACACATTGGAGATAAAGATGCATATTTTGGTATTGACTGACATGTGTTTTGAGCTCCAGATCTTCCTGCGCATGTTAAACAGCACCTTTATGCAATTAAGCTTTTTTTCAGAAATAGCAGACCCCAAAATGCTTGATGGCTAATCACATTTAAATAAGAAATAATGTCATGTAATTGCATCATATCAGGAGGACTAGAAATAGACCAACTGTATGAAATGTATGCAATGTGTGGGTGTGCCAAAATTAAAACCTGGCTCAGGTGTTGCAGAAGGGGATTATACTCTATGTCTGCATTTGGCAGCATTTTAAAAAAAAATAAAAATTAAAAAAAATGTTGTTGAATCAGTACTATGAAGAAGGTTCACCACAGCTACCTTTCAAAAATTATGAGTTTTATGGATAAATGATGTCCTGTCTTTAAGCAGCATCATAGTTCAGTATTCTTTATTCTACCAGCTTTAAAAGGCAAGACAAGGAGAGTGCTCTGGTCCTCTGTAATGGCACATTCAGCTGTTGAGAGACTTTGTGCACAATATACTTAAATATCTAAAAAAGAGGTGTTATTTGGCTGCAATATGAAATTCTAAATCATCTCCTGGTTCTGTTTTAGTATTAAAATTGCACCATAAACATAGATTAACCCAGTTTATTAGGGATTCATGATCAGAAGCTACTGTATTGCCTTGGGGTATTACTGCCTATGAGCGTGTTATTGAAGTGTTTACTCTTTGTTCCCATGGCAGGGATGTTGTTTACTGTAGCAATGTAGTGATAAAGAGGATTACCTCTTCATGGTCATCTGCAACAGATGTTTATATTGTTTACACATCATACCCAGACAGTAGCACAACAACACTGTCATAAGACTGATGTGTGCAAAAAAGTGAAAGACATCTGAAATATTTAATTTTATGAACATGATTTTTCAATCTAGTTTATATACACAACATAGCATCAAGACTATGTAACAGTATTGAAGGAGATATCAGTGGATGCTGTATGTTTTTTTTATTGCTGGTAATTTAAATCAATTGTTTAATTTGCATGCACTTTTCTCTCTTCTTCTCTGTGGTTGAATGTCATAACATTAAACTACCCGCACTTGCTGATGTTTAAATATTTCATGTGCAGAGTTTGCAGATGCTTTGTAATTACTTTTGTAAAACTTAATATATTTCATGAAAGGATGACTATCATTATTATGCAACTTGTGTTTACCTTTTTTATTTCAAGCTGGAGGTCTGTAAAATCAGAAGAAATGCCTAAATGTGATAGAACACTTTCAATTAAGTAAACTGATGTGAAAATGTATTTACTCTTAGCAGTGCCAGCGGAGCATCTCTGCAGTGCAGCTGCCCTAGTTACAGAGCAGCTGAGTAACTGTGATAGCCTGTGGTTGGACCAGGCAAAGAGAGGAGGAGTTTGTTAATGGTTGACTGAATTATGGAGGGTAGGCTGCGCTGAGGGCCAGAAGCCGACAACACAGTAGGAGTTTGACTGGAGGACCAGTGGTGTGAAGTGAGGGAGCAGACAGCGCTAGCCTGCAGTCCTGCTTTATGTTTTTCTATTTTGGTTTCTATTACATGTAATTTTTTCTCTGAAGACTCCCCTTACCTCTCTGACTAATCGTGTTGCATATTCAAAAGGTCTGGCACCTTAATACACAGAAATTGAAGGCAGCTAACCACTAAAATCTGTAACTGGGTCCCTGAGGCAATGAGCCTGTCTCAGCTTCTACAGCTAGAACGGTCACTGTATAATTTTGACACCCACACAGGCAATGTTTACACCTTAATCTGTGTATGTGATGAGACCACATTTAGAAAGACCAGTGTGGCCAAATAACTGAGAGAAATCAAGGAGCAGGCCCACAGGGAGATCAATATAAACACTTCATATGCATACACCAACAACATGATTTATATGTATTATATGTCACGTTAAAACATATCTGCATCATCCAAATGTACAAATGGTGCATAATGGCACCTCCACTCTACAGTACACAAGTCTAACCTTTTCTGCAATCCCCTTTCCCTTCCCTTATACAATTGAGTCTAATACTTCTCTCAACTTTATTATTTCATGAACTTGAGCTTTTTACTTCTCATTAATATATTGTCATGGAGCAAGTTCAATGCATTTTCCATCACTCTGGATGACCAAACTGTATTCAGGCTGAATATACAGCAGTAGTAATAACTTAATGTTCCATGTACCTAGAAAACTTGTGAACATGTTTCTTCATCACTGATACCACATTCAAAGCATCTTTATCGCTCTTAAAAGTGAATCTATTCTATTCTGTCCTTGCAGGATTTAACTTCAGGATCATGGTGTCGGTTGCCATCATTCAGCCTCCACTAGTATGATTGGAACCACCAGTCTTTCAGGGGACACCCTGATAGCGTGCCACTTCCCTGTGGTTCAGCTTCCCACTTGGCAACTTCCCGTCCAGGCCCTGTGCAGCTCAGCCAAGAGGCCCAGTCGTCTGTGCTCAGTGGGCCTGACTCGAGCTGTGTCCCTCCCAGAGCGAGACTCACTCAACCGGGAGCACACCTTCACCGGTGGCCGGAGGCCTTTCTCTAGCAGCTACAGTAGTCTCAATGAGGACCGAACAGAGGAGGAGGGGGCCAGTGACAGCAGCGGGAGGTACGACTCCATCTCGTCGCCAGAGGAGACGAGTTCCCATCTGAAGAAGGAAAGCTGTAGTGCTAGAGGTGGTCTGCGGTCACACAACTCATTCCTTCCCAATACAGAGCTAGATGAGGAGGAGGAAGATGAAGATAGTGATGGAGATAATCTACACAGATATCATGAGGACTCATCTTTTGTGTTGCATGGAAATTCCAACTGGCCACTAAACAATGATACCAGAAATGATACAATATCCCACAAGGACATGGACAGTGAATGGGGCAATGAGGGGACTATGTTGGCGACTGAGAGCGACCAAGAGTGGCTCTCTAACCAGCCTAACCAGCTGGACTCCCTGCAAACTGAATGCCAGTGCTTTCATGTGAGCAGATCTGGCATCATGATGCTGGCTTGTGGAGAGCAGGACTCAGACAGAATGGGGGATAACATGTCCTGCTGCATCCACAGCCAACACAAATGTTCCCCAGAGTTGTTCTCCAACACTCAAGCAGAGTATGTCAGTGACTCTTCTTGCAACAGTTCTGATGGCATCTTGGTTAACTTCTGCACCATCTATAACAAAAGCAACAACCCCGCCACGCCTCATGACCTCAGCAGCCCGGCAGTTCACCCCTCTCAGTCATCTGAGGGATCTGTATTCCTCAACCTCCAACCTGTTCCCCAGACTCCGACTGCAGATGTTCAACAGGATGACACGAGAGTTTATGCGCCCCCAAAAGAGGAGGTTGACCTGGCGCCCTCGTCTTCCCATTGGTCTCCTCAGGGTCTCGACTCTAACTGCAATCTTTATTCCCTGGAGCCACTACCCCCGGGGCTCTCTTCTCTGGAGGTATCAGACCTGGCCGCCTGTCTACAAAGTCAGGCAACATTGGCCATAGGGACCAACCAGAAGTACTACAAGCTTGTGACTTGTGACCTTTCCTCCCAGTCACCCAGCCCAGCTTGGTCCAGCCTCACCAGCTGCCCTGAGGGTCAGGGCAGAAGTAGCCCTTTCGCTCCCTCTGAGCACCTGCTTGTCAATCATAAGAAAGAAGGACAACACAAAGAAGTCAAGAAGGTAATCTTGGAATGAAACAGCCCTCCTCCTTCTGCCGAATTAGATGATGGGTATACCTAGCATAGACCTTTAGATGTAAAATACAGAAATAATATGAGTCTCATATAGTGGTATTTGAAAAATAAGGCTCGCATTTATGAATAGAAGAAAAAGAAAACAATACAATTGCATAAAATACACTAACAAAGGCGTTGTATGCACTGTTTTATTAAGGATGAGGATCATCATTCTTACAAGTGTAGAACAGGAAGTTACTGCGTTTGACCTAGAATTAGTTCTAGCACATAACCCCCTGGTAAAACCAGTACTTGTCAGTTTTACACTTTGTTTTTGTAAGGATTAAACAAACAAGATAATTTTGTGTAAATTAATGAGTTTTAGAGTTTGAAGGCAGATTTTTTTTTTTACCTTTGGACCAGTGGCATTGCCAGAAATATTGTGATATGTGGGCTTTGTACATAATCGGGTGGCACAAGTATGCGTTACTGAGCCTGAGATAAGCCTGGGAATTCAGTTATGTCCTAATGTTAAATCATCTTATTAGATGGCCTCACAGTGCAAAATGGCAAGGCTTGGGTCTGGGGATGCAATAATGTCATCATAACGCACAGTGAATTCTCTTTGGAATGAAAATAGTGAACAATTGTGGAGGTGACTTGTCATAAGTAAACTTGATTCCTGACAATCTTCTTCTATGAGCTTGATTTGATGAGACTTGTTGTTGCCCACTCGCCACTATTCATACATTTAATTAATTAATTCATCACTTGAATGGGTGGCACACAAACCCAGACCTACCTGTACCTATTTGTCCCCTTTGGACAGAGCCAGACTAGCTTTTCCCCTTTGCTCTCAGTCTTCATGCTAAGCTAACTGTCTGCTTGCTTTAAATTCATATTTAGCATTCAAATATGAGAGTGAGATCAGTCTTCTCATCTCAGCAAGAAAGCCAATAAGCTATTTAAGTTAAACAAGTTTCCCAAATTGTCAAACCGTTCCTTTAATGAAGCTGCAACTTGTAAACCCTTTTAAAATGGTGCCTTATTAAAAAGTGGTATCAACATGTTGTGGGAAAATGCATATGAGATTTGGTTTTGTAAACTTAAACAGTTTCATGTTTTTTTCACCACCATCAGGAGAAAGAGGATCAACAAAAGGAAATAAAGTTCTCCTCTGCACAGTGCAGCACCGGGTTTGACAGCTCACAGTTTCAGACCTATGATTACCAGGTTGCCACCACCTCCACTGAGAAAGCCCTCTGCAGGAAGAAACATACTGACAGCATCCAAAACCACTCCCACACGCCTGGTTTGCTGTGCCCTAGACATTGTAGCCCACATAGCTGTAAATGCCAAGGTACAAGTGCTGCATCCACACAGCCATCTGTGACTTTGGACCAGGAACATTGTGCCACTGATGCTACTGAGAAGGGTAAGGCAATGTCTAAGAGAGAAGTGTGATGTTTTCTTTGTTGCTTGGTTTTATGAGTGGGAGGGTAAAATAAGCAAAGATACAACACCAGAAAAATGAAAGAACAGGAAACAGGAACAGGAAAAATGTTTTCTTGTCCTCTTCTTTCTTCTCAGGAGCATGTGCAGTTGAAAATCCAGTGGTACGCTACAGTAAAGCCCAGAGGCCAACCTCTCTGCCCATCCAGCCCTTTGTTCTGATTCCCAGTGAAAAACCCCAGGCCCAGACCCAGCACTTGGGCTGTCTTCTGGAGCAGTACATAAATCAAAAGAGCAGCAAGTCTGGTAGCTCCCAACCAAGCTTCAAGTTCAAGGGCAAAAGAAGTCAGTGTTTTTCTAATCTTCAGCTATCACCAATGGGCAGCCAATGCCCCATCTTCCTTGAGGCTCCTTCGAGCTCTGATAGCTGCTCCACCTGCACGCCAAGCCCAGAGCGCTTCAGCCGCAGACACACATGGAGCCAGTCCAGCAGAGGCCATGGACGCCCAAGTCCATGTACATCAAAGAGCAGCCGAGATCCAACTCACACCAGCCCAAAGCCCAGACTGGTTCAGATGCAAGATAAAACAAGCCCATACTCATGCAACACTCAGACTAACTCTTTTATAGATCTGACCTCAGCCCCAAATCCGTCCAAACTTGTTAAAATTCCTACCTACCAGGACCTTATCAACCTCACCCCTGAGCAGAGCCATGCCAACACTGAGCCCAAAACTCAAAGTCCAAATCAGACCCACAGCTCCTACCATTCAGTATTCTCTCACACACCACCCACTTTACCCCTAACCACTGACGCCCATCACCCAAACCTGCAGGTGTCCCTGTCTCCTCCAAAAACTCCACAACCTCAAAAGAAGTCCCTTCAGTATCGCGCTGCACCTGCAGCTGACTCCGGCTTTTTTCACGGTAGTTTTACAGCTGCCCTCTCCTCAGTTGCTCCGCTCTCCTCTTTGAGTTCTTTGCTCTCCTTGGCTGCTTCTGGGCTGCATCCACAGCAAACCCAGGACTCTGCTGGGAAGCAGAGTCAGAGTCAACACAGCGAATCTCTGATCCTGAGTGACAGGCCGCCCACAGAGTTCTGCCTCTCGCCTGATACATCTTATGAGTCTATGTCTATCAGCCATCTTCAGAGGAGAGGTGAGACTCAATTAATGATATGATATCAGTGTGCATAAAACATGTGAAGCTGAATGGAGGAAAAAATGACCAACTAGTGATTTAGTTCCTCCTTGATTGTCTATCTGGTGATGAGCTGTTCTGGAGAGCAGCATTAAAAACTCACTGTGCTGCAGCAGTGCCTTCAATACCCTGAAGGGGCTTCCACTCAAACATGACCTATTTTTAACTCTCCCTGCACAGGATTGGCTGAGCCTTCTGCTCTGTAGCCTATGTGTGTGCGACTGCAAGCTCCAAGAGAGGACAAGAAAGAGAATGATGCAGTAGAAACAGTGCTAATGATTTATAATACAGCTAATCATTTTGCTCTAGTGCTACCATATGGGCCTCTTGGTGCGAATTTAATTATATAAATGTGAACCTTTTGAGGTGGACGATCAAAGACAGAGACATTTGCAGCAGCAGTGAACAGTCAGTGTGGTGCAGCACTGCAGGCAGCTTCAACATGCATAAAGAATTTACCGTGACATTTGCAGAGGCTAGCCAGAGATGGAGACAGAAAGGCAGGGAGAAAAGCAAGTCAGTGAGGATCACTGCTGAAATGGAAATGGAGGACTCTTTCATCTTCAGTTCTCTTTCACATTTGCATTCCTCTAATGTGATAATGAACCCTGAAAGCCGTCTCTCATATTTTTATGTGTTTGACCCAGTTAGTGAGGTGAAAATCTTACAGTTACTGTTGTTTATTAATGTGTTCTGAAAGTTAAAAAAAAATTGTGTTTCTAATATAAATAAACATGTTTCAAGATTTTTCTCAAAATGAGTGTCTGTACCTTTAAACAAAGCGGATAGCATGAAGGAGATAGCAGCACAACAATGAAGAAAAATGATATTTCTAGAAAAATCTTGATTTAAGTTGATTTATCCTGAAAACAGATTATAAGTTATCACACACACATTAGCAGATATATTCCACTTAGAAAATATGACTTTCAGCAATGAGTAATACATAGAAATGTAATAAGATCTGTATTTCTGCAATGTAACATGTACTGTCATATAAATATTTCTGTTTTTTGCATCAGCCAACAGAATGTATAAGGCATTAATTACAACTTCAGCTCATCCAACCTCTGCTCCTTTGCTTGTCCAATGTCTCTAGGTCTGCTGAGGTCTGTAAGCAGGGCAGTGGATTTGATTATGGCTCATTTTGGCAGCAGCAGAGACCCTGAAGAAAAGGTATGAATTGGCAGAGTCAAGCACCTTGAATTATGGATCACAAATGAAAAGTGCCATTAAAATTACTTACAGTCTGGGATTGGACTTGATTAACTTGTATCAGCAGGAAAGATACTGTATTATATTATGTTTCCTCATGCCACAGATGCGTCTGGGTAACAGCTCTCGGAGTCCCACAATTGCTGGTCTGGTCCTGGAACACTTATGTCCAACGATCCAAAATATTTTAGAAGACGGTCTCAGGGATCATAAACTGGATCTCATCATCGGGCAGCGCCGCAACCACTCCTGGAATGTGGTGGAAGTCTCTACTAGGATCGGTACATGCAATTAAAGTATAATGTAGTGATCATGATTCAAAGGAGCTGTCATGAATATATTTCTGGATCTGTTTGCCACGCAGTACTAGATGGTTGTTTGGCTTGACGTACTGGTGGAGCAGCATTGTGCACACTGTGATCTCTTTGATTAATTCTTTTTTTATGTCTTTGTCCATTTCCGCTACAGGTCCGTCGACCAGGGTCCTGCACAGCCTGGTCTCTAAAATCAGACAATGTCCCCAGCTCACCAGCCACTGCATGAGACTGAGAGCCTTCATCATGGGTCTGCTTAAGTATGTACGAAATTACTTCTGATGACGCTAATGATGCTAAAGAATGCTAATACTATTACTGTACTTACAAGCATCATCTGCTAATAACTTGCTTTCTTTTAGCTTGAGAGCTTTGGAATTCTGGCTCAGTCACCTTCAGAGTCAAAAAGGTTAGTACACATTCAATTTTATTTTATTTTTTTCTAAATAGCTGTTACAATTTTCCTTGAATGTAAACAAATAATTGATTGTCTGTCTTTCACCGTCTCTGTAGATGTTGTGACGACATACTACCATTCTTGGGGGTTCCTGTCCATGTCACTGGATCGGTGTCAGCCCTTGTTTCAGGAGCTGCTACTTCTGCTGCAACCTCTGTCTGTGTTGCCCTTTGACCTCAACTTGCTCCTGGAGCCCCGACTGTTACGTAACAGGCAGCTGTGTTCTGAGGAGCAGGGTGTTTCTCCACCTCCACCGTGCTCTGCCCTCTTAGTGACCAGCTGGCCACAACTGCAAGCTGACAGAAAGGCGGACAACAGCCACAGCAGTCAGTCTAAGATTTCACACCAGACATGTCTGCATCACCAAGAGTCTCCCAGTTCCCAGAATTCAAGTTGCTACAAGCAGGGATGTGGAGAGATGCATGTGAACAGGAGTCCATTTTTAGCCCCTATTCCAGAGTGGTGGCCAAAAGAGGCTGACCTCATGGATGGTGTGGTTGAAGGGGAGGACTGTAGCCACAATTATGCAGATACTTGGTCTCAAATAAGTATGGACAGCAGGCCAGAAGAGAGCAAGGGAGAGAAAGACAATGGGATCCCAAATGTGTCACCTTGTGTCCAGGTTGAGAGTCCTTGTCAGGGTGGTCTGCGCTGGGCCAAACTGTTTGGAGGAGCTGATTCTTCCACCAGGACAGAGGAAGTTTCTCAGAGTCACAGTGGAGCACAAACCAGAAGGTAAGAAACAGTACAGACTTTGTGGTTTGATTTTCACACTCAAACTTTAATTTGTATACTTCCCGAATCTTGAGTAGATTTCTTTTTTTTGTGAGAATGGGATCTAGATTGGAGGACTTGACACCGTAACTCTCTACTCATAACCAGTACCTCTCTGTCATTGGTTATACAGGCACAGGCGACCATCACAGTGGCTGCATTTGGACAGATCGCAGCTTGGACTTTTGGCTCAATCCATCAGGTCCATGAAGCTAAGAGGAGCTCAGACTGACAAAGACAAGGACTGTTGAAAACTAAACCCTCTGTGCGTGGAGGACCGAGTGGAAACTATTTACTGTGATAACTGCATGATAGTACATAGTCCTGCAAAACACAGTGCTCGATCTCACTGCTGCACTGATCAGGAAGCACTTATTTTACAAGATTAACAGCTTTCGCAGTGGCCCTTAATCATCAAGCTTTCATGAGTTTAAAGGTGGACTGCTGCACCAGCTATTCATAAATCCATTTCTAAATTTGTATGAGCAACATCTTAGTACAGACTTTAGAAATGTGTAAATGGTTGCTAGGAAACTGAAGCAGCACAAGCTGTAACATAACTGCCAAAAATGACAGTTTTAGGGGCCAATCTATATTTTTAACTTAAGTGCTATTTTTTGTAAATGTTGGTATCACTTTGTTTTACTTATATGCATAAATGGAGAAATATTTGTTTCAGACTATTCATGCAGTCTAGAATTAGTGGAAAATATGAGATTACACTAATCTAACTGAGGCTATTTAGCTACATTATTAGCATACAATAACATTTTTCAGTTTGAGGTATATTCTGCTATTTTTGTGAAATGTAATTTAAAATCTTTTGAGTTTATCATTATTAAACAGCATGTTGATCAAGTGTCAGGTCAGATGTGTTTGACTCTTCAGTCAAAACTGGTCAGATATTAGCAAACTAACGTTTTGTCAGTTGGTTCAGTAGCTACTCAGCAGTTAACTGTGGCAGTTACTGGGTTGTATATTTAACACTAGTAATAATAATCTCTACGTAGGAAACTACTTTGTGTGGAGCATACAAATCTCTACTTATTGAACGGTCCGTGTACATTTTAACTGATTTCAGCACTAGAATGACACGTACATTATAAATAGGCAAAGCTTGAACTTATGAACAACTGGTGCCAAGACCCTCTGATCTTAAAATGTCTCTCTGATGTTGTTTTATCAGTGAACATTTGTGTTCATATAAGGTGTGAGATGAGCTTCATGAATGAGATCAGGCAGGTGGCTGAGGACCATTTTGATTTCATTTTGATTTAACCTGGAAAAGTCTCATTGAAATTAAAAATCTCTTTTACAAGAACATCCTGGCCAAGACAGGCAGCAGCACAATAAACAGGGTTGAAGACATCAAAAACATAATAATTTACAATGAAAATAAAGAATAAATTACAGAATCAGAAAACATTAAAAATATTCATCAGTATTCGTTGCAAGTCATCAACATCAGGGATCAAACAGGGGTAATATGAGTCAGTCAAAACATCTACAGCCAGATGTGCCTGCCTCCAAGTCATCTAGAATTACTTTAAATGCATCCAGTGAGACCAACTTTTGCCATTGATTCCAAGCGGAGGGAGCAACATACTTAAACGCCCTTTTTCCCACTTGCTTGATGAATGAGGGCCAGTGCACCTATTTGCAACTGCACACCCACCAGAATAACCTTGAGTAGGTGCTTCTGTTACCTGTAACTCTCCTCTATATTTCCTGTAGGCGAATATCAATCATATATGTGAATATTGACCTGCTGTAGACTATGGGACACATTATCCATTTCTTATATGTAGCTGTCAGACTTTCCACAGCTGTACCTTTCATTTCACCCCCGCAAGCAATACATTCTTATTAGTGCCAAATATGCCACACACCAGCCTTTTGTGGTGGATTGTCAGTGATTTTATTTCCAGTAAACTTGCTTTTTTGAGCAAACTCACAGCATGGATTTACCATAGGTGCATGAGTTAACAAGAATACAGGTAGGTGCTACAGTTTTACTAGATCTCCTAACTTCCTATTAATGTTTTTATAGCTGTAGAATTAGGTTTTGGAAATTTTCTGGCACATGAATTGTGTGGTATTGTCTGATATATACAGTAGTACGTCTTCCGGTGAATTTTGTTCAGTTGCACAAATACAAGCCACCTTGTGGCTGTTTCAGGTATTTAACTGTGTGTCAGGTACATTTTGATAGACCACTAGTAAGATAAGAGGGATGGGAAGAATAGAAAATATGTTCTCTGCATTTGTTAATGGAGAATTTCTAATGTTCTGAAATATGTGAAGTCTGTGAAATTATTCCACCCAGCGTTGTTTTATCCTCAGTCTCTGAATGCTTCCTCTAATGCCCAGTGACAATCAACCTCTGTCAATAAAGATTTAACATATTGATTACCTGCCTTACTTTAATGTACCAACCATGTACAAAGGTTTACTCATGTGCCAAATATTGTTGCAGTTCAGCACAAATTGTTTTCATGGAAATGTGAGGACTTCAGATTTGACTCATGTCACAACTTCATAATGCTGGTAATCATTTTATTGAGGTGTTTTATGACTTTGCCTGAAGGGTTCTCTTGATGCTGCTCTTTTCCAGTGCATTCTTGGAAAGTTGACCAAAGGTATGTCCATACATGAATTGGTATCCTGTGGGATGGTGTAGAGTTAGACATGCTTTAACATGAAGCTTATCTGTGGCAATTTGTTCAGTTACTTCCATAATTTAGCTGATCACATGATGACACTGACACAGACCTGGTATATGTCCTGTGAATGATGGCACCACACCCCTGTTTGATGGATAGATTGCCGGGATGGGAGGTATTGTACTGTCCTTCCACTCTGGGATGTGTTTGAAGGTGGGCTCAGCCTGCTGCTGCTTCCCAAACTGGATCAGCGCCCGGTTGGTAGTGATGGGGTAACCTTTGCCAATTAGGAAGCGAGATTTCGGCACGTGCCCTGTAAATCCTGTGAAAAGACATCACTTAGACATCACATTTTTTGCCATGTTTATCCATGAAAAAACAAGTTTAAAAGCTGAATTACTCAATATTTTATACTAACCCAAATAAATAAATTTGGATTATAAAGAGGTGACAAATCCACGGTGAATATCATCCAACTCTGATGCTCTACACAGCATTTTATCCTCTTTAAGCTTATTGTTTTGGTTATGTGACAGATTTTACTGTATTTCCACTACAAACCCCCCGTGGTGAACAAGATTGCAGCACCAGTTTATAACTGTTTAAGTCTTCTGTGTTGTACCTGAGATGAAATACTTGTGTGGGTTATCATCGTCCATGAAATATGGTTTTCCAAGGGGGATGAAGGGCTTCAACGGTTTGTAGATCACTTTATTGGAGATCGCTGTCAAAGGGGGTTTTGGCCTCTGGATCAAAGATGATGAAAAGATGACATTTGAGAGCCATTAAAACATGCATGACTCTGATATATGATCTCTATGATCTCTGCTAAAATGATCATATGACACACATGTTTAAAAGCCGTAATAGAAAGGTTATGAAAGCAACAAAGATTCTACATAACAATACATAATTAATGCGAAAAACCCCAGAATTAATGTAAACCCACTTACGTAATAGTGATATCAGCAACTTAGTGCAGGTGAATGGAAATCTGAGATTGATTGATTATGCTGCTTAAACATCTAAAAGAGTCATTCATGTGAATCTCAGAGACATAATTGGTGAATCTGTGTTTTGTTGTACTGGGAAGCTGTTCAGTCCTGCTTCTTAGTCTTTCTTCTAAAGGTGGATTAGCCTACATTACAGTGAACTGACACTGAGCTCCACCATGGATAATTAAACAAGAGTGAACCTATTCAGAGGTACCGTGTCAACATGTGCGTATGTGTGTGTGTGTGGGCAACACAGTGACAGAGTGGTAGAGCTGAGCATATGTGTGTGTGTGTGTGTGTGTGTGTGAGAGAGGAGATACTTCAAACTGTTGGTTGGTGTAGTTGACAATAACTGGCAGTTCTGATGATTTCCGTTGGATCCTTTCATGCCTTTCCTGTTGAAACTCAGACAACGCTTTATGACATGTTTCAGAGTAGCTGCAGGCAAAGTAGTTCCGCCTTTTTGGGATGAAGCCTAAAACAACAACAAACAACATCAAAGGGTCAGTTTCTCCAAATTTCTAGAGAGGAGGGTTTTAGTTTGATATGCCAGGGTTTTGAGATGCGATTGAAAAGATAACACAGCATTTAAAGATAACATTTAAAAAATTTAACAGCTACATATCTTTCCAGAAACAGCGTCCTATTTTCTTTGATACACATTGTATTTCGAAAGAAAAAGGTTCACAACGAGGTCTGTGTATTATCCAGAATAGCTGTGACATTGTGTTTAGAGGGATATGTTGTTAATCCACAGATGAAACTCTATTCATCTGAATTGTACTGGCGAGGCATCAGAAATCTTGACGATAGATATATCTAAAAACCAGGAACTGACCCTTTGAAAAAGCTGCTGTACATAAACACAAAAAGGGACTTTACCTTGTAAATCACCACTGGAAACATTGCAGCAAGTGGTTGTATTACTGCATATTTTACACCAATTAGGATTTATCAACCACTTACTGTACTTCTATGCAGCTGTTACTTAATAATTTAACAGTTTGGACACTGATTATTTGGTCTTGTATTGCTGTGAAAACTGTCATCAAAGTTCTTATTGACAGATTTCAGTTATAACTGACACATATTGTGGTTTAGCGTTCAGTTATTTCACATTAGGTAATCAACAGCTTGGGAATTAAAATGTTACCAAACTTTGTAGATGTGAAAATAAAAATAATTTTCCATGCGGTGTTCAGTTACTTTGTTGACCCCCTGTGTTAGTGTGTGATACCTACCTGTGAATCCTGGTATCACCTTCCTCATGTTACTTTCAGGGTTGCTTCTCAGTGTCAGACCAGGGTCACACTCTGTGGAGGGGATGTGACCTGTGTGGAGGACCAGGCGGTTGGAGTGGTTCACCTCAGGATTGGTGAGCAGTTCGGCTGTGAGCTGGCCGTAGGACTTCCCCACATTGTACTTCAGCTGCGGGCAATAGCCTGCGTACCTGAAAGAAAGAGAGAGAGAGTCTGGTGTAAAAAACAAAGTCATCATGGGTCTTGTGCCTCAGCAGGTTTGGAGCTTGAAACAATAAGAAATTATTTAAATATACAGTAGATATGAGTTGACTTGATTTACCAGACAATTTTAGAGAAAATAAAGAGGATTTGAGGAAGGAATTGTGATTTATGGAGTTTGTAGTGTTGTTCTATGGGGACAAATGGACCCTTGTGGGTAAACACCTCAGCATTATAGTACTACTGTAATCTATTGCAGTGAACTATTCTGTAGGTCTTTTAATTGTGTGTACAAAACAGAAACACTTTAGAACGCAGCCATTTATGGTGAAATAAAAGAAAGTAGCAACCATTGGTTAAACACAACTCTGAAAAGACTTCAATTTTAAAAAAAAAGGGAAAAAGGAACGACAATTAGCTACATTATTAAAATTTCAATTCACATACAGTACATGAATTCCATTATAATCCTGTGCAATCAACGTTACATATAGTATGTCTTTGTAAAATCTTAAATATTAAAATATCATAATTTCTCACTGATGAGGAGGCTCGGACTTACCCTGGTATGTAATGTGGGTCGGGTGTCAGCAGAACTTTGCTAAATTTAGGGGCGTATTTCTCCATATTTATCCCCCTGAAGGCTCCAGCAGCTCGCCGTCCTGCGGTGTTTGCTGGTTGCTACAGACAGTCAAACACAAACAAACTGATGCATCGAAGCTCAGAGTCATGAAAGTGACGAGAGCAAGAAAACTTTTACTGCAAGGAAAAAATGCTATTGTTTCCTATTGCTGTACTTAATAATACAGTGTGGGAATTAAGTCTGTGCTGTAGTCTAATAGCTAGATATATTGATTATTAGAACATAAGTAACTGTTCTATCACTCAGTCACACATTTATGTTTATAAATTCATTGTCGCAGGAATACAGTAGTATATCACCACTGGGATTTAAGGTTTTGTTGATTCAGTTGCTTCCTACTAATATTTAACATTAACATAAGAGCGACGTTTCCTCCTCAGAAAGGTTCCCAGAGTGATCAGAGGGTCTTGCTGTTATGTGTTAGGGTCTGTTATGTGACAGACGCATGAGCCACCTTTACATTGCATTATAATTTGCATAAAAATATAATTAATAATATATATATGTGTTTTTTTTAATTTTTTTTTCAAATTAGGTGTATAAAAAAATGAATGAAGGAAACAACCAATTCAAACGTGAATATTACCATGACAACCCATGGACGTGGTATCAAAAAGGGCTACGTTCCTTGACCGGTTCTCACTGTTAAAAAATGTTATTTTTAAGATTTTGTTTTGAATATTTTATGTATGTATTTTTTATTTGTGATTGTGATGTGATTACTGTTAAAAATGGAGAGGGTGACTTTTTAAATAGATAGATAGAAAAATAGATAGATAGAAAGATATTCTTGAGAAATGCTCAACGACTACCCCTAGCGACCCCTGCAGTTTGTGGCATAATATAAAGAGGGGGAATGTTAACACAGACTTATGTACATATGGGTGGGCTTGTAAATAGAAATGTTTATGAAATTAAAAAAAGTAAAAGTAAATAAATGAAGAGTCCCCCAACCACGACCCCCTGAAAAGTTTTAATGACTTATTCTTCATTGTTATTCAGTCAACAGTTATACTGTACGTTATCATATAAAATCATGCCAATGTATTTTTTTCCCCTACATGATGTGTCAAAAGCCTCTCCACATTGCCAGAAATACATTTCTGGTGGTGAGATATATTCACTACTTCAATTAATTTTTTTGTATTGAAAGTATTATTTTTTTAATAAAATGAATTGAAGATATTAAGTCTATAAATACTGGAATTAACCTACTTTTTTAAATTATTATTCTTTTTATTGTAGAATATAACTCCTATCAGATCAATCTCCACAATACACAGGACATGAGCTCTCTATCCTGAAATGCGGAAAAAGATCAACAGAAACAACAAATACTATTCGTAGTTTCTTACAAATAACAAGTGGTGTGCTGGAAACATAAGTTTTAAACCTCAAATATACATGGATTGAGTGGGATGAGAAGTGGAGTTTTTACTTTTTTCTGTTTTCACTTTAATTTTCAATTGGCTGGTTTGTGGGTATGTGTGTTTGTGAATGGATGTATAGCCATGTGTATGAGTGTATAGAAAAAAGACAAAAAACAAGAATATAAGTCAGTAAATAAATCATTAAAGTGGAGGAACTGTTAAATCACAGATAATAATCATTGCGACTGCAGCAGACTGCAAAATGATTTCTTTAGTTTTGTGGTTCCATGATTGTGAATAGACTCGTGTGTTTGATCTGATGACTGTCAGTATTCACCTGGAGAATGCAGATCATATCAGCCCACAGGAATGTCCATTCTACACATTCCTATAGTCTCAGATATGTCTTGGTTTGTTCAAGTGACGAAACAGAGTATAGAGTTTCAGCTTCTTCTTACAGTCCCTATTCACACACATACCATCATACTGTATATCCACTGTAGGATTTTTACCATATTATGTTACCCTTCTCATACACTCTCTCAGGAATAAATGGGTTATGGCATGTAGGTCACAGAAATTAGTTTCCATCTCAACTTGTGGGAAACATTTCAAGGGCAGTTCTAAGACTTGTTTTATCTTTAATATGTTGTTACTCCCTTTACAATACCTCTGTTTTACAAAAGAACTATCTGCAGTTTGTTTGTTAGAGTGCCATCTGTAATTACACAGAATAACCCGGGTTAAATTTATGTGACCGTGTCGAGGCTTGTTCTTGCTATGTCTTGGATTTTTTTTTATAGGTGTGAGGACAAATCAAACATTTCAAATAACACAGCAGATGAGTCACTCTTTTTCCAGTACTGGTGACAAGAAGGAGCGGGTATCGACATGCAGCTCTGTGCTGTGACAGGACAGATGACAGGGAGAGGCGTGGTGAAGGAATAGAGGCGGATCAAGGGGGATGTTTTGAATTCTCCAGCAATCACCAGCTCACCTCAGCTAATGACTATGTGGGCTGTCTTAACCGTTGTTCATTTTCCTGTTGCAGTTGCCATTCAGCCGCAGACGTGTGACAGACAGAGGGGGAAACCTTTGGAGATGAATCTATACAGGAGCTTCGGGAACCTTATGGAGGCTTGGGTAACTGAGGGAAACCTGTGTTCTGACCCAGAATGGCTTGGAAATCATGATGAAGACTCTGCTGCATCTTCAACTGACATGGGGACAAATCTGCGCTCTGAATCGGTGGACTCTGGAGTGGAGACACCCAGCTCTGACACATCTTTTCCTGCTACATCCTGCATCTCCACAGATAATGCAGAAATAGACACATTTACTCAGACTTCAACATCCCAGTCTCCTTTGCTCTCCTCTTCTGTGCCTCCCTTTTCTTCCTCTTCCTCCCCGCACATCTGTCCCAGCAGAGCCCAGGAAGGATCTACAGCCTTGCACCTAAAAGTGGAGCAAACCCTCCAGAGGGCTGACTGTGAACGACTAAAGGACAACCCAGAGCCTGTTACAGTTGACGAGGTGCTCAGGCGGCAGCCTCGAACATCTTTTCTATCAAAACGGCACACATCGAACTTGGTGAGAGGTCAGAGGTCACAGAGTTTAGGCCCAAGGAGGACAGTCAACCCATCAGTGCCAGTCAGGCAGATGTCAGAAATTCACAGACGGCCGCTGTCTTTGAGTTGTGGCAAGCAGGCAGCTCAGACAAGATCAGAGGTGAGATACTGTTTATGTTGCAAACCAAACTGTGTTCATATTCAAAGAATTCAGCATTTTTTGTGGGGAAATGCTGAAGAAACACAAAGATTTCTACACAATGTCTGATCTCTGTCTGTGAAAATACAAAACGGATGTGCTTATTTGGAACCAGTTTCAGGGTTACATCAGTTTCACAGTAACATGTATAGTCTTGCTTGTAACTGGGAAAAGGGAAGCCTGAAAGAAAGTCGCACAAGGGAAACTACCATTAATGGGTTGCAACACTTACTCACAGAGTTGCTCTCACATTGAAAGTAGGACAGGCATGTCATTACTCACACAAAATCTCTTTTATGGCGACGACCTTTAATGGGTCCGTCTGCGGTGCAAGGGATCGTAAACCAGTCTGCCCAGGTGACTTTACGCTCACGTGCATGACAGGAATGGACGGAGACATGTGGGGGAAGCTGAGCAGTCTGCAGTGTTTTAGAGAAATATGACAGACATGTCATTAAGTAGATAGCGGAAAACAATTAGTCTCGATTTGAAATGTGATTTCAAACAACACTGGTGACCTGTTTCATATTTGTCATAACTAACTGTGTTTAATGTGAAAGTCAGGTCATGCTGACCACAGAGGTGTTGAAAGAACTGGATTAATTGTTCAACTTGTATCTAATTATGTTCTCAATGTTGTTTTAGTCCTCGGGTATGTGAGAATACTGTACTGTAGCTTTTCTTGTGTAAGAGCCAGAGTTCTGAGGCTTTGAGGAATGCATTTCTGAGAAGCATATAATGCCAAGTAGGCATTACCCAATTACAGTATATAATGTCATTATATCTATTATACATTCCTTATTCTGTTCAAAACTCATGTGATGTGTGCAAGCATGCACTGTCAGTCAGACTGATGTGGATATTCTGACTAAACAGCTTGAGGATTTCATTGTAACAACTTAATAATTTCAGAAAGTAATATGAGAAAAAATAATACAGCCTCTAGTCCATATCTTTTTTTTATTACAAATACCAATAATCAACATAAAATCAATTGACATTTGCTGGTTTCAGCTTCTCAAATTTGCTACTTTTCTTTGTTTTTCATTATTATTAATTGAACATCTTTGGAGTATTGATTGCTGATTTGAGGGTGGCACCTTGTCCTTTTTTGATGAAACTTAGCTTCCTTGCTGCTTCTGGGAGAATGTGATGGGTATTTTCCATTTCTCATTAAAAATTCGTCTGTCACTTGGGCACAACAATGCTTTGAGCTAAATGATAACATCAGCATGCGAACATGCTTGCAATGAAAATTCGAGCTGAATTCAGTCTAGACCAAAGTGGTGGACTGACCTACTGACCAAATTTGTCAACTACGGAGACCCATGTTGCACTGCTGTTAATAATATCACAGTAATTTTTGCATTTCTCAAACATTTGAGAGAAATGCAAAGCAGCAGTGAAGACAAACATGGACTTTCAAGTTGAGTAAACTTATAACCATTGTATTTTTATTTGTACCCTTCATGGTAGCACTTTTCTTGCTTAATGATCCATCCAGGACCTTGGTGAGGAGGTGAGGACAGCATTGAGTCCTGGGCTCAACTACTTGGAGCAGGTATGCCAAATGTTGGAGGAAATTGCCAGGCAACAGATGCACAACCGTGCTTTACAGATGGAGATGGATGCCCTGCAGGAACATCAAGACACACAGGTGAGCCAAGACATTCAAGCATCACATCTTTGCAAGACAATTTAGAGGTTGACACAGATTCCACAATGTGCTGATTTTTATGACACGGCCCTGTCAAGCTGGTGATGACAAGTGTCGTCTTGCAGCCCCAGGGTTCATATGAATTAAGCTATAAAAACAATGTCATTCTCATCACTTGACTCTCTTTAAGGCTCCTGACACCTGTCAGGGTGTCTCTAAAGCCCTCGAAGAAAACATCTCCTCCTGTCAAACTCTTGAGAATGAAGGTGACGAGCAAGTTTCCTGTGAACCCCATCAACAGAAAGATTATCCTTACAGAAATTTTCGTCAGAGATCAGCTTCATACACGTCTATTGAAACACTGCATTCAAGTGAGTCATCTTCCACCCGTCTTTCCATTCTCAGCTTATGTTTTTGTATATTTATTTTATTTTATATGGGCATGGATTGGCAGGATGTTCTTGTGTTTAGCTATATTATTGTGTGTGTGCTTGGTGCAGGGAAATTGAAAGCAGACTGCAAAGGGCAACACCTGAGTACAGATGACCTGCTGAAAAAGACAGAGGAAGACGGTGAAAAGCAGGTAGAATACATTCAAATATAACACATATTGTACCAAATAAACACAATCAAAATACCAGCCAAGGAATATTCGTCATTTTGGTCCACAAATGTTTCAATGTTTCTTTCAGGAGTGTAAAAAGGGAGAGACGAATAAAACGAACAAGAACTGGAGGTTAAAAATTGGGTCTTTGAGAAGAGATGATTCTGGTTTGAAAGATACAAAGAGGTGAGATATTGTATTTATAAATGTAACCTCTAGGGGAGCAGTATTATTAATCTCATATGATGCATGATGCTCTGAGGAAACGTGTGTGTAGCTCCGACATGGCAGCCAGTCACACTGATGCAGTGGTCTAGAGTTACAGTAATTCTCAGTAGATGCAGGGGTTTTGGTGGGAGTTCATTTTTAGTCTGTGCATCCGTTCCCCTTGAACATTCTGTCCTTTTTTCATGAAACTCGGCCTCCATACTGCTTCCTGTTTTCTACAATGGCTTGCCTCAACTCTGTTTGATGATTTTATTATTTATACAGCCAACAGATGCAGTCATCTGAGAAAAACTCCACCCGGCGACGGTTGAGCAAGCTGTTCAGGAGACGAAGGAAAACTCTGCCTGCATGAATGGACCACACTGTATTTCTTGTGATGTTTGGACATTTTGGTTTCAGTTCTGAAGAGGAGAAAACTCTCTTTTAAATAGGCGAAGCACTCTCACTGCTTTCATGCTGACTTCCTATTCAGCCTGTGTGATGTATCAAATCTGCCATGTTTATTTATTGTCAGCTGTGCATTTGCAATCTTTTATTTATACTGATAAAGTATGTTACTTTCTAAAATACTCTGACAGGGAATGAAATAAACGTATAGTTTCTCTGTAATTTGTAATTAATAGCAGTGCAAAGCTTGATTAAAAAACTTCAAACTGGTATCTGTATTTTTTCCTGGTCAAAGCTGCGAGTTTGTAAAGAAGACAGTATTACAAGTCAAATAAAATAAAATGTCAAAATATAGCATTGCAAGTTTCCAGAGCTGAGTGTGGAAAGTCTTCAAGTTGCTTGTTTTGTTTAACCAACAATACAAAATCCAAAAGATATTCAATTTATAATCATACAAAAGCAGTTACACATTTTAGAAACTGGAATGAATGTTGCTTGATAAATAACCTAAACTGTTGATTATTTATAAAAATTTTCAGTTGATTGACCCTACCTAAATGAAAGTAACCCTCGGTGTTTGAAGCATTAAAGGAACAGTGTGTAGGATTTAGTGGCATCTAGTGGTGAGGTTGCAGATTACAATCAACTGAATATCCCTTCCCTCCCCCTTCCAAGGATGTAGGAGAACCTATGGTGGCCACGAAACTCATGAAAAATGTTAAAGGCCCTCTCTAGAGAAAGTGTTTGGTTTGTTCATTCTGGGCTGCTGTAAAAACATGGCGATGCAACATGGCGGCCTCTGTGGGGCTCATTCTAAGGCAATGAAAACACAATTAAAACATATAAATATAATATTCCACTTCTGCCATGTCTGTTCCACTAGATGCCACTAAATTCTACAAACTGCACCTTTGAAGCCATTGAATTTTCATCTTAACTGGAATAGAAAAAAGTACATTAAGGTTTGGCCTCATGGTAATTGGTAGGTTTTAAGAGGTTTTTTAAAACCCAAATCTTTAAAACCACCCTTAAACTGTGCTGAAAAACTATTAAACAATACCTCAATATATTTTAATTAATTATTTAATCCATTAACTTTCCCCTTACAATTGATATTTTAAGGTAAAATAATTAAGGAACTCAGGCTCATACTAGTCCAAAAGGATTCTGCAGCCATAATCACTGTAAATTAACATATAACAAGTGCAGGCCACACAGAGGTACTTTTATCATTTATTTAATCTTTATTCACCTAGGTTGGGGGGATAGACCTCCCCTGGCATTCCCATGTAAAGAGATGTCAATGACAAACACGTCCAACCAAACGAGAGAGGGTGAATAGGATTCCAGTCCATACATAAAATACATTTATTTACTATTTATTGAACCACCAGCATCCATAAGTCCCACACAGCATCCGTCTGTGCTATTAAATATATAGAGATAACATCTGTGGAGGGATTTATTTACTGTATGTGTGAGAAAGGAGGGACTGGCAGAGAAAGGAGAGCTTATAGACGAGAAGAGTGGTGGGGGAGCAGCGTCGAGTCACGCCTGCAGTGTCCCCCCTTGTCTACATGATGCCACAGGAGGACAAGGGGTTGGCGATCTGGCAGGTGCAGGCTGACTGGCAGTATTGGCGCACAGTCTGGTAGCAGCTGCGGTCTGCGTCCCCGCCCCACTGCACGGGCCCGTTGGGGTCCGAGGGCAAGCGGCTCAGGATGCTGGTGTTGATGGCCAGAGCAGCCAGGCCATAGTCAGTGAACAGCACTGTCTCGCGCCGGCACGTGGGGCAGGAGATGAACTTGTACTTGGGACAGGACTCGTAGAGGATCTGCAGGCACTCCTCACACACCGAGTGTAGGCAGGAGAGGATGCGCGGACGCTTGCCGGCGAAGTTGTAGGTGTGACCGCAGGTAGGGCAGTCCAGGGGCTCGCAGGGCATGACGGGCCCCGACGAGGAGGAGGAGGATGTGGAGGAGGAGGTGGAGGAGGAGCGCAGCACGTACTGGTTGACTATGACGTCTTCCATCTTATAGTGGAACTGGTGGTAGCAGATCTCGTTGGCACTGGTTTTGCGCTGCGCCAGGAAGCTCTGCTCCCTGCGCGTCATGGGGGCCGGGGAAGACACCATAGGCCGGGGAGAGCCCGTTATGTCCAGGTTCAGGTCGCTGCAGGCCTGGTTGACGATAATCTCACCCTCACCTCCACCGTCCCACGCCACTCTGGGGGGCGGGGCATAGCGCGGCTGGGTGACGGGCACAGGGCACTCTCTGGGGAACTTCTCCGACTGGATGATCTTGACGGTGTCCATGGGGATGGTGACGGGCTGACGCCTGAGGCAGGACATTCGCACGTTGTTGGAGGCGGAAGAGAGAGGGGTTGTGGCTCTAAACAGCGCTGGACGCCCCTGCCTGGTTCTGGACTTGGGGACAAGGTTGGGCTCTTTCTCTAAAGTCAGCCATTTGAGGGAACATGAGGACGGATGGTTGCCTCCATGTTTCCCTCAGAGATCCCCCCCTTGTTTGGCGCTACTGTCAACCTGAGTCCTTATGAGGGGATGACAGATAGAGCAGCTTAGCCAGAGCACCTTATTCTGTCACAGCTGATATGTACAGATGATTCAACAGTCCAGCTTAAAGTATTTGACCAGTGTTGACTACTAAAAGGTAGTTTTTTTGTTGTTTTAACTCACTTACGCTGATATTCCTGTGCTGTCTTTAATGGCTATTTTCATAAACTTATATTCACACAAAAGGACAGACAGAACTGTAGCACAAAGTTATGTTCTCACTCAGTGATAACACCAATAAATAATCTCATATGCACACAGATGCACACATATATACATACACTACAGGTTGGTGGATATCTGCATTCACAGAGTGGGGGGATTGAGTGCAGGTAGTTCAGAAAGGTCCAGGAGGTATTGTCTTAAACTATATCCTGTAGACTGCAAAGGGAAACTCTTGCCTTCTTAAACTAGCCTTTTATATGTGTTTCTCGCTTAAACGCCCGCTTGACTTCCTGTTTTCGGCTGCGTGTGAGTTACACCTCGACTTGAGTGCGTGAGAAAGAATGAGTAACCTCCAGTCTTTCTCTTTCTTTTGTCCAATTTGGTCAGGTGACCCTGTGTGACCCTCTCAGTGGATTGTTGATAAGAAGGTGGGAGGAGGTCTTTTTTTGGGAGGTGTCGTGTAATGCTCCAGAAGGCTGTTGGAATGACTCCTTCGCTCCAAGGCTCCTGAATTCCTCAGAGGTGGGAGTTAAGGTTGTTTTTTTTTTTTTGACTTTCAGACAGTCCTCCCAACTGAGCAGAAGAAGTGATAAAAGTCTGAAGTATGCCTCTGTGCTTGTCTCCCTTTTTCAGTTTCTCAGACTCATAAAGTGTCCTCAGGATTCCTTTGGTCCATCTACCTGCGAAAACAGAAAAAAATAGGGATATATAAATATTCTAGATAAAGTAGATTTTGACACATTTAATATGGAAAATAAATGGAATACAAGTAAAAAGGCAAATTGGCTGTGAGATTTTTGTTTTCTGTAATGACAAAACTTGCTGTTCACACACTCGTTAATGTTGTATTTCCGTGTATTTTCAATTCCTCAGTGGTTTTTTTTTTAATGGAAATGAATCAGCCTCATACAGTAGAATTCACTAATCCCAGCTGTATAAAGTGTCTTTGTCTTTATCTGATAAGCAGCAAGACTCACTGGGGTGGTGGTGGTGGTGGTGGTGGTGGGGTGGGGGAGTTTATAATCTATTTCCTTTTGCGTCTTGGCCTCGATCCAGGTGTGTTTCTTTGAGGGGTAGATAATTATCATGTTGCCACTTGCTCCGGGGCATAGCACAGCACAGACACTACGCCTTTCTTTTGACTAAACACAATCAGCGTGCTACAAAGTCTGAAGATTATGGTGATATGTGTGGTGTATTTAGGCATAAGAACACAGCACACCCACTGCTCTTCTCAAGTCTGAGCACACCCATTCAGAACACTTAATACCTAGTCTATGACATTGCAGATAAGGACAAACAGAGATTGCAAGTTCCTGGAGCTGCTGTCTCCTATTGCCTTTTTTTTTTGTTGGTAAAAATACAGCAAAATACTGAATGTTATGAACAACATTAGTGATGTCCTTTGTTATGGTGCATATACTAATGCAATACACAGTTTTATATAGATATGTAATGACAAGGAAATATGCATAATTCAAGCTGACAGAATTTTCCTCCAATGTCGCTTTTCACTTTTCTAAATAAACAATATACAAATTGATGATTTATTTCCAAAAATTCAGAGAAATAGTTAATGTTACATGACTAACAAACAAACAAACAAACAAGGAACTGCCACACTGTCTGGTCAGAGCAGATGATTGTGATACTATTGCGATGTTGTTTGTCATATTTCATGCTTCCTGTCAACACTCAGTCATCTTCCGAGTTGCGTCAATTTGACTCTAACGTGTGGGAACGGGTTACAATCTGTACTGTACTGTATGGAGGGTTTGTGTCATACTGTGTGTGGGTTTTATCAAAAAGAACAAGTGTATGGTTGAACATTTTTAGCTCGACCAAAACAATAGCTGCCAAACGGCAGAAGAGGGAGGATGACACATCGTTCATTCTCCACACGGCTGTCGACAGCAATGATTCATTAGAAGAGGGAAAAAAACAAGGAGGAGGTGACTTACATGGTGAGGAAGAAAAGAGAGAGAGAGAGAGAAAAGAGAGGAGAGGGCGCACAGCACTGGTCCTTGTTTCTATTTATGGTTTGTTTATCTATGCACCTCTCAGTGGTTTCCTGCCCCCAACCTCTGCTGAAGATTCACACTGAATGAGAGAGATGGACCTAACAGGCGGAAGTGCTTTCACATGATGCATGTGAGCCATATTTTGGGCAAGCAGGTAGACATTTGTTTCTCCCCTTTTATCCTTTCTCGATGAGTCTTTCGACATATTTGCACACTCCACATTCAAACACACCAAGCTGTTAACAAGAATCACTCACAATCTCACCAAATGTGTCCCTCCAGCAGCTGCAGCGCTGCAACACTTCCCAAAATAGCCTCTGTTTCTTTCTCATCCTCCTGCACACACAGTAGGTATTCATACACATTCGATAAGGCTGAGCGTTAGCCACAAGATAACATTTAAAAAAAAAAAAAATCCATCTAAAATTCTATACCTTTATAGCGATAATGTGATGATATTTAGGAGGGCATAAAACAAGAAGAAGAAGAATCTTCTTAACAGTAAGTAGTTAACAGTAACTCTGCCTGTAAGATCATGAAAATACATTTTTACTGTATCACAGTATTATGATAACCGATAATATTAAGATAATATCATGAAATCTGAGACAATATCCAGTTTTATTCATGAAACAAACGCTGAGCCATATGACTGAAATTATTATCATGATATTAATAAGATTAATTGTTTGATATTGATATGTGTCCTTATGGCAAATGTTTCGCAAAATCACATAAAAAATGGATGAAATTGATGTTCAATGAATAACATGCGTCAAAACTATTCACAAATAGAAAAGAAAACCTTCAGCAACTAATTTTGTCACAAGTTTTTAAGTAAAACTTCCTAAGAATCATGAATTTGGACACTATAAGAAACAATAGCATGATATGGTCGTGATAATCATGGATGGGTATAAAAACCTCAAATTCTTTTGTTTGTTTGTTTGTTTGTTTGTAAAATGTGTCTATGGCACTGTGTATCTAAAACTGTCTGGCATCGAACATCTTGCCAGGTTCTTAGTCTTGTTTACTTATTCTTTGATCAGATATTCAATGATTCAAATAACAATGTTGACACCTTTAGACTGTATTTTATGGAGGCAAAGTTTTGCTTGTGTTTAGACAAAACTTAGCATTTGAGAATTTAGGCTTCATTTAGTTAAATAAAAAGAGTTTGTATTCATCAAAGTAAAGTATCGATTTTGGTATCAGAAATCATATCAGCAATATCCCTAGATTATACCATATTATACTGATGTTTCACAGCCCTGTACACAGTTATATACATGTGCAAGAGTGTGACTTTAGGTCTGAATTCAAACTATACCAAGTGATGTTTTGAATTAGAGCTAGACCAATAAATCAGCCTGCCAGATATATCAGCTGGTGTTATTGCAGATGTATATGTGTATATTCATATTGCATATATACTGTAGAGGCAGATAAGAGGAAGTCACAGTACAGAAATGCCAAATATATGTTGGAGGAAAATCAGAAATAGTGTCGCTGTTTGTACACCAGAGGAAACTGATTTAAATTTTATTTTTCAGCTGCTGGGTACAGACAAATCTAAGGGACACATATAAAAAATGTCTATTTATTTTATGCGTTTATGTTAAAAAAACAGTCAGCCAATAAATCATAATCTGATTTCTTTTCTAATATTGCTAATGATATTGGCCAAAATTCAAATAATGGGATCCGCCTCACACAGATACTAGATGTCCAGACTCATTTTCTGGTTATAACAGTTTGTGAAAATGCACCGGTGTGATAGCAGCAGGGGTCGAGCTGATAAAGCATCCAGGCTGCATGAGGAGCCTTTGAGCCTGGGGGAGATGAAGTAGCTAAAATTACCTTCTAATTTGGTGACAGTGCTATGAAAAGGGCTGATAACGGATGCAGGCTGCCTGCTGATGGGCCAGCTTTGGCGCAGCCTTCTCATAATCGACGGAGTCCTCTCCGGTTATGTAAGGAGCTCATCTCCGACCCAGCAAACATATTAACAGAGTGTAAACTGCTGCAGCTCTCCAACAGTCTTTACATTTTTGCATGTGTGTGTGTCTCTGTGTGTGTGTGTGTGTGTGTGTGTGTGTGTGTGTGTGTGCATAGCTCTGGGTCCTCTCCCTGCAGAGGAATTATTACACTAATGAAATCATGGCAGGCATTTGACCTCGTCATCACGATCAAGCGGAGGAAGAGGAGAGCTGACCACAGAGATGTCAGATGAGTCTCGCTCAGCATCAAATTCCTCATACCATTGAACACACACAGAGTTGCATACACACTATATCAAGACACACACACACACACACACACATCCAAGAACATTCTCACCCTCAGACGACTCCCCATCACGTACACGGCACCACCCTTTACATTCCAGTGGACACGCAAACAAACACATAGCAGACTGATATGAGATAGTACATTTTTAGATGTGTATACTATCAGTCATGGTAGGTTTATTCCTGACTGATTAAACTGATACACACACCTGAAAAGAGGGAGAAAAACACACACAGCTCTAACTCCGAGAACATTCCTGTCATCTCATATAACTCATCTCATATCGTCTCTTTCATACACACACACACACATTCACACATAGGTCTGTCGATTACCTCATGATCACACTGGATAGATTCCACCTGTGCCGATAGGAGAGCAGGAGAAGGGCACCATGTTCTGAATGAGTCATACCGTAGTGATCATGCGCATCAGTATCCGCCTGTCTCTCTCTTCTTCTCTCAATGAAAATCTGTCTGTCTCTATCCATCTCTCCTTCTCGCTGTCCATCCATCTATCTATCTATCTATATGAGCCATCTGTTGGCCTGGAGAGCACAGAGGCTGCAGGTCTTTGTGCCCCTACACCACATACCAGCAGTGTGTTAGGTATGCCAGCTATGTTGAGATGTGTATCCACATTCATGCCTCGGCTGGTGAAAAAAGCATCAGCACATCTCTTCTCGGACCTGTATGGGATATTATGTTGTGTTTTGATTGCATAACATGTTACGACCTTAGCGTGATCTGAGGACAAATCCCCAGATTTACTGTATGTTTTCTGGCTGCAGCTTGCAGAGATTCAATGAAGTATGAAAATGCAGTGCAGGAGGATTTACTTTAGTAGCATGTTTTGCTATTTGAAATGTGTATTAACTTTGGTATGAAGATGTTTGTTTTTAATGTTCCTCGCATTTTATATTTGTTTATCATGAAGATTTATGTCATGATAATTAAGGCTGAAATTACACCTTTAAATGCCTTTATTTTTCTATTAAATTTTGCCTTCTACCATGGATTTTGCTTACAATTCCATGGTACATTCACATATAACTTACAGGTATAGTGGGTTGATGTAAGGCTAACACAATTAAAATGTCAAGATTTAAATGCATGTATTTTTCCCCCAGGATTCAGCTACAGAGCTGATGTTTGACTCTAAAGGGCTGACTGTTATATTTACAGTCGATCCATCAGGCTGTGATCACATGCAAGTATTCCATAGGTTTCTGTATGATGGCAGTCTGATGTCTGTGTTTCTGTATGGGCAGAAAGTGCTTGTTGAGTATGAGAAGGAGGTGTTGTTTTTAATAATTCAGCCCGCTGTCATTCATGGCAGACATCGGCCATTTTGCCTCGCAATTCATTACAGCCAAGTGCTCTTTGTTCTCGTCTGTGTAGCTCCCACGGCAACATGGCAGAGCTGCACACGGGCAGGAAAATAAAAGCAATAACCATCATCGCTCCACCTGACACAGACCTCATTGAAGATTTATGAGGGAAAGGTTCAGCAAATGCCCAGCTCTTCAATAATTATTGATTAAGGTGATTTATTTATTTTTTAAAGGAGGCTATCTCAGCACAGGGTTAAGGTGGACGGCATTGTTGACGTTCTGCAAGCTGAGGCTTAAGAGGTGATGAGATAGAGGTGAACTGGCCAAAATATTTGGACTGTGTGAGATGGAGCAGCTTTAGCATGTGGGAGGGGTGTGTTCAGGAGCAGCAGTTATGCAATCGCAGCATGGCGTACCCAACACTCTCACTGCAGCGCCAATATATGGCCAATATGTAGATGCCTTAGTGCTGCTGACAGCTACAGAACAGGCCGTTCCTTCCCTGTCCCTATCACCCCCACCCCAACTCTCTCCCCTCCTTCCTCCTGCCCCCACTGTCTGTCTGTGCAGAGGTCTGTCAAATGTCATAACCACTGGAGACATGACACCCACAAGATACCATCTACACCTCAAATGACACATCATCAGGGTCTATTCACAGTTCCTAAGCCTTGTTTGTGATCGATGCAGATAAGTAGTTGTGCAGGTGTGTCTCTGTGAGTAGACATGTGCGTCTCCATTCATGCATCTTCGGGTTTGTGTATCTGCAAAATGGACGGCCATGATGCAACAACCATGTAAATCCCAGCTTAACGTAACAGAAGCAAAAGGCAAACAGGCATCTCTGTCTATTTGATTCTCACACAAAAGAGAGCTAGAAAGAGTGGGATATTGTTATGAAACCCACACACAGGAGCCACACCTCGCAGATCTGGAACATACAGATGCACATGCAGAAAATACAGCACACGAAACAGATGCGAAGCCTTTTCTCATCCTCACCTGTCTGCTTACGCACTTGTTTCGCTCCAGTCCTTCCTCGCCTCCTCGCTCCTGTTCCAGTTATTGAGATATTGTCGCCGTCGACGTTGTTGATGCTGAAGATAAACCAAACCTCTCAGTCTCTTTTTCTCACTAGATGGGAGGATGCTCTCTTCTGTCCATTTGATTTCTAGCAGGATGAACAACAAGCGGCAGGGAAGGGAGGAAAAGATGGGGGAGATGTAAGATGGAGGAAGCTGTTGCAAGGTGGATGCGTCATGTCTCGGGCAGCTTTCATCTCTTGTTCCTCTCCTCCTCCTCCTCGCCTCTGTGGTACCTTTTGTCCTTCACTCTCCCACCCTTGCTCCTTCTCCTCTGAGCTGTGGCTGAGCGTCTCCCTTTGGTATCTCTTTCTCCATCCCTCTCTGTCTCACCCTCCTGCTGAGCCTGTCAAATTATTCAGCTTATTCTGTGCAGTGACCTGAGCTTCTGTGCTGTTCGTTCTCTTTTTCTTCTGTTGTTTTTTTTCTGTTCGTCTCTTTCTTCTGCTTCAGGTGGACGTTTATCTCTCTTCTTCTTCTTCTCCTTCCTTCCCTCTTCTCTGCTGTTATCTCTCCTCTTGTCTCAGCCGCCGTTCATTACTCTTCTTTCTCCTCCTCCGTCTGCTCCAGTCAGTGCACCTCACAGTCAGACATGCGCAGTGTTTTCACACATACATGCACACATACACACACACACACTCTCTCTCCCTCTCTGTCTCTGTGCTTCTGGCTCCCTCCTTATGCATGTTGCTTGTTTTGCCTGCTTGCTCACCCCCTCCCCTCCCTCTCTCTCTCTCTCTCTCTCTCTCTCTCTCTCTCGCTCTCTCTCTCTCCAGCCTTCCTCTTTCTCTCTCTCTGGCCTTCCTCTTTCTCTCTCTCTCTCTTTATCCCTATCTCACATACTCGCTCTTTTCTCTCTCGTTTGCGCTCTCCCGCTGCAGCACACACTGCAGTGCCTCTGCAGGCAGGATCACGTTTTCTAGTTGCCAGAGAAAATATTTCAGCCAATGAGAAACATTAACAATGCTCCCCACCCCCCACCCCACCCCCGACTAAACACACATATGCATACACACGCACACGCACATGCATACACAAATATGCACACATCCTTCCGAAACATAAAAGATTTGCACCCAGAGCCATGAATAATACTTAACACACACACACACACACATACCAGCCAGGCACACAGGAAATACAGGAAGCTGGTGCAAATAGATCTAATCTACAGAGTGCGGCACAGCTCGGAAGGGAAAACAAAGCATAAATTCACAAATTAGTTTTCTATCAGGCTGCTGACTGGAGGCTTCAGGAAAACAGATCCCTCATATTCAACACTGACCACATCTCATTCATGTTTGCAGAAATGGATTCCTCACAAACCGAGCCTCAAGGAGAAAATGTTTATAACACAGCAGCGAGGTGCAAAATTTTACACTGTTGAGTTTTTATAAATTCACCCAGAAACTTGAAGGAAGCATCCTAAGCTCCTGCCACAGATCTGCACATGCAGTGATGTTGCATAACGAGGATTTTAATAAGTTTTGTATCTGCTCAAGCTTTCATGCTGACCAATATAAATAATCCTCAGATCCACGCAAAAAAAAGCAGTGATTTTGTATTTCAATCAATGTAAGAGGGTTACGCTTACATAATGTGAGCATCAAATGCATCATGTAATGAGATGCATTAGAGCAATAAGTCACTGAGTATAACAGAAAATCTGAACACCAAATAGCTCTTGTTAAAAGGAGTTTTAGCACTGAGTATATTGCATGTATTAGTTCCATATACTTGATCTTCTGTAGATCTTCAGACTTCTGAGAAGTAAGAAGTTTGAGAAAGAGCTGTGGTCAACACATCATTGCTGCAATAAAAGTTACTCAAACTCAGACTATGTCGTGTGCACTTTTGCAACTTTGGTGTGAAACTGGAAGTACATGTCACATTCAATGTCAAGCCCCTGAAAATGTGGCTTCAAATCTTAAAGATTATCTTCAAAGAATTAAATATTCATGAATGTTTGTAACAATGAATTATATAGAAGGCATTACAGTAATGTGATCACTTTTTTCCAGGAAAAAGTAGTGTGAGGGCTTACAATTTATGATTCTGTTTATGGGTTGAGCTTGTTTGCTGTCTTGATGGAGGGCTGATGTCAGTTTAATCTCTGTGCCTTCAGTGGACAGACTGGTCCCTGATGTGTTATCTTTGCACAGCAGCTGGAAATGTGCGGAAAACAATAGTCTTTGCAAGAGGAGAAATACGCCTGCCAGTAACTCCAAAGTCATTTTATTTCAATGCTGTGTGTTCTTAGCTGCCCTGCTAACATTAGCTAATGGTTAACCTGCCAGTTAGTAAATACATCCCAACTGTAGACTGGCTGCTTTTAAACCACAATGTCTCCTTAAACCACAATGTTTCTCATCTTTTAAATACAGATGTTGCGTGTGGTTTTGGAGTTGTTAAAAGACACCTTTGATGGAGCTGATGGCTGATGGTTTGAGGGACAGAGGTCTGGCAATGTTAGCAAAATGTAGAAAAATTCTTATTGGTGCACCGGTGCATGACATCATATTTTTCTAACTGAGTCCTGCCAGCGAGAAGAGCACAAACACAAATACAGAAATCTTTCATGTGAGTTAACCAAACCTGATTGAACTTTGATGGAAAGTTATGCGTTCGTACTTACAGTTAGAGGCTGACTGAGAGGCCCTTTAATTAGCTTTTTAACTCTAGCTTCAAGTCCTAAATGTACAACTTTATTACAAATTAAAAATGAGTTGTACTCAATAGCAATGTTTTGATTTTTTAATAAAACTTACTAGATGATTGTAGCTCAAAAATGTATCTCCAATAAAATAAACAAAAACAACGCCCTTAGCATGATTGGATACGTCCTGGGTGTGTCCAGTGATTACATCTTGTTCTTTTTCAGCTAGCTAACATTAACAAATGAAACACCGGTCACCAGCCAAATGGTGGTAGCATTTAATCTGTTCATAGATAGTAATGTAGCTTGTAGGCTATCAAAGACAAATAAAAGCTAATCCGCTTAATACAATATATCAGCACAGAAGAAGCATTCAGCATCCAGCTGCATCCAGTCTTGCTGCGAATCATTGATCTGAACTAGACTTTGGATTTTCTCTATGTGAAATTCTAGCTCCTAGAAATCCTACAAGTATAAGTCACTCATAAAAATACTGGTGTACAACCTGTGGAAAAGCACTTTTTTCACAGTGTGAGAGACATAAAAAGCACTTTCAGCAGGGCAGAGCGTCTGTTTAAAAATAGACCAAGAACTAGAATGCTGTTATTATAAACTTTCTGCAAATGTCAAGAGACCAAAACATTATATACATGTGTGCAGGCGAGCTTTATGACCAAGTGCACTCAACTGGCCATAAACTGAGGTTTAAGGCGAAGTCAAGGTCCTTGGAGTGAGCATGTTGTTTTCTCTTATAAGAATTTTTCCACTGCTGTCTTTAGAGTTGAAGTGCAGTTCAGTTGTAGCTATAAGAGATTGAAGACATACAGTATGTAATTGTAGCTTCTAGGACAATAAGACTTGTCACATGAAAAGAGTGCCAGACATGCCCTAAGGCAGACTTCATTCAACAAGGTCTAATTTCTACTTTACATTCTTCCATAAGCCTATTGTCAGACGATGGGCAGACTGAGGAGGAAGGGAAATATTTTGTCGTTTAAGAAAACATTTAGGTATACTTGGTATTTTGGCACGGTATTTTTTAACATGTGTAAAATCCCTCTTGCAAGGCAAAACCAAGACCAAAACATGCAATAACGTGTGTGTATTAATTTGATTTTGGGGGACCATGACAAAAGCATAGATCTACAGGTGGAATATTTTAAAGTACGAGGAATATCAAAAATGACACTATCACTGATGGCAATAGTACTACATGCTGATACTCCCCACCCCCACACACCTGACCTGGGGCAACATATGAATGGGCTAAACTAACATTAAGTGTGGTTATTTTCACAAGGATATCTACATTTTAAAAAAGTGCATATCATCTGAGTAATTTGAAAAGTACTATAATCACATAGAAATTATGTGTATAAGATTATTTTTAAAAAGTCATCTTTTTTGTAAAGGTGCAATATACGACATTCAGCCCCACTAGATGTCAGCAAACAACTATTTGCTATGTAAAGATATAGTGGAGTAATGGCGTCCTGAGCAGTGAATGAAGTCACACTCTTGTGTGTGTTGTAATCTGAACCTTTCTAATCTTTGTTTTGGAAGCCAGTCCAGCCACGCGTGGGTGTTAGTGCATGTGAATGTGCATGTTAGTGGATGTGAGTCCCTCCCTGTTCTCCCCACGTCTGTCTTAATATACTGTGTAAAAAAATAATTGTATGACATTTTTTTCAGGATTTAAATGTTGCTTGTGTTGAATTTTTTGAAAGTGATGTTTTATTCAGACAACAATGCACAATTTCACTTCCAGTATTATTTCATCACTGCTTATAGGGGTTCTCACAGTTTTACATACCCATGTATAGTTTCATGAAATCTAGTCCTGCCACAAGCCTTTGTAAACTTAGTATGTTGCATATTTAAACGCACAATATGTAATTTCTGCCACTAGGGGTCTCTCAATCAAAACAATAACAAAAGATGTAGTGTGATGATGGTGTGAAGTAATGTGGGATCATGGGAGTTGCTGTCTTCAGTGTTAAACAACCAACTTCTCTAGGATAGGATTACCTCAGTGTTCACCATTCAGGATGTTTTTTACCGGGAGCCAAATTATCCGCAGAGGTCTCCTCCTCTCCAAAACAAACAGATTTGGTGATTAAAACCTGTAAAAACACTGAATAAAGCAATTTCACATTAAAAATCAGTGTTTCTCCGACGCTGTTCGGTGGACACAGTATGTCTGGTAGGGGCTGTGAGCTGAGCTGCTGCTAATGTTTGCTCAGCTTGTTTCTCTGATAACTTAAGATCTAGACGTTCAGCAGGTTTTTACCATGAGTCGAATTACCTGCAGAGGTCTCTTCCTCTTCAAAACAAACGTACACCAGGAAAAAACTGTAAAAACAGTGAGTAAAGCAGTTTCACATTAAAAATCAGTGTGTCTCCGATGCTGTTTTGCGGAAAGAGGACGTCCAGGAAGGGTTGCTAGCCGAGCTGCTGCTAACTTGCTTGTTTCTCTGATAACTTAAGATCCAGACATCTAATGACTTAAATCCTTAATCCAGTTCAAAGATATAGTTAAAAATGACCAAGATCTAAAAAGTTTATCAAAAAAAATGTGGCTTAAAACTGAATAAAAGTCAATATATGACAGTATGCATATGCGTATACTCTGGTAGAGGCCATTGTAGTGGACAACCACAATGTCAACACATGCATCATCATCATCATTTTTCAGATTCAGATATTTAGGGTTGCATCTCACCAAAACCATTCAAAAAATGGTATTGGTGATGCAACCCTAAAAATCTAAAAAGAGGTGTAGATTAAACATGACAAATAGTGTTATCACATGTATGTCATTTTACTCTTATCCCCAATTTTAAAAGGACATTTTGTTGACACGTTTGTCTGTCTTAATGGTTCTTTATTGTATTTTACCTCTTCATCGAGATATTTTGAAAGACGTTACATGTTGAAAATTATTACATCCACTGTGGCCACTGTGGCGTGAGACAGCTCAACCTCTTCCTCAAAAAGACTCCACAGTTAAAAGCCAACCCAACACCACAAGCTTACAAAGAACATTAAGTACATGTGAAAAGGACCTAAAACTTCTTCATCATATAAAATTACTTTATCATTATTAAAAATGCCATCAAAACTTTCATTTTATTCAAGCTCCTCTTCTTCCAACAATGACTCACTGTCATACTAGAATACATCACAATCACCAATTTTCAAGGAATTCAAAACATGTCTGGTTTCATTATTCCTCAGAATGAGTAAGGTGGCTGACAGATGGTGTTTGGCATGCAGCACTAAAACAAAAATGTCTCATCTGACTGTTGAGAGTGAGACAAGCCTCCGTGACGGTTGACCTTTGAATGTTACCTTACTCACCACGCAGGCCAGCACAATATCAGCACCAGACAAGAGATATAAGGTAATATGCAGCTGGTGGAGAATAACTGAGTCAGGGATAAAAGAGATAAAACTGCAGGGAACAAAGGAAGGAAGTCCAAGGCAGAAATCATAAATCATTCAACAGTAGTGCATATATTCAAGGCTTACATTAGTGCTGTTCACTTACGTACATTAACCACAGAAGAGCAAGATAATGCATCATAATGGGAATGACTCACAGGTCTCACACAGTATATTAAAAAGTGATCATGTTTGTTTGTTATTCAGCGTTTATTTACGAAGTCAATAAAAGATAGCACAATATACAGTAAGAGCTGATTTTACCAGAAATTTAATGTGTGATTAAATAAACATCAAACCAGTATCCAATATTTTTAGCAAAGAACAACAGTGACCCACTAGAGGGAAGTAAAGAGAGTCAGATGGTGCTTTATGCAATTCACAGCCCTTCTTTCCTGAGATGCTTTTATTCATTAACACCTAAAACAACATACAGTAAGCTGCACAGATTTAAGATATGATAGCAGTCATGGACTTTGAGCACACACAATATGAAAAATGAGGTTTAGGTTGAATGAGGTAGCACATACCGTAATTATCTTCTATCTTCTCACATATCTATTATGTGTTACAGGTAATTTACTGGTATTTGTTTATCCCTTGATCTCTCTTTTCTCATGTTTTTAGGCTCTAAAACACATAGCCAACCTTGTCCTTTCTCATTACACTTACACTCATAAAAGCAACAATACAGACAAGGAAGAAACTCATGCTTAACACTGGAAGACCTACAAATGTGAAGGGTTCAGAACAATGTGTACAGATGTGTGAATATTTATGTACAATGAATGTGTACTGTGTTAATATATTACAATACAGCTTACTGTGTTACTTCAGGGAAAAAGAACAGAAATGAAAATGATAGAAAATTACATCCCACAAACACTCTCGTAAGAGTCTTGTGTAAAGTAATGAAATATATTGGGAGTTTTAGATAGACTTTATAAAAATATAATTTTACAGCATGACCTGGAGGAGTTCAGTAGCCACACACAACATATATACAATAATAGTTTTTACAGGTTGCTAAATTTTATACAAATTTCCCTGAAATTTTCTGAGTAACTTGCAGGTATTTAACTGTTAACTTTTAGGACATTTTAGTGAGAGGGTTATGCAATTTGTTACAAATTATAAGAAAACACAGAAAAAAGTGAGTAACCACTCATTGCATTTGGGTTAATGTGTAGTTGTTAATTTGCAAAAAAAAAAATCTTAATAAATTAGACTCTTTCTTTAACTGACAGATAATATATAGTTTTCAGTGTGTAGTTTTGTGTGTCAAACACTATACTAGCATATTAGTAGCTGCTGTGTAACTGTTAATTCTTAGGATATTTTTTTGAAAGAGTTGTGTATTTGGTAGTATACAGGAAATGTGCTCATTTTAGAGTTTTTTTAAGAAACAACCCAATTTGCTAGTATGTAGTTTGACACACAAAACTACACACTGAAAACTCAGTATTTTCTGTCAGTTAAAGAGTCTAACTTATTAAGATTTTTAAGCAAATGAATAATTATGTATGAACCCAAATAAAATGAACTTACCAACTAAACCAACTTAACACTTTCATCTGTTTTTTCTTTCAAAATATTCCAGAAAAAACACCCTCTCTGTAAAAATCTCTGTTAAATACCTGCAAATTACTTAATTTACAGGATATTAGAATAAAAGGGACATGTCAAATAAAGCGTTACTTAATGACACAGAGTAGGAGGATATACATGTGCATTATCTTATTATAGAGGGTTGTGGGCTACAGTTCTTTGGTCATAAATTACATTCGTATAAAGTGCTGTCACTTAAATATAAATTATCCCAGAGCAATTGGAGTCAGTCAGTATTCTTTAAGCATAAAAACCATGACAGAAGACAGCCACGCCCAGGAGAATGATGGCGTTGGCGTTGACAATGTTCCTCCATAGAGGCCTCTCTGTGGTGTCTGTGAGCTTCTTCTGCAGCTCTGCCTGCTCCTCTGCACTCAGCTTCGGGGCCTTTTTGTCCTCCAGGCCACAGAAGCACATCAAGGCCTTCTTGCACAAGCCTGGCTCCTCCTCTGGTTCTGTGATGGAAGAGACAAAGGGAATGAGGAAGGTCTGCTTGTGCATGTGTACAGTACATGTGTGAATGCATCTATATTTCCACTGTGTATGTGCTTACCCTCCATGCCCATATAGTCGGAATCATTGTTATCAACCCAGTCTTCTTTTTCAAGGTCCACCCTCTCCTCCGTACGGTTCCTCAGGCTCCAGCACAGCCTATACAACTACACAAACAACACGACACATGGGTGGAAACAAATTATTTATAAAGATGGTTATGGCATTGTCTTCCACTGAGTGGTCATATTTGGGGAAATGAATGATTTATCCAGCCTTATCTCACAGAGGCCACATACATGCTTGTCGTCGATTGGTTTGGTGACGAGAGAGACTCCCAGGATGATGATACAGGAGATGACAAACAGGATGATGGAAAAGTAGAGATAGTGAACTCCACATATGATGGTGGGACAGTTACTGGGGTTAACACAGCTACCTGTCCCATAAGCAAACTCAGCAATCATCCTGGACAGGCCTATAAGCAGGCCAATCATGAGGCCATAAAACGCACCCTGAGGAAAGAGAGAAGTAGGAAACACTGTCAGTTTAGACATAAACACATAGACTTGAAGGTTCACACTGACCATTAGAAGATCCCATTTCAAATACGCTTACAATGTAAGTGATGGGGGCCAAAATCCACAGTCCTCATATTGAGCAAAAATTTACTCAAAAAAGTTTACCTGAAGATATTATGAGGCTTCAGCCATCTGAGTCTCTCAATGGTCCGTATGAATAGGAGGAATGATTATAGCAAGAAAAATGTGTCAATGTTCATTTGGCCACCTGACTGTTGTTTTAGGGCAGACTTGAAAAACTGTGAAAGAGTCTACAGCCATGCTAGCAGTACTCTGAGGCAATAGGCACAGCTGTGCTTTGAGCTGAATGCTAACACTAGCATACTGAAAACATGCTCATAATGAAAATGCTAACATGCTGGTGTTTAGCAGGTTTAATGTTCACTATATTCACTATCTTAGTTAGCTTGTCAGCATGCTAACATTTGCAAATTAGCACTGTACACAAAGAACACCGGAGGCTACTGAGAATGCCATTAGTTTTACTGGCATTTTATCATACATTAAAGTATTAGACAAACTGAAACTGAAATAGTGGATGATTAACAACAATAAACCAGAGTTTCAGGATGCAGCAGGAGCATTGGAGGGAGAGGTCAGCTGAGGCAATAATGACAGCAGCATTAGTAAGAGTGAGTTTTTCAAATCTTAAGAACTTTCTTACAGACTTGTTTGAATGTGAGCTGTCATTGTATGAATCTGCTGATAACTGAAACTGATCAGCTGATGGCGTGCATGACTTCTGGGTTTTTCCTCAGCTAATGTGACAACCATAAGAGTGAGAAGCAGATTAACATAGGGTACATGTTCACACCACACTTTTTTTTTTTTTTTTTTAAAAAAAGGCCCTTTGACCCTAACAGCACTTTTCCAGATCGTATAACATATGTCCATGTTGCTTTTTAACTGTCTCTAACTTCTTTACCGTCAGAAGACACACTGTTACACAAGAACTCAGTGGACGCAGTAAAAGTAAAGGTTACCAAAGAAAGACCTTTGGCCTGTAATTACTTAAGATCCTTATAATGAACTGCATCTGACCTCACTCAAAACTTCCATGTTTTTAAATGTAACAGGCATTATCATTTGCAATGTCCAGCATTACACAAGAGTAAAAGATGACGTGGGAACTTACAGACTCATTAACACGTTTGCAGAAGATGGCAAGCATGAAGACAGCTGCAACGGGTGGTGTGAGGTAGCTGGTGATGGACTGGATGTAGTCAAAGAGCTGACCACTCTGGGCTGACTGTACCACAGGGATCCATGCAATACTCACACCAATCAGAACCAAAATGAACACCCTATACACAAACAAACACACATGTGGAGATAGTAGCAGGCACATAGGAATTTTAACAATCATCAGAAATCATATCAAACAAAACACCACTCAACACTCTGTGTAGATTCATGACCAAAACTTTGTGTACGCACAAAGCCAGAAATATGCATACTCATTTTTTTGTGCCGAATTTGCATGCCATTTCACTGATTGTGTTGCACTGGTGAGGTTCTCCAACAGCATAACAGCTGTCATTACGTGCCGCTACTACGCATGGCTGTGCGGCTCCTCATAACATCCATATCATTAATTTATCACATGGACTATAAACCATCGTCAGTAGTGACACCTCAGAAATGTAATAAATGATTTGGTTGTAGCACTCTTATCTAAACTGAGGTATGACACATCTAAAGATAAAATAAATAAAATGTTGACTCCTATGTTAATGATAAAGAATGATAAAATTAATCACATAAAGTAATAAATCAATGTTGCATTTATAAATGTGACACCATCAGTGCTGCTGGTTATCAACCAAAACAAACAATGTTTTACTAAAACATTCTGTTACTCTTCTTATATTTCATCTCTACCTCATCACATCACCCTCAGATTGCTTTAGAAAAACATGTGTATGCCTGGTCTGAAGAATACGTGAAGTGCGCACATTCTGTGTTTATAAATCCCAGTTTATGTGCGGGAAATGGCATATGCATTGTTTTTGTACGTACACATCGTTTATGCATCTGGCCCCAGACGTGTTTTACCTGCCAGCGATCATGAGTTCCTTTTCACTGGCGGTGCGGCGAATCTTAGTGTAGATGTCCATGGTGAAGAGAGTGCTGGCACTGTTGAAGATGGAGGTGAGGGAGCTCATCAGAGAGGCCAGCATCACAGACAGCATGAGTCCTCGTAGACCTGAAATAGATAGAATAACAGATTTAAAGAAGGGCGAAAAAGGCAGATCAGCTCATAAGACAAAGGTCTTCAGCCACCCACCATCGGGCATAAGATCCACCACCAGTTTGGGATAAGCGATGTTGGTGCAGCCCACACTGGCCCCGCAGTATTTTACACATTCATCAGGGTCCACACATGCCACCACATCTGGAATAAGATCAGCAGGATGTTAGGAAATGATTTAAATCCACCATTATCTCTGTGGTAAGATGAGTTGCATCAGCAAACACAAGTCACATGATGAGCTTCAGCAACTAGAACACACTCACCAGCGTAGAGGATCCTGCTGATCATCCCGGGGAACACCATGAGGAACATAGGCAACAGCTTCAGGTAGCCACATAAGATGCAGCCAGCCTTAACATGAGATAAATTCTTGGCTGAGAGGCAGCGCTGGACAATCACCTACAGAAAGACAACATGCCACAGTTGAGGGGAAAAAAAAGTGCATTGACACAATAAATGGTAAAAGTGATGGGTATATGGATGGAAAAATGGTTGAAGTTAAAATTCTATTTAAAAGTTCAACATAAAATATTTGCAAGACAATAAAACATGAAAGTTAAAGAAGCCAAATTGGGAATGCTTGCTGATAAGTATTCTCTTTTGCTACCTGAACAGGCATAAAGTAGACTGATCACATTGTGTTAATGTGTGTGTTGAATGTCAACAGTTCAATTAGCATCTAGTTCTTCACCTCAAGGATAAGGCTAGTGATATCCTATATTTTGTTATTGTCAACAAATCCATTGAAAAGACCAAAACCAATACTGTGTTCATCCGTCTCTTAGTACTTTACAACTTCCCCAGTCTTTCTGTTGCGCAGCCCTAGGTCCAATTGTTCCTACCAAGTATCAACTATCACAGCTTGAGGCTGAGGCCAATGCTCAAGCCAGCTCCAGGACTTACACTGTGTCGGACTATTGTCGCAATATTTTGGTAAGTTTAATGTTACTTAATTACAATACCTGCCCGGTTAGCACAATTTAGCTAAAGTAGCTAATATAGCCAAAGTATGCACGACTCGATGATCCCAGTAAGCTGGTGTTTGCTTTGGTCCAAGGAAGCGGTGCATGTTTCCAGAGCATGAAAGGCAACTCCCCACCCATTTATTTGGAAGGTTGCAGGCTATCAGTGTATGGTGTGGCACCGGTGTGAATCACTGATGTGTTTTTAATAGTCTTTGGTCAACAATGGAGGTCTATGGCACAGTGGAATAAGCTACATCTTGCTTTGGTTACACAGGCAATACTTGGTAGTAGGATCAATTCACTGTTGGTCTTGGACTTTCATGGGTTTTGTTGACAGTAAATAAAACAAGATATCACTAGACATATTCTCTTATCTATGTCATTGGGTTTGTCACACCAAGGTCTAAATAAAAGCGTGTCTGTGCTGTCTGGCAAAAACAAAGCAAGATAAAGGTGCATAAATGTGTGTACAAATATGTGGGGATTAACTGAATGAGTCTGTGTTTATGACCACTGATAGTTGATAGCACCAGTAAAAGTGGTCACACAAATGCCTAACAGTGCTGCCCATTTGCTTGACTGACCTGATCAGTGCACCAGTACCAGGTGGCCTGAATGGTGAGTCCAAACACCAGGCCAGGCCATGGCAGGTCTCCTGTGATCGGATCCCTAAAAATATGGAAAGAGTCTGCCCGAGGCTCGTAGCAGCTTTCACTGATGTTACCCGTGATGGCAGGGACGGCGGTCATGTAGCGGTCCATGAAGTTTTCATAACCTCCCACCTCATGGAAAGCTGTGGACAAGTGTGTAAGTTAGACTAATTTACAGTGATTTGTCCCCTTGTAACAACCAATATAAAAGCAAAACAGCAAAAGAATAAAAAAAGAAAAAAACACATTACCAAAGCCCATAAGGATGAATGATCCAACAATCATGATGACAGTCTGTAAGGTGTCTGTGTAGATCACTGCAGCCAGTCCACCTGAAATACAACATGTGATGCCATTAATTTATATATTCTGCATTCAAAATCATTGCCTGTAATGTACATAACTGAACTTAATGGAGAGAATACAATCAAAATAACTGTGTGCATGATCCAATTTATTACACCAAATTAGGTATTCAGTGTTAAGTGGTGTTATGTAAGTGCTTTTCCACTGCTCATCCTGTAACACTAAAGTACAGGTGTGGATGCATTGTTACAAAACAGCAACAGAAGGCCAATTCCTGCTTATCACAGTCCATGGGTAATTAACCACAATAATACACCACAGATAAAGTAACCAGGGAGAGGGAGTGTGTATGTCTCGTCTCTACTTATAGCCCTGAGAAGACTCAGGTGACTCATGGTGACATTCATAAAGTTGATAAGACCTCTTACTTTGGTAAACAGGTACAATATTCCGTGATTTTAGTGGAAAAGGAAGTGAGTGTATCCAAAGTGGACAGACCTGTGACGGTGTACAGCGCAGTAATCATTAGTAGCAGGACAACAGCTAGGTAGATGTTCAACCCAAGAGCCTGATTGATAAAAATGGCGCCAGAGAACATATCTGCCTGAGTGGAGCAGAGAGGAGAAAATGTGTCATTTCAATCAATTGCATGCGACACTGGTAAAATGTTGAAATAGAAATATGGCATGAGAGTTAAGATGCGACTTACTGAGATCTTGGTGAACACATACAGGAAGAGGGACAGCACAGAGAGATAGATGCGAATACGCTGTCCTCCAAACCTCTTCTTCAGATACTCAGGCATTGTGACCACCTAAACACATCCACATGAGAGTTTTACTTTGTTATGTGTTTGTTTTACTTACTTTTGTTACCTCCCAGTTGATTGGGAGTTCATTGCTCAGTGGGGGAGCTCTTAAAGGGGACATATCATGCACATTTCCAGGTCTATATTTATATTCTGGGGCTCTGCTGCAATATATTTGCATGATTTACAGTTTTTTTTCCTGTCTCAAGTAGGCTGTTTTAGCTCCTGTCTCTTTAAGCCCCCCTCCTAATGAGCCCATTCTGTTTTGATTGGTTAGGAGCTGCCTCTCTGATCAGGACACTATGTAAACAAGCTATAGTAGTAGGATTTCACTTCTTCTTCTTGTTCTTTACTCAAAATGGAAACATCTCAAAAACAACTTTACATGTTTGAGCCGAAATCCAAAGCAACAAAGGCTAAAGATGGACAAGGATGGCCATTTATGGGCGTGCCCGAACAATGTGACATCATCACAAGGAGGAAGGCCGAGGCCTGGGTTTTGACTTTCAGGGAGAATTTTTACATACGTAAGTAAGTTTTGGAATTTTGCCCATGTTTACGATAGAGATCCGACATTATAACAGTATGAAAATAACAGAGCTGTTTACCCCAGCTTTAATGTAGATGGGCACAAAGAGCCATCCCAGAATGACGACCACTATGAGAGCCTGAAACAAAAGAGCACAAACATGAATAATCAGTGCTGCTATTTGCTAAGAAGTACCTAAAGATGAAGTTGACTTCTGTGTTTGTTGTGGGTAATCTACAGATTTATCAGCTTACCTAACAGAGAAAACTGATAATATCTGTGTCACAGGTTAGAAACACATTTATGTAAGAAATGCTAATGATATAATTGGCACATCAGACTACTTTGATTACTCACATTCCATTCAAATCCACCAATGGCTATTCCTGCAGCTGCAGCAGTCCCAGCTATTCCTACAAAATGTCCACTGCCAATGTTGCTGGCAAACAGTGACGCTCCGATCTGTGGAGTGTATGGTTATATTTGTAAAAACATACATATATAATTTCTAAGTCTCAAAACTTTTTTTTTGGAGTGAATTTCATTACAAGAAAGAATAACAAAGATCATAATCATTATAACAAAGAAGATTCCAGCTGACTATGCATTTATGATATGCCATGTTGTCAGCATAATGAATAAGCACACAATTATTAATATGTTATTACTCTATAAAATGCTGATGTTAACACAAAAGGCTCATGAAACACTGCATCACACCTTTTACCAGTTACCACAAAACAATAAAAACTTGTTATCATGAGCCATAATGCTACTTTATTGCTTCAAGGTTACTGTAGTTAAGAAGATTAAGAAAGAACTCAATCTCAATAAGCATGAAAGTAAGTGTTTGTCTGTTATTCTGAGCAGCTAGATGCTAGATACTCACTGGCCACCACACCATACTCCTCCCCGCAAGGAAGAAGCCACCAACTGTGGATCGGTTGGTGCGGACCATAGCCTGTAACAGAGGGGGACATTTTAGATTATCCTTGAATGCATTTGCAGACTCTCACACACTATTCCAACAGTCACTGCATATTTGTTAATGATTGCATACTAACAGTGAACAAAAGAGTGGAAGAACATCACAAAATCTCTGCATACAATTCATCATTATCACTGACTGCACACATACAGCAAATCTTATTTAAATAAATATTTGCAACCTGAAATGTAAAATGTGTCTCATTTACTTCAAAGTGCTGCTGTAAAGATGCTACAAACAACTGAGATGCCTCTTATCTTAGCAAATATAATTATTATTTTGAATTCTCCAAAATATAAATCATTACATTTTCCTTTTGTGGCTCAATACAAACAGAATTCGGTTTAATTTCTAAGACTGAAAACTAAACTACAACTCTCACAACCATATAACACTATTCACAGGCAAGAAGGATTTAGATAATGGTCAACGAAAAGGTTGAACAACTCACCCATACTCCGACAGCCAAGACAACCACAAAATAAACCACAATGACGGATATATCTGCTGCATTGTTAAGGGCCACGGTGGTTGTGCCGTTTCTCGCATTGCTCCTTATAAAGGAGAATCCAAAATAATCATGAGACATTTTGCTGAGAGGGTGACCAGAGAACAGGAGTGTTGGTGAAATCGCTCCTTTTTGACTGACGCACCTGTCAAAGACACTTAATGTACCTTTGGTCCTGCAGGCAGGTGGAGGTGGGTTTATGTGAGAGTGGGAAAGATGGGGAGCAGAGAGAGAGAGTGAGAGAGAGAGAGAGAGAGAGAGAGAGAGAGAGAGAGACAGAGAGAGAGAGAGACAGATAGAGAGAGAGAGAGAGAGAGAGAGAGAGAGAGAGATAGAGAGAAACAAAGGGGTGTGTTCATCTAACAAATATTGTGAGTGTATTGTGTGTGTAGATATTGTGTTTGATTGAAAATGTACTGTAAATGGTTGATTCATGAATATGGATTTGAAAATGAATGTGCTAAAATGTTTAACCTTTCAGCAAATAATGTTGTTAATGATCAACCAACAAGGAAATATGTTGAGCAAAGAAACAGAGGAGTTCTCGTAAAACAAAGGACCTGACCTACAGATAAACTCCATCAGCAGTGCAAATCAGTTCACTACAATTCAACTCCAACACTTACAATCAAGTTATAAACAATTTCAGTAAATTAGAAAAGTTTCATCAAACAGCAATTAAGAAATTAAGATATTTCACAACTGAATAGCTGCCTCCTTGTAGAAGATCGTGTTACCATGAAACCTCTGTTACATAGTCCCCAATTGCCCTCTCACTGCCCTCTCGCACTGACTTTGACACCTCTGTCAATGAGTAAAATGGCAATATGCACGGTTGTTGATAACAAATCCGACTGATATTTGGAGCATCAGACGAAATGATGTTAACAACATAGCAGAGTAATCAAGGAAATACTGAATCATAAATATAAATAGATTACTAATTTTAAAATATTAAGTTCTGCCAACAAGGAAATATTTTCTCATTCACTGGAAGTCTATGTCAAACAAAAAAGCCCCGAAATCACCCCACTCACAACAACAACTTAACTCTTTATCCTCATAACACTCAACTGTTTATCTGTGTATTAATTATTAATCAAAGGCCAGTATTTTGGGAAGGGTGCAACAGAATCACTTGCCATAATGATGATTCATGTTAAACCACCTCCAAAGAAAGGCATGTATGATTCCTGGAGAAAAAAAAATAAAACAATAAATACCATACAGGTATAAAGGAAGCAGCAGCCACTAGGTGTCTCTATAGGACAGTGAAACTAATCTGAAATAAGGCGACTTAAAGCTTGTAAATAAGGTAAAGATATTTAAGGGTACAAATCTCACTCAAAAAGTGAGTCAAAAAGCCCATTCACACAGGTATCTTCACTTTTGCCTGATTAGGCCTCTTCTCAAGACTGTGTGGGTGTCAACGGACTGTACGTGACTGACAGCTCTCTCTCACTCTCCTGATTGTTTTGCTGCAGCTGTTTGGGTGGGACAATTTATAATGTTACCATTTTTATGACTTCCATGTGACATCATAAAATTCCTAGCATCGCTGCACCCAACCTTGACTAAAGGTCTAATTAGCAAGAGGAATTAAAAACACCTGTGTGGGTGTTCAAAGGCCTTTAATAATATATTTGCTCTGCAAGAAAATACCAGTGAAACATGATGTGTGTACTGTCTGCACGGACATGCATTTAACAGGTGTTGGCATTGGGAAATTAACATAAAATTGTTTATTAAAAGTCTTGTTATAAACAGCAACTATTGAACAGAAATATTAAATTTTCACTGGTTCAATAAAGAAAATGAACACTTTTCATGATATGAGAGTGATAATTAGTATTTTACTCTTTGTTTCATTTGGTCATATGGAGGGTTTATAGGTTGTGTGGTAGTTAATGTAATGATAGACAGGGCAAACGTCCACTGAGCAGGACCACACCTGTAACACACTGCACAGTTACAGGTTGGAGATTAAACACCCAAAAACACCCATTGAGATTTTAATTGAGCCATATCTGTACACACAAGCTAAACAATACATCTTAGAAATGTGAAATATCCAAATCATGAAACAAAGTAGTCGTGAGCGCATCCACAAAACCTCAGTGGGACAGGTGATGGATACAAAAAACAATTAAACTAGATACAAGGAGTAGCATCACACTGAGCCAGAGCCCTCATTACTTTATTTAGACATCCTAATCATAACCTGCTGTAATTAAGAATGCAATTTAGTAATTAACCAATGTGTTAATAGCCTTGAGTAAACATCAGCCAAAAAATACTGCTATCTAATTTGCATTAAATTAACAGTGATTTGTTTATTGAAGGCTGTTGTATTGAATTCCATTAAGTGTATCTTATAAACTCACTTAAGCCTTACTGAGCCCACTGTTGTAAGCCCAGAATCCAATTTACTTTCAACATTTGCGTCATTCCTCACCACCTATGTCCCAGTGTTACCAGACCGCTTCGACCCAGTGAGTTGGCTGCTTGCAGCTTTATTTATCATTATAATGCTGACACCGGTGTCCAAGGTTATAGTGCTCTGTCACGGCCAGAAGCTGTGAGGAAGGAGGAAAGGAGAAACTAGAGAGAGAGAAATGAAAATGTGTTTGCTTTTGTTAATGAACTTGCATTAAGGAAATTAATTGGATACATGATAGTTATACTGTATGGTAGAAATATAAAACCAACCAATAACTGGATTGCACAAAAATGCCATCTCAAGCATTATCCCCAAATCAGAAAGAAAAAATGTAGATGCAACATAATTTGTTTATTCCCCAGGGGAGGAAATTAAACGCACTTATGGTTTCACATTTATTCAGAAATCAGCCTCAAGAAGAAGTAAGGAAAAAGGTGAGAAGGTATAATACTTGGGTAAACATTGTTATTTGTGTTCACATCAAGCATGTCAAACCATTACAGTGACAGAGCAACTACCACCACAGCATTCTACCTAAATGCCTGGATGGTGAGGAGAGGGAGCAATATAAAGGAGTGATGGGATGGGAGAGTTATCAGACTGGTACTGTTACAAATGGCTGCTTAAAATCTCTAAATGGGGACAATCAATATTCACTTGAATGAGAATCAATCACTGGAATGAGGCCAGTGCTCTGCGTTGATTAAGGCTCAGTCACACTCGTTGATTTCAGCCCTGATTTTAAACCCAAGAGGAGACTCTGGCCTTCTAATAGCTCCTGACAGGTCCAGATTTTTTCTGATGTTTTTTGATTTTGCGTGTCCCAGTTTACTTCTGTGTTCACCAAAACTGGAATCTGAGTATAATAATCCTGGCAAGAGCTGGTTGGTGTTTAAAACACAAACACAGAGTCGATCACATCCCAGGGTAGCAAGACCACAAACAAACACTGACTGATTAGTGCAAGGCATCGATCTCTTACAGGACTTCAGTGCCTATACAGTAGTAGTCTACATAAAAATGTGTGAATATATTGCAGTTGTCTTTGGCAAACAGAGCAGCGATTGAGGCTCCTGTGGTCAACACAGAAACAGTTGTGTCTTATGAGCTTCTCCCTGTGTCTACATATCTGTATGATTCAGGAAGTTCTGGCAGAGGGGCCCATGGACTGAATCAGCTAAACATGCCTGCAGGCCTGGCCTTCAAGGCAGACCTATAGACAGTATTTATCTCATGACTTCAGCACCAGTAGTGAGTGCTACACATTGTGCTTTGGTTTTATTATAACAGCAGCCTATTCAGAGTAAAAGCCAACAAACTGAGATGATTCTTTTCACAATGTCTAAGTTTGCTTATTTGTCTGTTTTATCTCCCAGTATGTAACTTGTGAATGCAGTCATGTGCATTCAGCTCTCAAATTTTGAACACACGCACACACACACACACACACACACACACACACACACACACACACACACACACACACACACACACACATTGGTAATTTAAACAAGACATTCCATATTTGATTTGGTCGCACACCTATCAAAGAATCAATGGAGCTGTATTTGCTGAGTGCTGAAATTGTTCAAATGAGAATGTGGTTAAATTGTATTAGCATGTACAATAATGGACCCCTGTTTAGCATAGAAATATCAGAAAGTGCAGTAAAAACACACTGTAAAACAGCTAAAACAAGGGGAAAAAAAACTTGTACTTTGGTTATTTTACAGCAAATGAACAGGTTTCAAATTTACATTAATCTTGATGTTGGTGACCCCTCTGGTGATAAGCTGTCACTGTTCTGGTGGTGAGCACCTAGTGCATGCACTTGTTACAACATATTACAATAACAAATTTCAATCAATCATTGGTATACAACTAATAAATGATAACAAAACATAATATACCCAGTGACTTTCTCTCTTTGGAAAGGGCATCTATAGAGGGCAACAAGTACATTTAGTGCATTTAGTTGCTAAATGCATAAACATACTTTCAACCTTATTTTTAAACATATTTTTGTAAAACTATGTCATAATGTTATTGGTTTGTTGCATTACTTTGTGTTTTGACTGTGTATCCAGTTAAGACAATAAATAATCATGTTTGGGTTGTTGAACTGATTTTTTTGGTTGCACATGTGCATGAGTGACAACTGCTTTTATTAATCATATGGTTATTTACACAATAATACTTAAACTAGGTAACTAGGTATTAAATAAAATATTTAATTCCTTAGTGGCTCATATGCATACAGTATCTGGATGAATCAAAAGGATAAGAAGAGCCTGGCTTAACAAAAACTAGAGATAAGTCTTTTAAATCACATCCTGATTTGAGAAGGCTCACTTTCAAAGTAGCAAATATGTATCAATAGATTGACTAAATTATTGGATTTATCTACTGTGTGACCAACTAATAGTAGAGAGTAGAGTTCACTTGTAGGTCAGCATAACTCATGTACAGTAGTTCAAGAGTTGTAATCACAACACAATGTCTGGGCACAGCTCCATGTCCAGTAACAGAGGGGCATTGTAACCGCAAGTCATGACAAAGACTGAAGGGTTTTCACCCAGGGAGCTGTTGATGTCATACAGGGTAGTTGACACGGGTGAAGGGAGCGCTTCAGGGTGATCAGCTGGAAATTGCACATGGGCCATGCAGCAGTCATTAGAGGTGAAGCCCCCCTGTACGTCAAAACCATAATACGATGCCCCCCTTCCTCTGATCACACTGGGGTTCACGTGAGCAGAACTGTGGGAGCTGGGACTTAGCAGATGTCATTGTGTGTCTAATGCTCCTCTTCAGCCCCCATTGGTATGTGCTGGGACTCGGTCCTTCATCAACTAACAACTACTCTCCGTCAGCTGTGGCGGTAACAGAAAAGGGTGGAATCAACTCATTAAAGCGGCGATTTCCACTGAAGGGTGAGAAACTAAAGTGGAATAGACTTTTTCACAGCAGTCATTCTGACATATCAAACACAGGTGTGACTGCCAACATTGTTATTAGCTGCATTTCACTGCAGTAATTGCTGAAGCAGAGATATCATTAATGTCATTTTGTTAGGTGTTAGTTCCACCTGTGCTTTTCCTGAAACAACAAGCCAAAATGTCTGCTGAGAAAAAGTCCTGTGAATCTGATTTGATCTGCGAACAAAAATGCTCTGATGCTGGCCTGGCTGTCAAAATCCAGGTAAGATTTATTAAGAAAAAATAAAGTAAAGTACAAATTTCACTGAGTTTTGAGTGAAAAAAGTGAATCAGTCAAACATAAAATTTAAAGAAACCCATCTTACTCTTGGGTTTATTGCCAATATATTGCCTTGTGTCTTAAAAACTTTGGCAGTTGAGGCAAAGTTTAACTTGAAAGTTTCATTTGCACAACAGATACTAATGAGAAACATGCAGTAGAGACATGCAGCTGATGCTCTTGACAATGTTATCTTTTCTTTTTTTTTTTTTAATTGGCGCAAAGACAAAACACTAAATCAACATATTAAACTCAAAAAGCTGAACTACAGGTCTTGCTCCACAGTATTTTATGTAATGTTCTACTGGTTGTGTATGTTGCATATTCTTTTCTTGCCCTGTGAGCCAAAGCCAATTTTCCACTCTGGGGGACAATAAAGTTGTATTTCATTCCTCTCTATTCTAAATAGTGACTTGACAGATACAACAAAGATAGAAAAAGAGATAAAATATGCAAGAACAGACAAAGAACAATGGGCTGATGTGTAGAAAATGTAACATATACAGTACATACATTCCCAACATAACATAAACAAAACAAACCAGACAAAGTTGAAACTACAACAGTAGTTATAATAGACATAATAGTATTAGGCTAAAATAATAGCAACATATAAAACAGTTACTTGACAATATGATCTCAATATAATTCAACTTGGCTCTTTTCCCCTGTTGTTACTGTTTGGGGTTCACTGCCTTAGAGTGTGTAACAAAGAAGATGGGTCTTGTGAGATAATTTCTGTAAGGTTGTGATGAACTTGGAAGTCCAAAATATCGTGATCAGAGTTGTTAGTGAAGTATTGTATTGTATTAGACAAATATTGTAGTCCACCTTCATGAGCAGTGTAGTCTCAGAGTGACAAAGAGCTGGGAGAGATTATCAAGAGGCAGACAAACATTGGATTGCATTACAAATAGTATACTTAGCTAAATCTTAATGTTACCTTTCCTGGTGTTGTCTGCTCTGCACAGATGAAGAACTATGAAAAAATATCACTTTTTCTGTTTTAGTTTTTTAGCACCATACAAGAAACTTTTAAGGAATATGGTATCCACAAGGTGGCACAGTAGTACAGCACTGCCAGTATGGTGCGTCACTGATTTTAAGGTGTGAAGGCGTGAAGACACTTTAAGAGCTCTGGTAGCACAAAAATAAGATGACATTACAAGATACACTTAGTTTGAGGTCTATAATTATATACAGTATATCTCAATCTTGATTCATTCAATCAAGTATTGCCATATCTATGTTTAAATGGCAGGTCAGGGGTTACCTTTCAGAGGATGTACTGTTGTGCGGCAACTCAGCATCAGAGAAAGTAAGAGAGATATTCTGAATATCTTTATGCACTCTGCTTCCCTGTGTGTCAAATTCTCCAATCTTTTTCTTTCTGGGAACTGCCTTTAAGAAATGTGGACTGTGTTATATTTGAGAACATGTACCTCAACATGTACCACAACAACAGATGGGGTGAGATTGCACTTTAAGAGTTTGTAGCTTTAGCCTGCAAGTTTCTGTCTGGCTGTAGTCTGCCTGCTAATTAGTCCCAAGAGGGTCCAGAAAGGTTCAGTTAAATTTACAGGGATTTTTTTCCCCTGTCCTCTGTTTTGTTGCTATGAAGGAAATTAATTCCCCATAAGTGGAAACAAGTGGAAAACATTGCCCAACGTCTTTATGCAGAAATATCAAACAGAGTCAACTGTCAGGTGGTCAAGAAACATGCGACACATCTTCCTGGTGTTAGAAGTGTCTAATGCTAACAGTAAGAGAAAATCTTTGTTTCCATAACAACACTAGTTACCTCCAAGAAAAGCCCACGAATGAGTGACTGAAAGACTGAAGCGTGGAGCCAGGAGTGAAGCCAGGACTGCCATAATTAACATGCATGGACTAACAACAGAAAGTTGAAGTTTAGCTCATGCTTTATTGAAAGTATTCTCAAACAACACATTTAACTTTACAAGAAAAAACAACAACTAACCAATGAGTTTGCCATATATTGTATCTCAGTAACTTTCTAAACTCCAGAAAAGAGCAGTGTAACATACCCTACAAAACAGGGTAAAACTATGTTCCCACATCTTTTTATTCCATGCAGCTAAAATCAACAGTGTCAACAAAGGAAAAAGTAAACTTCATCATAGTCAGGAGACCATTTACTGCTTTGTCATACCAGTCAGAGTATAAGAGATAACTTGTGTAATGGTTTTGCCAAAGTCACCCTGATTCAGTCTGTTAATTACAGTATCTTAAACGAAATTCACTCATGTTCTCTAAACAGGAACTTTTTCTATGCCTCCTCCATTTAAAGCTCTACCCCACCTCTTTTTTCTTTGGGAAATATCACCTAATTTGAGAATTATTTTCAAGGTGTCTGACACAACCTTTTAAACCAAGGCAGTGCTTCTATTGAACCTAAAACATACAGTATGTACCCAAACTTGCTTTTCACCTGCCATTGAATGAATGGTGAATTTCTTACCATTAGTGAAATACTATATAACCTCCACTGTAGCAACATGTGCTACGCGTTATGATGTGGATTATACATAAATGTTGAATAGTTTGATTAACCAAGCACCCTAAATTTAATGTGCTCTGAATGCTTGGTTTTATGATTTTAGTTATAATTTCAATTATCTATGCATTCATATAAGATCTTTCTGGTCTTTCTTAACAGGTCTTTCTGTAACAACCAGGGTGTATCTAAATGATCACATATGGGCTGCAATGTGTTTGCACACTTAATCACAAAATCTAGTTTCATAATAACAAAGTTTCCTCTGTCAATATGCTGCACTTTTGCAAGATTCATACATGTTTTTTTCACATCGTAAGACATCAAAGTTCAATTGAAGCTGCTCCATTTCCTGAACATGGAGGTGAAAATAGTGATATTAATCAAAAATAAATCAAAAATTTAATAAGAATATAATATTTCCCCTGAACAATCTGTTTATCAGAAAACCTACTTTTGAATGGAAAGTTATTTAAACTTGGTTCAGTTTGTTGTTCTGTGCATTAAAACATGGTGTTACGTCATTAAAATACTTGATCATTTTTACATTGAAAGACAAATGGCCAATGCAAAGGCTGCATGACTACATTAACATGTTGGGGGCCCCTGTAGCAAACCTGATCCCCCTTATTCCTCTCATTCTCTGTGGATTGTCTACAGGATGTTTCCTGTCACCATCAAGTACCTATATCAATTCAAGTCAAGTCAGTTTTATATAGTTGCGCCAAATAACAACAGGGCACTTTTCACATAGAACAGGTCTAGACTGTACTCTTTGCACCCATCAGTGCAAACAGCAGACTTTACATGGCAGCTTAATTGTAATTTTTCTCCAATCAATACCTCTAATCAGTGCACCTTGTAAGAACAAAATAACACAAACCAAAATAATAAGATTAGGTGGTAATTCTCATTGTGTTTGCCTTTTTTTTAACTTTTTGATTTGTCATTGCAGGAAGTGCACAGGTGGAACTAATTCTGTTAACACTGGCTTAACGATGGCCTCCCAAAAGATGGGATGTTGAGCGAGCACGAACAATAAGGAATGCAGCTGTCATTATTTTATTAGTTACACCTGTGCTATTTCTGCTATGATATATCAAAATGTCTGCTGTAAAAAAGGCCTATTTGTAATAATCAGTTATATTACCATGAACCATCTGGCACACTGTAAACCTTCGTGGAGCTTTTGTGGTCCCTGGGGGCCTGAGACCCCAGTATATTAGTCCACTTTGTTGGTAATCCAGCCTAAAAAACCCTGTAATCCATAAATTCAGGCAAGAGAGAAATTGTTTGGTTAATTGTTTGGTCTAAAATGTCAGAAAATAGTAAAATATTTCACCATTTTCAATATAATTCCAAGATGACATCTTTATATTGCTTCTTTTGTTTGGCAAATAGTCCAAAAATCAAAAATCATGTTCAGTTTATTATCACATAAGACAAAAAAGCAGCAAATCCACATGAATATTTAGCATTTTTCCTTGAAAAATGAATTAAATGATGCTGCAGTCTCTCCTTTACAGGTGACTAAATGACCTTTGAAAATAGCATTTCAAGAAAGAGATATTCAGTGTCATACACAAAAGGTGAATATAATAGAAACTGACAGAATTTTGTTTTTTTGTGTGTAAACTGATCTGTGACTTGAGTGAGGGCTGTAGGGAGTGTTGGAGATGTGGATGGGATAGTTGTGGATCAGAATTGGGCTGTGGTGGGAAAAGGACAGGTGATAATGCTGAAGGTGGAGCTAATTAAGGTGCTTAACAGTAGAGAAAGTGGTGAATAGGTTGAGTACCATGCCTTCTCCCTAATGTGTGCTTAGAAAGCCTCAGGCTCCCTGTGACCCTCAACAGGATAAGCAGTTTAGAGAATGGATGGAGGGATGAGTGTAGCCCATACTGAAGAAGTATGAAGTTGCTCAAAATGGAAATGCACCAATAAGCGACTTCAAAACTGTAGTTAAAGGGGAACTACTCTGATTTCACACATCAAAGGCTGTTTACAGGTCATGGGGAGTGCTACTACATATGTGAAAAAGTTATATAAAGCCTTTTGTTGCCCCAGAGGGAGCTGTGGCAAGTCTGGTAAATTTATCAGCAAAAAATATAGGGGTGTAGAGTTAAAAAGAAGTGAGGTTACCAGACTTCAGCAGCCTACTCTGCATCTCTGCCTGAGGCTAGCGGCTCAAGGCTACATTAGCCTCTACTAGCTTAACACACCAGACTCTACAACTGAACTGTCCATGGTTGAGTTGTATTGTGGGTAATGTAGGCGCCAGGTTTTGTCAAGAATAAGAAATGTGTGGATTAAAAAAAATATGATATCTCTGGTTCTGGTGCATCAATTTTGAGACTATTTGTCTCAAAAAGTCCATTGTAAGACTGACGATGCTGAGTGCAATGATGAATTGTTGCATTACTCTTTTAATAAATGTTGTACTTACTGACATTCACCTTTGGTAGTAAGATACCAATAAAAGAATGTAACTAAGAATGTTTGATTATTCCCTGCTCTCTGATGTTTGATACTCAGGGCTTTGGAGCAAAATAGAAAACATTTATGAATTATGGAAAAAAATACAGATTGCACTTAAGGCCAGAAAAGGCCTTTACAGACAAATCTGTTGTGTAATTAAGTATCTATTTTTAAAGACTTACCTGGTGATTACCTTCAAGAAAGCAGATTTCCAATGGAGATTTAAATTGGATTTTTGATCAAGAAAAATAAGCTTTGTTTAATTAACAAAAACATAATTACTATATTAAAAGCTGTGTTTTGGAGCATATGGGAACCACAGATCTGATTTTGAAATTTGAAGTTATGTTGTGAAAAAATAACTTGGAAGCATGGGAAAATCTGTTTTTTCCAGCTCTACTATATAATCCATGTGAATATGTCAGGAGAAGAAAGAAATGGATGGGAAGCAACGAGTAAACAAAGTTTATTTGTTTCAAGTGGGAGTCTGTAATAAATGCATTTTTTATTATTATTACAAGAGGATAAATCAGGACTTCGATGATGAAAAAGGTCAGGTTAGATCATGTTAGTGATAAAGCATTAGAGGCATTTTTAGACTGGTGTAATAAAGTATGGCAGGAGGGCAGATTGCCCAGAATTTAGAAGCCCGTAAGGCTATTAATTATAGGTGGACTGCTCCTCTGAATCGCATCTTTGTGATCTTTGTGAAGTAATGGAACATATGACAACGAAAGGACTTACAGAGCTTGGAAATGAATCATGTATTTAAGTGGGGTCACGAAATGGATGGTCACCATGGAAATAACGATAAATAGAAGACAAATTGGGAAATAGTTGCAGCTGTGTTCCTGATGTGGATGAAAATTAGGATTTATATGGTTTAGTTATTTATCAAAAAGAAATTATTCACAATTCAAAACTTATTTTATTCACCTGGACATAGGATTTTTATTCTGGTCACCCTGTTCAGGAGAGAGTATGAAGAATTTTGATTGCTAATGTTAAATATTTGTAGTTGACCAAAAAGGGCTCCTACAGTTCAAATAACATTGCTGCCAGTTCTGCAAAGGGGGGTAGTATACCTCATCCCTCTTAAACCGGTCAATGAAATTTTGGAAACACTGCAGTGGAGAAACAATAAAAATAGTGAAACTCTCTCTGTCCTTCATCAGAGGTACAATTAAATTGTGTATAAGTCCTCTCTCTTCTTCTGCAATGGTTTAATGGCAGGGGACGTGCTACCAACTGTTCAACTCCTAATATTTGTACAACAGTAGTGGATGGAAACACGCATTTTCTTTTGACGATTTTATGGAAACTCTGTTAAAATTTGTGCTATTGGATAGAAAATTGGCTTATGAGGCCCATGGTCATTATGTCATCTGTTCAAAAATGATTAAAAATGAATGTGTATTAATCCACTGCTTAAAATAGTCTATTACTATTTACTCCTGTTAGAGTAACATTTGATAAATACTAAAGTGCTCACCTGTGTAAAGAACCTAATAAGCCTCTTTTTAATAACTTTATGACTGAAACTATGTATTTGTGCCATCTTTGGTATGAACCAGTGGGCTTGGGTAGAGAAGTCAGAAAGTATTCAGAGATGGACAAACACATTGATGGAAAAATATAGAATGACACCAGCCTTATCCTTTAGAGTGGTGCATTGATTCAGTTGTTTCCCAATTTGCAATACAGCTAAATTAACCAAACAAAAAGTAGTATTGTAGTAAATTTAGATCAAGAAGAAGGAGGTAAGTTCTTCATCTGGATGGCCCACACAGTTTCTAGAAGGGCAACAACTAAAAGGGTGTTATGACTTTGACTAGGAAATCTGTGATTAATGTAGAGCAACTTTTGCCTCACAGCTTTAACCCCTCCCTGTGCTGTATAAGCTTAACAAGGGCAGGCCAGTGATTTGATTTTAAGCACATGCAAGTCAATATGTCAGTCAGTCATGAAAATGATTTACTAGAGGACCACAGCAAATCAGGGTCATGCTCATGTGAAAGTGATGTGACAAGTGATGTTTGGAGCCTCAAATGCTGTCAATAAGGGAAATACAGTGTGTGTTTGTGAAATTTATATAGCACAGCAAATGACAGGTGGAGTCACTAAAGTCAGTATATTTGTACTCACCCTGATAATGACTGCAGGCCATTTGGCCAACATCCACACACCTAAAAAGTGTTTGTAGGTACAGTAATTGCCACTGACCAGCCACAAATTATGGCAATTACGTAGCTAGCATTTAGGAAATGTGAACAGACAACATGTTGTTCCTCCACAGTTCTTAGAGCTGTAGAAGTATTGGATTTCACTAGAGATCATCATGAGGCTGGAGAGACCCAGTGGAAGCTAGGTGCTTTTTATTTGCCACCACTACAAGAAATCAGTAGGCCTCAGCTTCACCTCCTGAACAAGCTTAACAACCACATGTCATGCTGTCCTGAACTGATAAGCAGATAACTTGACCAAAACTAACCACAGAAAATAAGGTACTTTCAGGACACATGAGGTGATATTTCTGAACCCATTATCTACTACCACAGTAACTTGTGCATAACAGTGACACAGTATTATCTAATCTGCTGTTTAGTTCATTTCCAGTATGTTAAAGCAATACAGTAGTGCTCCAGCATTCCGGTAATCAGTGTTCCTATTGCCCATATTGGGTGTGTTGGTGTGACTGCAAATACACTTTGAGCCTCTTTGTCTGTTTGGACAGTCTATCCATTATGTATAGTCCAGCCCAACACTGCAGATGGCACTGAGGTTGGACTCAGGCCTGAGGGTGTTAGTTTATGTATTTGCTTGTGTTTGCTTGCAAGTGGTCTTGTTTATTGTAGAGAAAACAGTTTAAGGTATGACAGGGCAAAAATGTCTGTAAATTTACAATGTTAATTAGTGTAAAGTAGAGCTGCAACGATTAGTCAGTTAATAGATTGGTTGATTGACAGAAATTTAGTCGGCCACTTTTTTAATAATCAAATAATCATTTCAGTCCTTTTTTAAAGCAAAAAGGCCAAATATTTGCTGCCTCCCTCTTCTCAAATGTGAGAATTTTATGCTTTTCTTTGTCATACATGATAGTAAACCGAATATCTTTGGGTTGTAGATTGTTGGTTGGAAAAAACAAGAGATCTGAACATGTCAACTTGGGCTGTGGGAAATTTTAACGGCTGTTTTTCAATATTTATGGACATTTTATAGACCAAATGAGTAACTGATTAATCAAGAAAATACACAGTAGATTAATTGATAATGAAAGTAATTGGTAGTTGCAGCCCTAGTATAAAGTTAGAGTCCTGGCCCCTAAAGAGCCTGGTTTGATCATGCCTAATGCTCAGTACCATAAAATATGGAAACTGTTACATGATGGTGTACCACTAGTTTTCCATTGGTTTCTTTTTCTAACATTACTCAGCTGTTCACACCTCAAGTGAGCTCTGAAGTCTAAGTGCCTGCTCACACCAGAAATTGGCTCCAGGAAATTTGCGTGTCCTCATAAAATAAGTGATGCTGGATGGCACATATTTATGTTTTAAAAGTTGAAAAAAAGTTTAACTCTATGAGTAAGCAACCCTCTGCAAGTGAATCCACTGATCATAGGGATTCAATTGAAATGAATAGATTTTGGTCAGATATCTATAAATGCTGGTGTGACCGAGCCCTAACCCTCTTATTTGTATGATTCAGTCTATATTGGCCTGCCATCCCACCCAACCTCTACTGCTGAGTTAAAAATCAGTCGCAGTCATACCCTTTGCTTCAGTAGAGGAATGTTGGCACGTTTTTATCTGATACCCAAAAGCACCGTGAGATGGACTTGATCAAGGCTTTAGGCATCACCAAAGGCCTGGTAAGATAGGCCATTGTTTTCAGTACATCCAGGCTTCAGCAAGGAGGGCTTGGTTTGGTTTTGCTCATCAGAGCAGCATAACAAATTCTTGAAATCCACTGCAGTTATCTTGCTAGGCCATACATTCTACTGCTGTATACAGAGGAGGCCCACATCAGAACAAATGGTATTTTCTGAGAAGCTGATGGAGATGTTATGTTCATTGTATTTGCCAATAGAGGAAGGCTATAGAGTGTTCACTGTCTGCAGGGCTGGCAGTCTTCTGGCATATATGGCTGGCACAAGAGGAGAGCTAACAAAATGACAACAGAGCCTGCAGAGAGGGTCTTGAATTGGCAGTGGATAAAAAGAAATGATTTCTGCACAACACACATCACTGTGATTGTAACATTCATGCACGTATAAACCAGGAGGCAACAGTAGACCTAGATTTTAAACCAATATGGCCATTCATTTTTGACCTGACACACCAGATGGTTTGTTACACAAAACCATCTCAGAAGTCGTCCTTGGAAACTGTTTGGAAAAGGGCAGGCACTTTCAAAAAATACTTGGCAGGTGATTGGATGAATCATCTGTCTATTACCGTCTATCATCGTCTTACCTTGGAGGCAGTTGGATTCGCGAGATCAAGAGATCACATGAGAATCCTCTTTGGACGCTGATTGGTCCAAATCACTGGTGGTTTGGACACAAGCACATAGCTTGAAGCCTGACACAAGATGGATTCTTGCGTGATGTCGTGATCTTATGAATCCAGCTGCCTCGCAGGGTAAATTCATTTTAGGTGTTTATCCTCATCGGATTACTACCATAGGATGCTTTCCTGTGGATTGTTAGATATTTTTAGCTTTAGGGTTGGCAATGCCAGTCTGTTGGTCAGCTAGTCAGTTGGTCCACCACTTTGGTCCTGAACTGAAATATCTGAAATTTTGTATGGACATTCATGGTTCCCAAATGATGATGATGATTCTACTGACTTTGATGATTGATCCCCTGACATTTCCTCACCACTAAGTTCACAATGATGTCCCCCGCAGGATGAATTTTAATAACTTTGGCGATCCCGAGACTTTTCATCTAGCACCACCAACAGCCCAAAATTTTAACCAATCCAATACTTTGGTTTATTATTTCAAAACTAAGGACAGTCCCATCAGCCATAGGTGTGCTTTGTGTTTAGTGCTAATTACTACCTATTAGCATGCTAACACACTAAACTGGTAAATGTTATACCAGCTTAGTATGTTAGGGGCATGTTAACATACTATTGTTACATGGTTGTAGACTCTTAGTCTGGTTATAATTTGAGAAATAATAGTTGATTCTTGAACTTGTTCTAAGCAATTGCCAGCAGTGCTTCTGAATATGGTTATTGCTCATAAAACTACTAATATAATATTGACTACACTTCCAAGACATGTAATGTGTACCACTGTGTTTTTAGCACAGCTTCCTTTAAAAAAGCCACTAATCTGGACCATCACGTTGAGAAGTAAACAAACAAACAAAAAGCTTAAATTAAGATTATTCAATATTGGTAATACTGAATTTCTTAGTCTTTCACTGGCCTGGCTGCAACTGGACTTGTACCTAACAAGTCCAGTTTCTAGATAGATAAAACTACACACAGTGATAGCAGGGAGTGCCAAAGAAAGGCTTAACAACATTATATAATGGATGTCAGACGGGTCAAGGGACGGTTTTGTGTGGAGAACAGTGGCTCTAACTGACTCGAAGACAGATGGTTCACAGCCAGATGTCAGGGAGGGGTTGATGATATCAGTCAGGAAGTAGAGCAGATCAGCAGCGACGGTCTGGGAGAGAGAGAGAGAAGGGAGTGGGTTCAGGAGGGCAGAAGTTAAGTCTGCTCATGGGAATTGTTTTTAGGACTTCATTTAGGACTGTTTGAGGGAGACATTAAGCTCATGTTAGAGGGGTCAGAGGAGGAGACAGTGACCAGAGGGCAGCCTGGAGGATGAGCCTCAGCTGTCATCACTCTTTTTGTAAAATGAACAGAGGAGGGAGGAGTAAGTTGAGCAGGGCTGAGATGAGAGGAGCGGATAGAGACAAGCTTCTGTGGGTCAGAGGCAGAAGGGTGGAACGTAAAGCCCGTAAATGGCAGATTTGCCAGCAGATAGAGGCAGAGAAAGAGGAGATGAGTTACTAAAACTCCTCCAAGAAAGACAGACTTGTGGAATTTTCTCCCAGCTGCCCGAAGGCTTGTGCATTTGAGTCACCAGGCAGTTTACAGCCAAGGAGCAAGTGGGAGGAGATAGACAAGCTTTGAGGAGAGGGGAGAAGGTCCAGGGAGGGGAACTGAGGACATGAGGAAGCAGAGAAATCACAAGATATACCTAATGGGGGGAATGTGAGGAAACCAGTTTGGGGGGGGGGGGCTAATATGGAGAGGTATGTAAGTGCTGGTCAACAACATGAAAAAGGTCAAGAAGCAGCATGGAGACCCATCTTTTCTATCCTTCTATTCTTTTTAACTGTTTGAATGATTAAGGAGGACTAGAAATAGACTGGGATGGTGGGACATGCCAGGGATAATAGATATTTATTGTTTCAGAACTGTCATCATAGGGCCAAGAATTTTCTATTTGTGCCCACAGTTGTTTGTGAAGTACTTACATAATTTAGAAATGCCCTCAAACCCTTCTCCTTATTAGATAGAATTTCTTGATATTGATGACAAATCTGAGGTTGGCCTGGCCCTAGTTTGAATCTCACATCTATGGACAAAGCTCTTTTGATGCTTCCAAAATCTAAAAGTAAAGAAAGAAGTATTTGTAAACTCGGCTCCCAAACATTACAGCAACATGTTTTTCACCTGTAGTTCATATCAGGACAGATTGCATCATGAGCTATCTTTATATTTGTGTTTTATTCCCTTTTTACCCAATTCCTCCATATCTCAGTGTCAGGTTAGCAGTTTGGTTGTGTGTCCTTGTTTGACGTTTTTTTCTTTTTTTATCTTTTTTAAATGGCAGATTTACTTTGCCAACTTTCTCCCACAGCATTATGTCACATGAACCCTGTTAAACATAATGTTAACCACGATGTTACTAAAGATATCCCAAAATGTTGAGACCTTGGACCATTTCTGCACCAAATAAATACACAAAATTGCTTTTTTAATCATTGATCATTGTCATATTTTTTGAAGCAAAGTGGTTTCTGCATGTTCCTCGTAATCCTGGCAACGTCCGCAGTCTTATTCCTTTACCTCACTTTTACTGGGTCATTCTGGAGTTTCATGGTACAAACAACCTACGTAGTCATTTAATTTGGAGGACTTGTTAGTCTGTTACAGTATTAATGGAAATCATTTGTGAGTGTTTTTTGCAGTACATGTTGTTCTTTTGACTTTTACCGTATGAGTAAATATTCTTACTGAAACTGTACGTTGTCTGTTTGTCTGTGTATCAGTGTCACATGTATGAACTTCTCTGCATTTATTGCACTTGGTCACAGTTTAATGTGATTCTGTGAGTCATACATATTTTACTACTGCGTGCACAGCTTACATATAGTCTGGTTGATGTCCTTGTACATGTTTTCAGCTTGAATTCAGTTGTTTTCAGTGTAAGGCTTGTTCACATTTTCTTCTTTGTATAATACATTTTCTGCAGTAAAATACTGTTACTCAGATGTAATCCAGTTAAATGATATTATTATAGTTTTGCCCTGTTTAAATTGGGAATTGAATGTTATCAGAGAGACAGTATTGGCCAGATTATCTAGAATATTTGTGCTCAGTCTTTACTATAACAGTGAAAATAAATTCAGTCTTCTGCATTTAGTGTTTGTGTTAATTCCTTGCAATTTCATTCATTAATTGACTCCTGTGTGAATTACTCCCAGGTGGTGAATTTTCAGTCTTATCAATTTAACATCAGTAGTTCAGCACCACCTTGTGACAAAACAGTCTGGACAAAAACCCTGTCCCCACTGCTGACCAATTTGTCCATAAAATTTCACTCAGAGTCACTTCCTGATCTATTTGAATGATTAAATAGAGGAATTCCTCTTTTTTTATTTTGTTTTAGCTGCTATTTTCCCATCCTGTAACTCAGTCATTTTTTATTGTTGGCACCAACTCCTACAACATGACAGTCACAAGGCATGATTTCAGCAGAGCTCTCCCTTCTCAGCAGTGGATTTTATTTATGTTCATCTCTCAAACAAATTCCCACTGTTGCTTAAATCAATCCACAAAAGAATACCCCCGTGACTTGGAGACGTTTTTTCACACAGTGATGTAAATAAAGCTAAAAAAAATAACAAGAAAAAAAATCATCAGCCACACTGTACTGCAATGTTATATGTCTGATGTACTGAAAGCCTTATTACTGTATTTACACGTGAAAAATATTCATAACCCATGAGTATAACAGATAGGTAACAGGCTGGCCTGGTGGTTAGAAACATCATCATGTTACTTATCTCCTCTGAACATGTTCATAAACACCTACTCACTGTTTATGCAGTAGTTAAGATTTGCCAAAACTTCACTGCATAAATATTGCATAAAATAAAACTAATTTTTATGATTAATGTGCGATTTAACTGTTTAAAGACTGAAAAATGCAAATAAGCAAACAAAAGAAACCCCCTATACCCTTCAGCAGAATTTTAGGGTCAGTTGGGGTTTATACACTAATTAGAGTGGAATCTGTACATCGCAGCATTGTAAAGATTCACTCAGGAGTAACTTAATTGCATACTTTATGTCCAAATTATTCTTGCCCCAGCAGCTACGTTGTATACCGGGGACAAACACTTTTTATGTCATGATTTTGGACACTGTGGATAGAAGCAAGGATTTTGGACGCTATGTTCCACTCCAGGTTGCAAATCATTTGACGCAGTGTAATTACGAAAGTATAAGACAGATTATGTTTATGGCAACAGGAGTCCATTGTCTATGAACATTCCCATCCCAAACACATTGTAAGCACTTTTGACACGACCACCCAAAAACACATTTACTACACCATGAAAATTTGCATAAGTTGTTTTATTCATAGTTATTGTCCTTTTTATATTTCTTTTTAAATTGTTTTGTCTTTTGTTGAAGTGGACATCCCATAAAGTCAAGCCTGAAGCCCTTAGCTGAGTTGTTTGCGCGTCACCCTCTTAACTGAAAAGAAAGGGTAAGAGGAGGAGCGGAGTGGGGTTTTCCTCCTTCTCTTTCTCTCGCTCTCTCTTTATCTCACTTACAGTATCCCAACTCAACTTTTATTTTCATTTGCTTGAACAAAGAGTGTACCTTACAGTATATTTACACATCATACTGACTGACTGTTTACAATTTTCACTTAGATAATGCAAGGAAGATTGAATTTTCCCGGTTTGCTTCTTCGTTTTTAGATTTTTCTACAGTCTTGTTCTCCTTTGATTCACTATCTCTTCTCATGCTAGCTTTGTAGTGAGGTTTTCCTTCTCATCTTTGCAATCATCACCACCACTATCATCATCATCTTTTTTTTTTTGTTTATCATTATCATAACATTATCATCACTGTTATATATTGATATAACTCTTTTCAATAGATTCCTCTCTGACAACTGTACAATCGTACACAGTGTTTGACTTTTATATATATTTTTGGGAATATATTATTTAAACCTAAGAAAAGAGGAACATAATCCCAAAGAAAATATATTAGTATCCCAAAGTAACAAAATCATGCATGTTTTAATGTATTTGTCCATAAAAACAAAACAGAACAAAAAATTAACATAATCGATGGGATCTGGTTTTATTTACAAACTGATCTTGGCACTGTTTTTGTTGTCTCTTGCTGGAAACTGGAATGATCATAAAGAATACTTTTGACTCTACCAAACATAACACTCTCCTGGTATTATAAGTCAGTGACCCGCTATAAAAAGCAGGTTTGAGAGACATGATCTTTTTTTTTTTTAAAGCACAAAAAAGATAAAGGAAAGAGAGGAAAAGAACAACATTAGAGAGTAGGGTGGGGAAAAACAGAAATAGTGTGTAGAAAACATATTTCACTTCAGTTTTAGACTGTGGCAGTTTCCTCTTTTTAGGCAGAAACCCTGTGACATCATGTCTACTGACAATTTATTTTTTCCCCAAAAATACAGGCTCTCCCTATGTCTCATCCGGTGCGCTCATTGTTTACCATTGTTAGGGTGAAAATCCAAAAAGAGTACATTGATTTATGTCAAAATTCTTCTTGTAAAGCAGCATTAATTTTCTCAGGCAAACAAAATAAAGGAGACAAAATTAACCGAAAACCACCAGTAAAGACCTACTACTCAGTCTCAGGTTTGGCAGGCAGGTAGGGGTAGCTGTCTAAAATTTCCAGTGTTGTCTTGTCAAACAAGTGCTTGACTGTTGATCCATAGATTTTGTGTGTGAGCAAACATAATGATGTGTGTGTATGTGTGTGTGCGTGTGTGTGCATGTGTTTGGGTGTCTCTGCATACTCATATTCAGTGCAAACACATTGGGTAAAAATCCCATCTTGACCATCAGCTCTGTTGTTTCAACTGAAACAGCTGAATCTACAGTATCATCCATCCCTGACCATCTTACTACCTCATTTCCTTTGCAGTTCTCTGTTGCAACTCTTCAAAGAGATAAACCATCAGGCAGACTGACATGCCTTTTGTTTATCCAGCCTGATGGCAGGCCAACTGCTGCCAAGCAGCCTGCTTCACCATCCCCCACCCCCACCCCCCCAACCCAACATCAGGTCCTAGCACAGCCCAATGTACTTGAGATTGTTCTGGATGATCACGTCCGTGACAGCGTCGAACACAAACTGGATGTTGCTGGTGTCAGTGGCACAGGTGAAGTGCGAATAGATCTCCTTGGTCTCCTTGTTGCGGTTGAGGTCCTCAAACTGCCGTTGTACATAGACAGCTGCCTCCTCATAGGTGTTCTGACCTTTGTAGTCAGGGAAGCACACTGTCAGAGGAATGCGTTTGATCTTCTCAGCCAACAGGTCCTTCTTGTTGAGGAAGAGGATGAGCGACGTGTTGGTGAACCAGTTGTTGTTGCAGATGGAGTCGAACAGGCGCAAGCTCTCGGCCATGCGGCTCTGTGTGGATGTGGAGAGAAAAAAGGAAATAAAAAAAAGAGGATCAGACCGCGAGGATTTCAGAGCTAAGAAAGAGTAGTATTTACTTTGAGGGAACAGCACAAATCAATCCAATTCATTACACAATCAGACCTCATTCACACAAGCAAGATCATGTGATTTGGCACAACGGAAGAGAAAAAAACTGGAGCATTTAAGGTCATGGCAAGATATTAGGGTGAAAATGAAGACAGTAAGATAAGAGGAGGTCTAAAGTCATGGAGCACATGTCACATATATCCACTTGACTAGCCAAAGGTACGCGTTCTTTGTTATGTCAACATAGACTTGAGACTCAGACAGATGAAGGCCTGTGTTTGAACTCTCACATTCTCCACTGAAACAGCTACTTCTTTTTTTACCACCTCTCACTTTCTCCAAGTCAAAAAATGTGAAACTATCAGTCATACAGAATAGGTTTGGTCTTAATTTTATTTAATTATTATTATACAGAAACATCTCACTCTGTTGTGAGGTATAATTGTAAATATTACAATAATTGTTTTATCTGATATTTTGGATGAATCATGTGCAAGCAGCGACAAAGACCATGTCGACAGGCTGTTTACACTGAAGACAGACTGCTCTAACCTTATATAGTCTATCATAACAGAATCACTCTGCAACTGGGACTCGCTTGTATAAAGAAAACAACAACAACTTTAACTTCTTCCATTTAACTCATGCTACAGTACAGTGCTACTGTTAATGATTCATTTAGATGCTTAAAATCTACTTTTTTTAAAAACTTAATTTAATGGAAATAAATGTCTGTACTCTTCTAAATGTTGGTGCATTGTCATTTACAGCCAAAAGGACCGACATTCGGTGTCACATTTCTTTCTCCAAAATTCCTGTAGGCTGAAGTAAAATTCTTGGATGGATTTCACAACTGTATAACGGAAATCAGTGATGGCTGCCATGTCCTGTAGTCAAATTAGTTAGTCATAAGATACAGTAAGAGGAGAGCACAGATGAGTAACAGCAAGACTTGCATCAGAAACAAAAATATGAACAGTGTGACTGGATCATCAGCATTCAACCACAAGTTAAACACTGTGCCATAATTCAAACATGTTTTTTTAATGTAACTTGTTTATTATTTAGCTTTTTTGCATGTGCTCCCACTATATGCAAGACAGGACATTATAAAATATATATTTAAATGGGAATTCAAGTCATTTTAAAAATATTTTGTGTTAAAATATACCCTATTTACAGTAAATAACAGTGGTAAATTATGTTGGTTTTCGTACAGAAGAGGAAAGTCTGTGTATGTATGCCTCTGTGCACTTCCCCGCAGTTTGTGCTCATGTGACGTTTAATGTATAAGAGAAAAGAAAGAAAAAGAAAGTTGATCTGTTCATGGCAGCTGCTGGCGTGTGGCGAGTGGCCAGTAGCTTGTGACTGGGAGGTTGTCAGATGGAAGACTGTTGTTTAAAAGGTTACAGAAACAACATGATGCTCTGAGCAAATCACAAGATCTGCACAGCATGAAAAAAATGATACTGAGGGGAATAGTGAAGGATTAGACAATCATAGTGCAGATTCAAAGTAAACCCTGGTTATTCAGTGGTGTAAGTGCACTATTTTTGGAAAATGATGAAAAGACTACAGTTATGAGAAACCAAAAGTTGCATGTAACCCTTAGATGCAGCCCAAAAAAATGCTTTTACGGCAGCTAAGTTAAGAAGAAAAAAAAACATGTTGGATTATTCATATCCATTAAAGCTGCCTCTTTATGATAAATTATCATGGGAGTATTAAAATACTTTCACTTAAAAATAATGCCTTAATATAGATTAGTCGCAAAACAAACTAGTACTAGCTTTTAATAGAAGAACGTTTTTCCAGGCAGTTTGTCAAATTTGACAGAGCAGCGCATAATAAAGACATCTCTGATGGATAAAAAACATTCCCAAAAATAAAATGGAAGTAAATTAAGGTCTGACCCCCAAATATTGCAAACAAGGTATTGGATACTGTATGCATTTTCTCCAAAAAGACCTTTTTGTCTTATCAGTCAGTGACCCCAGGTTTTCACTGAAGGGTTAAAACGGCTCTTTCCATTTTTAGCCATATGTCTTCCTTTTCACTCCCATTTTCTCACATGTTACCCGATTAGATTGAAACATAATCTCTCCTTTCTGTAAAAGTATGTATCCTCGGGGACTAAGGCTGGCCCCTAAACATAGTACACTACACAAAGTCTGACATGCTGTTTGACCTCAGTCCTCCTCTCTCCAGGGTGTCAAAACAGGAGCTGCTGCTATGAGAGCGGGACAGGAGACAGCCCAGGGAGTCTCTAGTGTCTTCACCTGGCCACTACAGCGCTTGTACAGTAAGAGTTTCTTAATGTGGGAGCGGGAGGAGGGGAAGAGCAGCGCCCAGGAGCACTAAAGCATGCAGACCCCCCCCTTCCTTTGCCTCCCACCATCACACAGACACGCACACACACATACGTACCCACACACACACACACACACACACTGCTTTCCCCTTCACCTCCTCCTGTCAGAGTACTCCAGAGGCGCAGGCCTTAATTAAGCTTAAGTATTAATGAGGAAGTTCATCCCAGTGTCACTGCTTTGTTTCCCATAAATACAAATCACTTAAGTGTGAAAGCCACCCCATCCTAATTCATTAAGGTTCATTTTAAAAGTCACTGCCTTACAAGAAGGGGCGCTCTGCACTTATCTACCCAGATGATTTTTTATGTCACCATGCTTTTTCTGCTGTACCTGAAAATTACATTATTCAGGCTGCTCCCTCTCCTTTCCCCCCCCTGCTTTTAATTACTAATGTCTCTGTTACTGTGAGCAGCAACACTGCAGGGTTTAGACGTGAAAACAAACAAACACTTTACAGCTCTACATATCTTTCTTGTGCTAGATTCTCATCGGGATCACATTTTTCATTATGTTCTAATCACATATAAACTAACTAAACTATTTTGTGTATTTGTCTGGTTATGACATGAGTAATGCAATGTCTGCCGTCCTAAAACGATCACAAATAAAAGCTTTGTTATACCATGATGCATAAAGAGAGACTTGTATGGATGGGCTAACTTAATACATGTGACCTGGATAGTTGTGTGCAGCACTAAACCTTCAGATTGTGAAGTGGAGGTCACCGTGGATCATTCTTGTAACACTCAACATTGAGTCAATACACTTGCACACCACAGTGCATTGCTATTACCATTTAGTAATACAATAGCTATAGTATAGGGGATACATTGAAACCTACGTAAGCGTGTATAGCCTGGTAAGGAAAATATTGGCAAAAAAAACATGATATGATTTTTTTTTTCAATTTGTGTGTCCTTGAAGAGTCTCATTCTGTTTCCTAGAAAGCTATTTTTCAAAACATCATTATGTCATATGAAGCGAATCAATTACATGATAGTAATGCCTTTGATAACCCATTAGTCGGTTAAGATTCTGCGGCTGAGCGAGGGAATATTCCTGAATACATGTAGCAGCCTGACACCTGCCTGTGTGTTTGTGAAGGGACTGTCGGTGTGATTTAGAAAGTCACTGTTCAGGGAAAATGTAATTTTACATTCAGTTCAGTTCATGCGTCATCTTCGCTGTGGCTCAAAAGGAAAAGTGCACATGACAAACTCTGACATAAAAACATGAAACGCCTTACATTAATTAATTTCCAGTCTTCTTTCATGTGACAGGTCATTAAATCCTGTTTGAAAGATTAATAAAATAATAATTGAAACAATAGACATAGAGCTGACACTGCATTCAGTGTCCGCCTTGATGTTTGGCCAACACAAGCTTAAACAAGAGCTAACCTCTCATCTACGCTCTTCATTTTCACCTCACATGCGCACAGAATTCACTGCAGTTGCTCAGCCTCAGCTATTACATATAAAACTGCACTACACATTCATAGCACACACACAGGCGCACAATACATGCATGCATTCACATATACGCCTCATATCTATTCTCTCCAGCACTGCTGTTTGCTGTACAACTCCCCCTCCCTTCCCCTCCCTTCCTCTCCCCTTCCCTTCCCTAGTCACAGCTCACTGTCAACAGCGCAGGATTAGGAGCATTTGACTGGCCTGTTGCTAAGCAACAGTAACCATGGCAACTGATTCATTATGAAGACAGGGATGGGACAGGGGAAAATGCATCAGGGAATGGGTTGATGGGTAAATGTTGTACTGTAATTATTATGGTGTATTTTCTGTCTTGTGTGAGCTGGTGCGTTGAAACTGAACTGGTGTCATTCTGGTTGGACGAAGTTTGTTTTCTGCTTTTGTGACACTGAATCAAGGCTTTGAAGGTTAATATCACTAAGATGAACACTGGACACGACAAGCCATCATTATAAAAACAACACGCTTTCCTCTAATGAGGACCTTCAAAGCAAATCAAACGGTTTTGTACATGTATACAGACTGTTATCAGAGCCATTAATCAGAGATCACCATACAGTTTATGTGCGCACTTAAAATCTGATGCAAAAATTTAAAGTTGAAACAGAATTTTCCAACAAACAGCAAGCTTTGGTTCATCACCTTTGGCTGTGTGATTCAACTTCCACAATCAGTCCTGCTGTCATTAGATAAGACATAATTCATAGAGCCTCTATTCAAAAATGCTCATCATCAAGCATTACGCAGCATTGATTCACAGAAATGCAGTACTTGCAAGTTAGACTAAGAAACAGATGAGTCAGAGTTGCACTTGAACTGAAATTGATGAGTCACCTTTTGTCCGTAAAGTTGAGTCAGTGACTGTGTTGTGATTAAGGATTGTTTCATGTCACAGTTTTGTTTTCATAAGAAGTTTTTTTTTTATTTGGGTTGAAGTCTCTTTACCAGAAGTCAGTTTTCACTGAGACAAAGAATAAAAATTACTGATGCTGGAGGGAAATGACCTCTACTGCTAGACAGTTAAAACTAGTTAAAATCACAGCTCCCCTTAACATTTAATTGTAAAAGCATCATTAATTAGCAATAATTATATATACTGAATAGCAGCTTTACTGCTAATTGAGATTTCTAAGATGTTACTTCATGGGAGGCTAGAACCAATACATATACACTTTTCCTCTGCATAGGTCATGCATTCACTGTGCATCCAGCTGTTAAATCTAGTTTTTCTACTGTACTACCTAATAAATACAAAATTGTGGCCTTTTAGTAGGTATTTGAGGGTATAGTAATGCATAATACATTATAGTAATGTATTTTGCAAAATTTTGAGGCAAGGATGTGGTCAAATGTTTTGTTCTTTATCAAGAATCTACACAGCTGTCTTGTTTTCTTACTGATTAGATGAAAAATATGACGTCGTTTTCTCAGAAATATGTACATTTCCCTTGAGATGAGTCTGCCTAATATTCTGTTGTGTACTAGACGCCTTTTTTCTCTAGTTGATCATCAGTGTCTGTTTTCTGGAACATGTCAACTTGTTGCCTTGTCTTTAATTGGAGCATGCTAGCTGACTGTTTTTTTTTTTTGCTATCAGCACAACTGTCTGAGTGTTAGTAGCATATTTTGTGTAGTAGTCTGTAAGTATTATATAGTGACTTGTTTATTCTAAGCCAGATGTTTTCAAAGTGAGAGGCAGGCCTCCCCAGGGGGGCTCCAAACAGTTTCAGGGGAGGCTCAGTGAAGAGAAGTGAAAAAATATTACATTAGGAGATCACAAAAAGAGATCACATAGAATAGCCCACATGTGTGTTTGCGTGTGTGATTTGGTTAAAGAGATAGTTCAGAGATACAGTAGTAGAGATTTTTACTGTTTTTTTCCACTTTCCTATAGTCAGAACCAAATAAATGCCTTCAGACAGACCTTTTTTATGTATTTGATGTAGTCTGAAGTATGTCAAACAGCAATATCAGGCTATCTTGGCTCAATTGTTGAGTGTCTATGGGATCGAATAACACAATCATGATCCCATAGGCATCCAGGAATTGAGCAAAACTAAGCACGTAAACTAAGGGGGGACTTTTTCCGAGCTTTGTCTGAGGGGAGGCCCACAGTCTCAGATTTTAAATCTCCTGTTCTAAACGGTTGATATGTTGTTGGTATATTTGCCTGGTTACTAATAGTATTTTTGCACAAATTTTACTTTTATTTCATCTTCTAGAGTAGCTTGTCAGAATAATTAATTATCTCTTTGCATCTCATTCGGGGTCAGCTTAATTAACCCATCCTTCACCCTCTCATTGTACTGACCTTCATTTCATGGAGCACCTAACCTTAATCATAACTGATGCATAACTCAATGTAACAGAAATCAATTTGGGTTTCACTGCAGTTATATCCATCAGCTGGTTTGTGATATAAAAATTGTAACCAGAGACACAGATAGAAACATTCTTCTCTTTCTCACATTGCAGATGCATTGAGCATGTAAAGGCTAGACTATGTGTTAGGTAACAGCTGTTCAGCAGTGTTGTTTCAGTTGGCAGTGGTTATGGAAGTGGGCGGCTCCAGGTTGCAGGAATCTGCTGTAGAGCCTTCTATAGATGTTGAAGGAACCACAGAGACATACCTGCACTCAATCCAGTAACATTTAGACAAGGTGTACAGTGAACATGATATTTTGAGTTGCTATTGCATCATTCTGTCTGCCAGATGGTCCTGTAGATTTATGAGGGTGATGCCTGATTTCTTGCATGGCCACCATTCGTATGCTAGTGCATCATAACTACAACATCTCATCCTAATGAGACAAGTTCACTGTTTCCATGCTAGTGTATGAGTACCCTTTTAATGACGGGTTCAAATTTACAAATTCATTCGGCATTATTGTGGTGTGATTGCATCAAACTAAATACACAGCTGATGGATACTGTGATATTCAGTTTAAAATATGTGTGTGTGGATTCTCCCTGTAGGTCATGCTTTAACAAGCCCTGAGTTCTGACACACTTCTGCAAATTTCTGCCATATTTATGTTCTACTCATCCATTAAATATTGTGCATGAATATAACCATACTTTAGTAGAGAAATATGAATAAGAAAATGGGGACACACATACACTGTTGCATCTGTTATAAGACCACCTACTTAATAATGAAATAGCTAATTACATAAGGTTCAGCTTACTACAGTTCTGGCTTCACCTATAAAATGTTCATTTTTCCTGCATCTTGGATTTGATGCTAATTTAACTACAGACATGTTTGTGTTAATGGTGCCCTGTGTAATTTTCTTGTAAACTTATGTGAAGCTTTTCTAACAATATGCAATTGAGAGAGACAGATAGATGGTAGACCATGGAAAAATAATTTAGCTAAGGAAAATTGTTGGCACAGAACTTTGGCAACTGAACTGCCCATTAAAGGATATTGCTGGAAATTTTCTACATGTCACCCAGTGCAATAGTGTAGCTCATTGACATGTTTTTAATAGTTTTTGGACACACACACAATACTTTTAAGTAGGATCAATTCATTGTTGGTTTGGTTCTGCACATGAGATTTGTTGACAATAAGAAAAATATAGAAAATCAGCAGCCATATCCTTTAATGAACATGCACATGGCCATAACTTTGACTGTAACCGTTTAGAAATGGTTACAGTCAAAGGTTGAGTCATTTATGGTACTCTTTCAGTTGCATGATCTAACAGTGGTTGTCACCTCTCAGAAAGATGGTTAAGTGATAGGCCTGGCCTCTCGCTGATTGCATGCAGGGATAGGCTCTAAAAGCCCTCATAATGAAAAGGTTAAGTGGCTTAGATGCAAGGAAATGAAAGAGCATGTCTACATGTGAACAGCATTGATCTTGTGATGAAGAATAACACGGAGCATGTGTGCTCATCTCAAACACACCAGCTGTGACTTCAACATACAGACAATGATGACATATTTAAAATAATATACATATATATATGTATATAAACTGAACAGAATGTATCAGAGCAGTTGATGTTTGATGAATCTCTGTGTCAGTGCAGCCAAGGGGAACACAAAGACAGGCTTTTTGAAAGAGTTTCATCTGAATCACATAAGGCAGCATGTCACAGCCAGCTAGCATTAATGTCAGTATATCTGATTGATTTATTCTAATCTAATTCACAAGTTGAACATGGACCAACTGAAAACGCCCTGTTGGTATGTTCAAACAGATCTTTAACTTAGCTTGAAAACATAAAGGCAGCAAACCAACGTCAAAAATATCAGTATTAGCATCTTGCATCATGCATCTTGCACCAAGGAGTGTGCTGCATGCCTCTTTGATAAAGCATGGTTGCTCTCATTTCAGGACGTCTTTCTGGTACTTTTGAACCTTTGCTTTGTTCTTCCTCCCCCCTATGTGGAAATCATAAAAGTTGTTTTTTTCTGGCACCTGTGAACTCCCATTGCTACACAGTGCCTTCACAACCTGCTAATTCTCACAGGTACAGCCTCACACTTCATTCTGTGAACTCAATTAACACCATACTGCATCTTTCTCCTCAGACTTTATTTTTAACCTATAAAACTAATTGATTTCATGTTCCAACCTGGCACAGTGTACAACCTGTTTTATCAGGGTAACCCATGAATTATCAGGCCAATTCAGCTAAAGGAATGAAGTGGAGTTATTTCTCGTCAAGACTGTATGAAGACATGAAGGTGAACATGGATACTGGAGCGTCTTCGGGAAAAAATGTAATGCTTGTGGAAACAGAAAATAACTGGCCCCTTATAACTGATCTAGACCAAGAAAGTAAAATAGTATCTATTGTTGACCTTCCATTATCAAATAGGCAGTTAAACAAGCAATAACGACCCAACCATTCCAAAACACTCTGATAAGGAAATGGACATGCTATGGATAGGAAATCGTTCAAATTCCAAAACCATGAAGAGGAGATAACTAACACTGACTGCTCTTTTCATTCAGACAGATTAAAAATAGCTTTGTTTGTTAAGACATTAAGGCAGAGTGAATGCATTTCATCCATTTCTACAAAGTCAGTCCACTCATGCCCCCAGCTAAAGAACTTTGGATAAGGACCATAAAATTTGGATAAGGCCTTCCAAATTGTTTATTAAACAAAACTGAATGGATTGTAGAAGAATTGTGGTATGTCATTTAGTCATATCATTTAGAATGAGAGTAAAAGGATGAAAAGAACGCACAGAATGGTCTCGGATGCTGTGTAGGGATTTTATTGCCCTTTGCAATTCTATCTTAAAAACTTGAGCTTGTTGCAGTGGGAAAATTAGATGATAAGAAGACAAACATGGTTGGCTTTCTGTTAAATTTCCATTACCAATCCCTCAATTCAAAGAGCCTGCTCTCCACACAGAAAAGCTCATACTCATACATACAATCTCTGACCTAAATTTGGGTAGACCTTTATAAGTTTTACATATTTGCATCCTGCACTTTAAGACCTGACCTTTGTAGCTTTTTCTCAATCTCTCTCTCTCTTTCTCTCTCAAAAAAAAAAAGCTAGTAAGTGGACTTTGAGTCAAGATTATTTTGTCAGACTACTGTTTCCAAGGTCAAGAATGAACTTTACTCTGCACGTATTTGTTCAAGTTCTGTTTTCCTACTTGAAGTGATAAGCTGTATAGCAGCTTGGCGGTTAGGTAATCTATCAGTGAGCTAAAGACTGTGCAATTGTTCCCACCAAGTTGTCTCCATTAGACAGCTGTGTGTCCATGTGTTGAGCAAGTTGCTGTCATTAATTTGATCATATTTGAAAGTAAACATAAGTAATTTAAAATGAAAAAGTTGGACATAATGGACATACTGGATTTACTAACCTTGGCAATATAAACCTTGGAAAACAATTATATCTTTAACTCCTAATTTTTGCAGCTGGAATAAAATTTTCAGCAGTTCCCTTTGTTAAAAATACCAAACTATCACCTCAATCAGAAGTATTAACACAGTTTCCAAAAATGATTTCTTTCAAACAGCTGCTATTTTTAAAAAAATGTTGACAAGGGCAAATGTAATCCCTGTATATGTGTAACCACAGTGTGGTGGTTGTGTTGAAGACAGGATATACAGAGAGGAAGTGACACTGCAGAACAGGCTTGTGTTCTCACAGCCATTGTATAGAAAATCACTTGAAGTGATACTTGTATATCATGTGATTCACTTGTTTGATAGTTTTAATACCTCTTAGCATTTGCCTTTATTCACTATATGAAAAACAACAGATATGGTGAATATTTTAAAATATATATATTTTTAAATGTACTGTCTTTTCCTTTGAACAGTTATAATTTGAAAGTAATTGCATAGAACATAATCTATTTACCAAGTTAGTCAGATTATCAGTAATATCTATTTCACAGGGAGAGATATTGTCACCACTTAGATTATCTAATCCCACGCTAGGAAATAAATATTGCATCCCTTCTCATAAATGGTGTAAAAACTTAATAAGAGAGAATATTTATAGATTTTCTGTGAATTGGATTGATATCTTCCTTGTCCTTCTTCAAACATGTTAGTGTGCACGTACGTATGTGTGCATATGCGTACATTCATTGTGAGTGAAAATATGAAAAATGAGTGTGAAGGCACTTTAAAACAGACTTTTCTTACCGTCTGGTTGTCCTCGTAGAGTTTGAGGTCATAGCCACTTAGCTCGACACAGAAAATGATTGCGGTCACGCCCTCGAAACAGTGGATCCACTTCTTTCTCTCTGAACGCTGCCCACCCACGTCTACCATCTTGAAGGTGAGCTCCTTGAAGGTGAACTTGTTCTCTACAATGCCGGTGGTCATGTCGCGGGATCGTAGGATGTCCTCTACAGTAGGGATATACTCAGGTGCGGAGATGCGGTCCAGGTCATTCAGGTAGTAGGCAGTGTTGTCCTCTAAGTGGTACTCATTGGATCGTTGAAAGCACTCCTGGACCCCTGAGTCAGCCCACAGACGTTTCATGACCCCCAGCAACTCTGGAGTGATCTCTCCCTTGCTCTCAGCCGGCCCTGTGAGGGCAAAGAGCTGCACAGCGTCATAGGCGCGATCAGCATTGTGAAAGTCGATCTTAAGGGTGGTGAGGGCACGGATGATGCGCGTGAGCGAGTCGATGGCATTGTACAGGATGAGGGGCTTGTACTCCTTGCAGGCCTCCAGGTTGAAGCCTCCGCTGTGAATGATCTTCATCTGTTTGACAATGGTGCTCTTGCCAGAGTTGCTGGTGCCCAGCAACAATAGTTTGATCTCACGCCGCTGCCGCTGACTTTCTGAGCGCAAGTGGCGGTCGATTCGCCGCGAGCGCCGCGCTGCTTCCTTCTCCTCCGAGCTCTGACGGCATCCCATGGTCCTCCACCACGTGGTAAGCACAAAGGAACTCGTGCTGCTGCTTGATGGGAAAGCAAATTATAATGAAGTGGTGACAGCAAAAGGAGCTGGTGGAAGAGTTGGTGGAGAGGGTTATCACTAAAGACAGGAGCTTGTTGGGGAAAAGGCAGACAAAACTTCACAACAGCTCAATTTAACACTAGACAGGAGAGCCACCTCGCAGAGGAGTGACTCAGGAGTATTTCATTCTTTTTGTTCAGGGGCAGTCTGTGAGTCCTGTGTGGGCAGAACCCAGACTTGTGGGATGCCCACACAGCGCCTGGCACTGAGGTTGGACTGCCTGCTGAAGCCAAGGGAGCTGGGGTTCATAGCAGGGGCTCCCCCTGAGGAAGAGCTCTGGAGGAAGGCTGAGGAACGTTCACGTATGTCAGCAGAGAAAGTGTTTGGGCTTGATGAGTGCGAATAGGAAAACCCCCTCACTCTCCTCCCACATGGCTCTTGTGGTGCGTCGCCCTTGTTTGGCTACTGCAACCATCCACCTCAGTTCGATATTTGGCCTGTTTCGCTTGCTCTTCCTGATAAATTCTTTTCTGTTTCTTCTGCGGTGTGATTTCTCCCAGACAACTGAAGGCCTCTGAGCCTGCCAACACATAAACAGAAGAGAGAAATGAATAGCAGTTTCAAGAGAAAAAAGACCAGTTTCATCACTTTCAGTCCCATCATTAATCTGTATGTTAAATGAATAGTTCAACAGTTGGAAAATATACCTGTTTGCTTTCTCTGTGAGAGTGGGATGTGAAGAATGATACCACTTTCGTGGGTGTGTTAAGTATGGACCTGGGGCCAGGAAGGAAATTAGCCTACCTTAGCATAAAGACTGGAAGCAAGAGGAAACAGCTAGCCTGGCTAACAATACCTGAATGTAGTCACTTCCTGGAGTCTTGTTGCCACAGGTTGCCTGGTGTGTTACTATTGTGCCTGTATAAAGACCTATACCAGAACCTGTGCTCATCAATTGAATCTAGCAACCCACGGTATAGCCATAGGAACTCTGCACCACAAATTGTCGTTTTTGCAATTCTATTTGTGTACAGATTAAACAAACAAGATACAATGTGTAAATTAATGAGCCTCAGAGGTGCTTGTAGGTGTATTTTTGAACTCTGGAGAGAGCCAAGTTAGCTGTTTGTTCCTGCTTCCAGTTTTTATGCTAAGCTAGGCTAATTACCTCCTGGCTCTAGCACCACATGAACACACAGACATGACAGTGATATCAATCTTCTTATTTCACACTTGGAAAGAAAACTAATAAGCAAACTGTTGAACTATTACATAAAAATACCAAATGTAATACTTTACCTTTCTTCATCAAATGGAAAATGACTGACTGGCCATAAAAGCATATACAGTCGCATGCATACGAACCTGCACACTTCCCATTCAACCATTGCCATGCTACCTTTATATTGTGTACACAGTTTTCTGCTCCTAACAGTCACACACCCCAACCCTCTCCATCTGCAGTCCTGTGTTACCATAGACTGAGCCAAGGTAGATCTCAGCTCACCACGCCTACCCATTTAACACCACCGCACACACACATACAGTCATTACATACACAATCAAGGTCAAACATACTCATTGAAACAGGCTTAGGAAAACAAACTCCACAATTTGAAAGGAAGCCGATGCAGGATAAACAAGATAAATGCGTTTCCTTGTAACCAATAGCATCTTCCGCTCTTCACGCTACAGCCCAGTACTTCTGGTCGTCCTCATTTTAGTCTGCCTTTCTCTCTTAGAGCTGTTCAGCAAAACAACATCAGGTGAAATGCTTATTTACTATCTCAGTGGAAAATAACAGGCTCAAGCCAGCAGGTGCCTCTCATGCTTTCATACCGCTGTAAAGCCTCTTCTCCTTAACCAGACATCTGCGTTGATATCCTTCAAATGCTACACTGTGATCAGAAACGGAATAAAGATATATCTGGGAATATTTGGTTTTATTCTGCTCCTACTTTTATATATTATCTCTTCAGGAGGTAGCACTTATACTTTATTAAAACAAATACTGAATTCTAATAAGTTTTGGGACATTAATAAAATACTGTCTTAAAGTATGTGATAGATTTAAAGCAAAAGGAATTTGGTGCAGTGAATGCCTGTGGGATTCTGTGATAAATAGATGCACATTGAAACAGACTGCATGCTATTGGCTGAGTAACAAATGTGAAATCATACTGTGGCCTAGTTTTGTTGGCGAAACTATACTCTGCAGACCTGTCAGATAGAGAGAGAGAGCGCGGAGAGAGAGAGAGAGGGCGAGAGAGCATTTGTCAAAGCTCAGTGAGTGAGGTCCACTCTTCAAAAGACTGAAAGGACAAACAGAGCAGAACAAAGCCATAACAAAGCATCACAACACAAACAGAGTGGAGAGCATTGTTTCCTGGCTTCAGGCACCTGACTACCCTCTCAAAATGGCATAGCCAGCCAAACCGGTTAATGCACATCACTGATTTCGAGAGCCTATGAAACACATTAAAGCTGCGTGTGAAGTCTTTTCAATTTGCTATTTCAGAAAATATGCAGCACCCGCATTTCTTCACTTTTTGAAGTTATGCCACTTTAGATAATTGCGAAGGAAGTAGTGTGCCGGCAGTGGAAAATCAGTGTATATTATTATCACATTAAATTCTTATTAATAATATTCCCCATGCTATTACACTGCATACAAAGAAGCAGTCTGTTGCTTACCTACATCCTAACAACTAGAGCATAACACAGCAGGATGAAATGCCTGGAACTTTGAAAATTTTCAACAAAAAATAAACAAAAATTAATTAAGCAAGCGCCTACAGAATGAAGACATGCATAATTTTTTTTTATTACAAATTACATAGTCTAATTCAAAGTTGAAATAGCCCTGAATGCAAGCAACAACAAATGGATTCCTGACTTATATATAATCACTGATAAGTCTAACAAAACAAGGTTCCACATGATGCTTGCAGTGTCACCATCTTTACTCAATAAGGACACATTTCCCAGCTTACCTCCTATGGTAACTCATATCTATCCATATATACTCCCAACCATCTTTCAAAAAAAAGTGTTTCAGTTCGATGACACCTGTGCTATCACACACTGTGCTGGCTCTGGTACAAAGAAGAGGCGTGTCACTTTAAGAGTAAGTGAGCGGAGGCAGAGCCATGGGGGCCATGGAGAGAGGCCAGTATCTTGATGTATCATGAGAGCTGAGGTAATGTGATAGACAAGATGAGACCGAACCCTTTCACTCTGCTGTCTTTCCTTCACAGCTCCTGCTGTACACGGCCCCTCAGCTCTCCCTCCATCAATCTCCCAGGTGCTTACCTCCTATTATTAATTTACCATGGTGCAAATAATTACAATCATGCCTTTTTATTAGAGATGATTACATGTAGCCACAATGTGTTTCTATTGTGTAACGTTCTCTTTCCTGCTGCAGCTGTTGAGGCCACAAAAATGCTATTAAAATTAGGGTCAATCACATTAAATTGAGTGGTGATTTTAATCCATCAGAGGCTCAATGTTACTGCTCAGGCACAAAATTTGTTAAAAGACAAATGTGTTACACTGTATTTACAGATGCCATAATAGTTTGGACAAACTGTGAATACACACACACACACACAGATAGAAATATCAAACTGAAAATTAAACACACACAGGAAGTATGTGTGTTTAAATAATGTGGATCATTTCTAGCTTTCTAGTCCGAGAGGATGAGAAACCAGTTAAATCGTTTAGGTGGTTAATAATCAAGTGTCATAATGATTTTATTCAAACAACCCTTAAAAATATAACTTTAAAAAAAGAGGAAATAAAAGATTGGCTGGTGTAGTCTCATCTGTTTGTAGGCTCAGTGAACACATCACCCGGTGAATGGTGACAATAAACTGAGAGTTCCAGGTCAGTAGAGCTATTGTAAAAGCATATAACATTCAACTTTATCTCATAGCAGCCATTTGAAAAAGCCAAGCAAGCATGTTAAATCCATTATGTGTTGGTGTGAAATCAATCTCACTGTGCCACTGAAGACGCATGATTTAAATCAAATTAAATTAAACTGCCTATGATGTCAGTAGAAGAATGGGAAAACCAGGTGATGCTTTGGCGCTTTGGTGTAATGTGTAACGATGGGATTGATAGATGTGTTCGAGGCCCGCTTGTGCTCAGGTGTGCGAAGAAGAACAGATGCAGGGAAATGTTTTACTTTTATAAATGAAAAGCAAAAATGTGTGATGCTAAAAAAGAAAAGGTGAAAGGCACAGGTGCGCTTTTTAGTCATCTTTCAATGGTTTATGAATGAGGTGTGCAGGTGTGTGTGTCAGTGCTGTGGTCAGCAGGCTTGCATTTCATGAGGGGATCGGATGAGATGTTCCAGTTAGAGTAAACCTGCAGTGGACAGGCAGCAGGAGGAATATTGTACTTTACAACATCTGTGTCATAAATAAATTGTTGTCTTCAGCAGGGGACTAGAAAGCAATCATATTTCCATTTATCAACCACTTAACCACTACGCATTTACATCAAAACTAACTAAATCGAGAAAATAGCCCATTCATCACAGCTAAGCAAGGCCAAGGACTTTTGAGCAGCAACCTGGGGACTGGCACCTGCGTTGAGAAAGAGACTGAAAACACTGCTGCTGCTACATTCATTATTCTCATTAGGATTATACAAAAAGACACATGTATGGCCAATTTAAGTGTGACTATTCAGAACAGTATGGTGCTAAGGAAATGTGACTCTCTGATGACCGTACGGTAATTCATATCCATATGCCCAACGGGTTAGCCGGCCTATTGAATTTTGTGTGTCACCATCATTCATGCATTTTCGCAACAGGCCTTGCACTGTGTAATAAATAATATGTATAAATACTAATAAAAAGTGCAATGTTATCTCAGTCTAACTGATCTTAATGATGGATGCTTGCATTACATAAAGAAGCATTCCAGCAGCACCAAGAGTCCCTCCAGCTAACTAACATTATAGTACATGCACACAGAAAAAAAATGCTCACATGCCTAATGATCAGCTGCACAGTGCTTATGCATTCTCATCCAAAGGCAGCTGTTTAAGTAGCTGGAAGGTAGCCTCTTGCATCTGACTAGTTTTCCCCTGGCTGCATGACAAGAAGAGGCTATTGAAAGACTTAAGGCTGTCTGGTCAGTATCCATATACAGTGTCAGAGTCTTACTGGAATCTAGCAAAGTGATTTTTAACAATAATATCCAAAACCCCAGGAGTGAAACAGTAGCTAATCCCCAGATCTGTACTAAGTCCTGCTATTGTGTCAAGATTAAGCAGTTAGAGTGAAACTGTGATCAAACCTTTGGGCCGTGTCGGATATTTATTAGCTCTGTGGCGGTTGTCAAGACTAACCGTATGCGATTTTTCAGTTCTGGATTCTTTGTTTTGAGGAAATACCAACTGTGCTGTGAGTGACTAAGAGGTGTATAGAAATCAGCGGATAAAAATATGTTGTAGTAAAATAAAAAAAAATGAAAATATAGCCTTGTGAGATCACTGGGACAGAAAGTTGCCTAGCCGAGCAGAGAAGGCCTCTAAGCGAGACAAGACGCTCTACTGGAGAGACATTATTAATTTATTTGTTGGCACACAGGCTGTGAATAAGCAATGCATTAGTGGAGTGATCAATGTGCATGCTTTCTTCAACTACTGTTGTCTTCCACAATTTATACAACCACAAGGTTACAGATGAGACAGTTCGGTATAGACAGGGCTTAGTTTAAGAGTTTAAGTAAAAGAAGGGATTTTGACCAGCAGTGGATAACAAAACAAAGAGGAATGCATGGAAGGTTTAATTCCCAAATGAAGGCATATATAACTGAAAATCTGCTAAACGGATGTTCGGGCAGACTAATCCTCTTTCAGGTAGACATGATTGTTGGCATTTTTCCCACACAGGGCAGTGATTTGAAATGTAACAGGGAAAAAAAGACAGAAGACTTACAGAGAAACAGCATGACTGTGAATTTGCATTATGATGAAGTGAAATGATAAAAAAAAAAAATGCACTGAAGTGGATTTGCACACCTGTAACCTGATCCTGAAGTGGAGGGAAGGGTGACATTCACAGTTTTTATAGATCATTGCTGATGAAACTGTTGATGTTACAGCAGAGCATTGGTGCTACACACACGATTTCCATGGACGTTAGCATTTCTCTGAAAAGGGATGGGAATTTTAAACTCTGGTAATGACACTGTTGACAGTTGAAACACATGAGAATATCATTCGCAACTGCAAAAACGGTAAACACAAGGACAGCAGTCCTTGTGCAGATCTAAGTTTCATTTCAGTGTGCTGCCAACAAAAAAAATCACAAAATGATGTCTTTGTGAGGGTAAAATATTGAATATTGATATATATTAGTGCTGCATGGTTGGTCAGTGATAAAGCAATCATAGTCTTGAGGCTGTAATCACGGGAGGTTTGTAAATATTTAATCAGGAGCAGATATGTTCTAGCTGCTCTGGCCTTCTCAATAAAGCTCTGCAACCGTAAATATTCCCATGACTTCTCATTTTCAATTTGAATATTTTGAAAGAAATAAAACTCCACAAAAGCATTCTTCATTGCTCTGTGACTGAAAACTGAAGCAAATGGAACAACTAACAGATTCATCAAACAATTTTACAGTTTGCTTGAACTGAAAAAATTTCATGTTTTGAAATAAATAAAACCAACCGAATTAGGAGCAAAATGACAAAAATTTAAGTCTTATAAAAAAGTTATCAGGCTATCATAAAATGGACACAGTGGGTCAGTAACATCAGCTGAAATCAAGAAATTACAGCCTGACATACGTAAAAATACAAGTCTCTATGAACAAGAAATCTTGTATTTTACTTTTACTCTTGTAATTTTAGATTGAAGACATGAGGTTTCAATCTTTGCAGTATTATGCTAAATACTGTGGACCACAGCATATTTGTGGTTGATAGACTACACATGACTCAAATCAAGTCTTTAAAGCTCAAACTCACTTTTAGCTACTCTAGTTTTAGATGCCAAGAAAGTCTTGGTGCAAGGTAAATACCCATATGAAAGAAATCTTAGAATTATACGGTATGTTGTAATAACTACCATGTGTGCACATGATAAGGGTCACTGACAGTCATCCTCATACTAATTTATCACCATACATCTATATGGTTAGTGTATGAGACGCATTTCATACAAAATCTGTTACATTATATTAGCAACACAACTAGGTACAGCTGAGAAACTGACCATAGAGTTGAATCAACATCTCTGTGACAGTGTCAACAAAAGTTATATTATAAAAGTTATTAAATCCATTATAAACTTGACAACGGAAGGATTTGTGGCAAGGTTATTGTATTTGATTGGTTGTCGGTGTCAATATTGACCAATTTGACAGAGCGTTGGCTAAATAATGAAGAATTAAAATAGATAGAACAGTAAACAGCTTTTTTTTAAGGGCTGCCGCTTTGATCCAGACAAACCAGGATATTTCTCATCACTCAAAAAAGTTGATGACATAATATTAAAACTTCTCAGTCAACTCTAAACTTAAAGTGGGTTATGTGAATCTGAAAAAATATATTGAAATTGGCCCTGTGGAAACAAAGAAAATACTTTACAGACAGCACTATTGACAAAATAGCCAGGAGAAAAAGTTATAAAACCTTACTTTTTTCATATAAGTATGTTTTTTAAACATACTTGCTTCTTTGTGTGCTCTGCATTGTGCATACAGCAGGACTACTGCGTCAGAGTAGAGCCGAGAGGAGTCTTGAATCAGTTCTGCTAGAGCTCATTGAAGGCCTGCTGGAGATGTTACCAGTTTGGCAAGGTTTCCAAGAATTTTTACATTTCTCAGCTAATACAAGAGAGTTACAGTAAGAGTTCCTGATAAAATGGAACTGGCTACTTCAACGATCATAATCTTAATCTGTCAAAATCCTTTTTCCACCCTTAAACGGGGGAATCTTAAACAAATAAAATAGGGATGTTGTTCTTTTACGACTTCCAATACGTCTGATAATCTTTTTACCACACCGAATTTACTGTACTGTATGACTAGATGCTCACAAATGGGTAATGACGTTTTGAGCTGATTAGTAATAGTAGCAAACAGGTTAGATGTTTCGTTCCAGTTCCAAAAGCCAAAGATATAAAGCGAGACTGACATAAAACGACAATAACTCTTTACTGTAATTAGTATTGAATCACATGTAAAGTGAAGTGGTACACGCTAAAAAGAAAATCCAGCCACACAACACAGATCATGAACATGAATGTGTTAAGAGAGAGATTTGTGACTTGCCGGAGGACAAGCGGAAGCTGTGAGATATGGATGGGTTATATGTATGGCACAACACTGAATGGTGTTTGTGTGCAATTCATACACTGGATATGCTGCAGCTATAACATTGTGGAATCTGGGACAAAAAGCAGACAGTCAATTTCATGCTTCTAGCAGCAGAATGATAGATCAATGTCACCCCAATGCCAGTTGCTAGCACAGATCCTGTAGATAATGCTATATCATGTGATTCTCCTGAAAAAATATACTGTGTGTATTGTTGCTAGTAAAAAGCAAAACGCATGCTTTGCTGTGCATATCTCAGTGGAATGGGATAAATGAAGTACTCAAACCTAGAGGGGCCTCTTCTCTGTGATGAGTCAGAGCTTTGTGGTTGTCCAATTCTACGTCAGAATCATATGAGATATAGGACGCAGGCAGCACGATATTGAGCACCATTCTCAATACTTTATACAACATTTACTTTCTGATCCTTGTGTAAATATGTCAGACTAGCCTTCATTTTCTTGTAATAATCCAATCCATAATCCCACACTAATTATGACCACTTGTATGTCATCTGTTCCTGAGAATTGATTGGACTGTTGAGTGAAAACTGAGCAAGCAAGAACAAGGATAGCTGGTTGACCGCATTTACTGAAGACACATTTAAATGGGCTGTCAAAGAGTCTCAAGAATGAGCCTGTCAGCAACTGCACGCTTGGGATTTCTTTACCAGACGACTCCTGGGCGGAGGTGTCTGAGAGCCTCTAATGGAAGATTGCAGCTTTGCTTCAAATTGTGTCAGGTGATGCTGTATCTACAGGGTTACCCAGGATTCTTGTAACAAGAGGTGAAGCAGTGAGGTTTTGTTTGATTGTTTTGAGGTAAATCAGCGCCCTTTTGTTCAGTCATTAAAATTGAAGCATTTACTGTATTATGATCAAAGCTCTTGAGGTATACATATAATCAGTTCAAAAGGTTATTTGTGCTTAGAGTACAGCTGTTGATAATAATAATAATAATGAAATGCAATTAGATTAACTCAGAAACTTCCCAGATCTGTTCTGTACCTCATTGAAAATGCTGTAATCAATCATTTTTTATATTTGCACGGAATCAAAAATGAATTGATTTTTTGTCTAATGTGAAAAAGCTGCTCCTTGTGCTTAAATTAGGGAGAATTATCATCCAAGTCTGCAGCCCTACAGAGTGTTTGAGCTTCTTTTAGCTCATTGTTTTGGTTTAATGCCCACACATGGACTGTACATTTGAGCTACAGACACTCTCATCAGTACAAAGTCTTTTTATTGGGCAAACATGTTCTGATAAACACAATGTATGCTACGTGCTCAGCACCAAATGGCGGACAGACAAAGTTAGCAACTAGCTGGAGAGGAAAGTTGAACATTAATCAGCTAAACAGCCAGATATTTATCTCCAGAGTTGGTGGACATCAAAGCGGAGCTAAAAGGAGAATAAATATTGGACATACAGAAAATTTGTCAAGTGGCCAGAAACACAACTTCAAATGCTTGCTACTGTTGTTCCATGTCTGCTGGATGTGATTTTAGCTCATACATATGTCCTATAACATGCATGAAAGCATGCCATATTTTCCCGTGATATATTCATTATGAATTTACCAAATCATCTGGGAGTTGAAGCTAAATCCAACATAAGCTGGTAAACTGATTAGTGTGTCAAAAGGTCTATATATAATATAATATTCAAACCTGGTACATGCAGTTCTTAATTTAGTTCTCACAATTGTTTGTTCAACATTTCGTGTTATCACTTCCTGTTATGCTGTACTGAATGCGGACTTCAGAGAAAGATGCCTGTATACTGTACACATGTGAGGACACTACTCATTCATTATGGAAAACAATGATGGGCAGTGTTCTCCTTTCTACTCCTCCAAAACAGTGGGCCGTTTAGTGGGTGGAGACGGGGTAGGGGTAGGGGCAGGGGAGGAGGAGGAGGAGGAGGAGGAGGAGAGGGGTCTCTGTATGCTAGATGCTTTTTCGCGATAATGCTCTGTTTAACGTTCCTGATCTCGATGGCTGTGTTCCCCCTTCTCCAATCCAGTGGGTCACACTGAGTCACAAGGCCAGCCAGTGATGACAATGGCATGTTTGTGCACAGGCTGAGCTAGGGGTAGGCTGTCTGATGTGAAGGGATAAGATGGCACAAGGTGGACACTAGAGTCTTGCGCGTGTGTGTGGTAGTGTATATCTATGCATATGTCAGCCACTGGATATGTGTCTGTTACATAGTTTTGCTGCTGGTGCATAGTTAACAGATATTTTTTCCGCAAAAAGAATTTCTCTCACAGTAGCGTATATCACATAGATCAACGCAATTCAGGTTAGTAATATAAGCACTCTAATCTGCATTCAAACACTTACTCCAGCGTAATATTCATTTGGGTCATGACAGATAAGATAAACGCTTTCTGCAACAGAAGGAAATTGTGGGTAACAGACACTTTCAGGCTTCTACAGCCCACAGACATTATCTGCAGTTGGTGATTTGATAACTGAGACAGGAAAAGGAAAATACTTCATGCTGCTGTTGATGCAACAATATAATGAACACCTGATGAACCATACAAAATAAAAACTAAAGGGACAATATATCAGTGAAATAAACTACTTAAAGAAATATTAAAAAGTGAAATATCCCATCTGTTGCAGCGGGGCGGTTGCACCTGCAGAGACTACGCAAGATTTACAGCAAATGATGTAATCATTTTCCAATAAAGCTAAATCTATTTTTTAAATATATATTCTTGGTTTATTACCAAGCCCTTATCACATAACAATACCAGTGCAGTTTGTATTGTGTTGACAGGATGAATGTGTGGGCACAGCAGCGATATGAGAAAAATTATGAGAAAGTGTCACCTGTTCAAACAGAAAGACAATCTGTACTGCATGTTAAACACTGAAAATCTGAATGGAAATCAGAATTGACTTCTCTACAAGACCACAGCGCAAACAATATCATAATCTATTATTTATTGTAAAAACGTACTGGTAAAAGCAGATATGAAGGATGCCAGTGGACTGTATAAGTCTCCTACGTACACCACCAGCTTCATTCATTCCACTTTCAGGTATTTTCTTGGAACTGCAGACCTGCACACCCTTATCAAAACAAGCTAATTGCTCTGCGCTCACGCTTTATTTTTGGTTGTATTCCAAAAGGTCTGCAATAATATCACAAAATGCATACGTGCGTCCATCCATGCATACACACACACACACACACACACACGCCCCTTTCATTTCTTTCAGTACAGACCAACATCCCTCACCAGTGGGTAAGCAGGCCATAGCACTCCCTCATCATCTCCCCCCCCACCCTCCCCCCTCCCTCCTTCTCTACCACCTCCTTGTTGTCATATGACCGCTGTTATGTGTGTGCAATGGAACACAAAGTTGCTCTGTTAGTCCCCTCTGCTCTGCCCTCTCAGATTTGAGTGCTGGAAGTAAGGCCCTCTCACTCGCTGGCCTCAGGAAAACAGACAGGCTCCTGTGTGTGACTACCAGCAAAGATTAGAAAGGAGGGCAATGAGAAAAAGAGGGATGAATTGAGCTGATGTTGTTTTATGTAACACCAAAAGATAACTTAATCCTTACTCATTCATTGAGCCCCGCCCTGAGATTGTGTTTGATCCAACTGACAGCCTTTCTTGAGGATGCTTTACTGCCACTGGAAACCCAAATCCACAATAACCTTCTAACTATGTAATTTAGGGTCTTATGTACACACAAGTATCTAAAACATATTGGAGATTAGTTTCAATCCAAATTCGATATAGTGTCATTTAAGTTTTTGTAAACTTTCCTGCTATCGGGTTTGAATTGGGCGTGGTTATACTCGGACATTTATTACGAGAATTACGTAATTAATTCAGTGAACCAATCATTTCATGTTCCTCCCCCCTCCCTTTGTGTTCTCAGTAATGTGCTGTGAAACAGAGAGAAAGCAGCCCCATAACACACAGCTCACGAAACTCAGATCAAACCGTGAAACCAAGCAGTGCTGATCAGATATGAATCAAGATTCTGTTACTGCATTGCCTATTTCTCGCCTCAAATGTTTTCAGAAACACATTTTAGTGTGCTGTTTAGCTGTAATATGAGAAAGTTTGTGACCTGGCCGCCATGTTGAAAACGGGCAAGCCAAAACCAACCACTGACCAACTCGCAGTACCTGCCAGCAGCCAGGGAGATGTCAATCAAAATGTGATCTGCCATGCCAACACAGTCTTGAGAAATGGTCTAAACCGCAAAGTGAGCTGTTTTTGAAACTAGATTTTCTAATAGTTATGAACGTATATTTTCAGTCAGATTTTTGTGGATGCTTAATGATACACTCAACTTTGACATCATATATGCGTCTTTACTATTCAAACCAAATTTACAGAGGCTTTAAGTAATTTATTAGTCCTCTCTACATACATCAGCAAGAGAAATGGCTGCCAAACAGTTACTTACAGCCGTTTGTGTGGAGATGACACTTTGTCCCAGTACCTGGCAAGGATTAAAGACCCAAAACAAACACAAACGCTGAGCCAGCTGAATCAGAGCAATGCCCTGTCTGAAAATACAGAGTGACAAAGCAACTGAGAGACCTGCACCTTAGAGAGACATATTCCCTCTACAGATTCATAGGATGATTCATTGCCTATACATAGTGTTAAAGATAAAATTTACATGTGAATTCTCACAACTACTAAAGCAAATGCATAAGAGTTATGTGATAAATCTGCTGCTCCCTCTCCAGGACATAAATGACATCTTAGATTAATCATTTTATTAAGTAGGCTGCCCAGGGAACTACTCTTGGCCCCTTCAGTACTAAATTGTAATAGAGCTGAGTTTAATTGTCCGCGTCGGCGGTGTGCTCACCTACAAGGTTAAAGATGGCTAAAAGTGCACCGGATGGTGACATTGGCCTCCTCAGAGCAAGAGCAGCCACCTTAACAGCCACTGTCACTTTAAAACCAAGTCTGTTCCTGCTGTCCCCTGCCATTATGTCACCCAGTGGAGTGGATGTAGCAAGTAACAAAAGAGGTGGAAGGAGGTCAACTCAGCATAGGTTTTGTCACACTATTGCTCCCGTTTTTATATACAGAAAGGTCACTTGAGTGGCAGCACATTGCATACTACCATTTCAAGAAAAAGAGGGAAATGAAAGCATCGGTGCTGCGTGGAGGAGGCCTTGTGCTTCATTTATGCAATGTGTATTCTAATTTATGAATTCATGTTGAGGGTTGTGTATTTCGCTTAGTAAAAATACTTCATCACAACACAACGGAAGCAAATCCTATTTCTTCCAACATTATAATCAAACCTTCTGCATGAAGGTAATGGCGACATTTTTCAGTGTGTGTTTGTGTGTGAAACTTGATGACGACAACATTACATAAGCATGTGATTAGCCTATATATTTCACACTGGACCTCATTGTCCATCCTTTAAAATTAAAGTCATCGCTGACATTTCTTAACATGTTGCAGAGGAGAAGTGAAAATTTTACAGCTGAAGTGAAAAAGGAATCTGATGTTGGTGCAGTTTCCAGAGCTGATTAGAGCTTTTCTCACAGTGGATGTGACCTTGGTTTGTGTTCTAAAGGTGTCCAACCAAAGAGACTGTAGTAGTTGATATTGAGAGGATCATCAAAGACACTCTGTCTCCAAAATCAGAGATGCAAGCTCCTCACCTTTTGGTGAAATTGGCCGTTTTGAGATCAAAATAGGTCACCTATGAGACTCATGCAGATCTGAGGAGAATTGGTTCATTTTAACTCCAGCAATACAAATCCTTGGTTTGGAGCACATCATTCCAATTATGTGGTTTGGAGCCTTCTATCATGTAAACCCTGAGAACCTCTAATGCGCGTCTTGCAGGGCGTCTCATGCGTGACCATGACAACAGCAAAACAACAAACAACAGCAAAATGACAAACAGTTTGATTTCTATAAGTGCTAAGTCAGTAGTTCTCATGTCGCTGCATATCTGTTTACCTCAAAACTCACACCAGAATACGGGTAAGATGAAGTGTTACACAGCAATAACGGACTCTTTAGTTTATTTGATACATATTTCCTCTTTGGTGATAGCATTATCTTTTCAGTTTTATTGTAATTCTATTATAGTAAACAAAGACAAATGTTTGAATTCACATTTGCATTTATGTTACTTGTCATATGTAATCATGCATATAGACTAGATACAAGCTTTTTATGAATTTTACATGCCTGATAGTGGAAGGGTGTTAATAAAGAAAGTACTATTAGCAAACTCCCAACATCCTCTTCTTGTTTTTGTCTTGTTGATGTTATCAGCTCCTGCTTGTATGTGTTTCATGAAGGGTTGTTTTACCTCATAATGGCTGTCAGAATTAGTTTTCAGACAGATGCAAATATACGGAAAAGTAACTAGAAATGAGCAAGTAAAGCGAGCATAATTCAAATTTTTCTCTCTGACTGAGAGACAGTCTTGTGACTGTAGTTGTGGCAGCTTTTTTCTATCCTTGCAATGTTTTCACCTTTTTTTACCCCTTACCTATTTGCATCCCTGAAAATATTGCATGCATGCAAAACATTTACTGTCGTACACCCAGTTCTGATTCAGGCTGAGATATTATTGCCCACAGTAACCTATATAGCAACAACATGGCATGCATCCTCTCTTGTGATAGTATCATGAAGAATGAAGAATCTGCAGACTTTGGTGACCACCTTAAATCACTTATCATCTTAAAGCCTTAATGAAACCAGTATTGCCCTGACTTAAATCAATTTCAATTTACAGTGTTTTTACTCATCTGCTACTTGAAAAATACAGATATTCATTTTATTTGTCATCAATACTCATAATGAAAAAACATGGCATATATGCTGCAAAAATGACTTAATCTGCATTCCTAAATGTTAAACATTTATTTGAATAGGATACACTTACAGTAGATACAGCTACCCATAAAGGCTTATTGCAATCTATCAGCGTCACACTACGACAGCGATCAATATTCCGATCCAGTTTTTGCTTTTTCTCACCACCCCCAACCAGGCATTACATTACAGGGGGGGGTCAGCAAAAGTATCAATCTTATTATCCTGATCCATTTTGGAATCAGTAGAGCTCAAGATATCAAGGTATGGTTGGATTTATCCACCATTTTTGCCCTGATACACTGATGTCTGATGGCCTCTGTGTGAGCTGCTGCTGCCGGTGGAACTATCACAGACACATCCAGCATTCTTTCTGTGTCACATGCTCCGAAAAGCGCTGTCTTTCTACTGCCGTGAAATTATCACGGTCTTTTCCCCCTCTTTTTCATCCAATCTGTTCCAAATCTTCTCTTTCCTTCTTTCTCTCTCTTGCTCTCTACTGCATCAACCTCCGCCCCTCTGCCCCATCTGCCTCCCTACTGTTAAACCCCCCTAGCCCCTCGACCCCTCCCTGCACTGGTTTTCTCTCTTTCTTTCTCTCTCTCTCTCTCTCTCTCTCTCTCTCTCTTTCTCAGGCATGTACCACAAACACACATACAGTGCACGCAAATACACATGCTCTCCTGATGCTACACAACTGTTCCCAACCCCCATTGAAAAAAAAACTACAATAATGCCCTGTTAAAAAATATCAGATTGTTGAAACAGAAAATGTCACAAATCATCCTGTTTTGCCTGCTGAGTAATGAACGTGCTCCGCTCTCTCTCTCTCTCTCTCTCTCTCTCTCTCTCTCTCTCTCCCTCTTTGCCCCTCTCCCTGTTAAAATTTACATTCATAAACACACATAAACAGCCAGACACAAATAAATCCAGTTTGACATTATTAATTAACGTCAATGTAAATTTCCCCATAGAACAGCAGACAGCAAGCTTCACTGGCAAATCCTACAACGTTACTGTGCTGCTGTCGGGCCACAATTTGCCCGCTTATCCCAGTGCCTGCAGAGCCAAGCTCAGTGGGATTTGTACACCTCCCACTGCACATTCACATTCAATGTCTCGTAAAGCCAGCCGTAAGTACTGAACACCTGATTGTGTGTGATGCTGCTTTTACTCTCTCGTATCCCTCTTTCCATTTCATAGCTTATGGCCTGGACAGAGCACAGAGACATACATGCAAACATACACACACACACACACACACACACACACACACACACACACACACACACACACACACACACACACACACACACACACACACACATCTTTGATGCATCATCCACTTGTCCTACAAACAGTAATTACACAAACTAAGCACTGCGTTCAGATAAAAGCGTTCTGTAAGGACCGAGGATGCTCTGGGGAGATGATGAGTCAAATATAAGCAAGCATAAGATAGCACCGTCTGTTGGCACAGAGCTAGCAGGGTGGAGGAGGGGACTGGACAAGCTGCCTGCCTTGGTGCCATCTCTGAACATCACCTTCCCCATTTCATCAGGAAAACACACTCGTACCACATAGAACAGAAGAACAGAATGCTTATAATGAAATAGCGTCCTGCTCCTCCTCTGTGTCCAAAGCAGGCCAGCCTTGTGATTACAAAAAAAAAAAAAAAAAGAAGAAGCTGTGTGTCTGTTTGAGAGTAGTCAGGCTTACCGTGTTCACAAGCCAGCATCCATTTACAAAGGATACTGCAGACAAGCCCTTGCAGGGAGAGAAAGGCTCTGAGCAATCCACCTTTAGTCCTGCTGCTTCATCTTCATATCTTCTTCATATTCACAGGGTCTCTCTCACACATACACGTACATCTCTCTCTCTCTCTCTCTTTCTTCGCCCCTCTTTCTCTTTTCTTATTAACGTCTGTGTTCTATATCCTCTCTTGTTTGCTCCAAGGCAGTTGAGACACTGCAGCGATGGGGGTGGAGGGCGTGTATATATGTGTGTGTGTGTTTGAGTGTGTCAGAGACAGAGAGGCAGAGAGAGGGAGTGCAGGACAGAAATAGAGGGAGGAGTCAGCAGGGATAGAGAGAGAAGGGGGAAATGGTCAGGATTAAATCATGAGAGGAACAGAGAGAGAGAGAGAGAGAGAGAGAGAGGGGGAAAAAACAGGCTTTGATGGAGGAGCTACAGCATCCAGTGTATCTTTATTTCATGCTATAATGATAAAATATCCTTTGACTATTAAAGCATCCGAGTCCTACTGGCTAGAATGGAGGTGATACAGTGAGTAGATGTGTTTCTTGAGGTATTGTGTGCTTGCTGACAGGCCAGCAGCAGGATTGGTTGTGATTTCATTGATGACTGAAAAAACATACAAGATAGGGAGAGAGGGAAGGAGGAGGAGGGCACCAAAGAGGAGAGGAGAGGAAGGGAGGGGAGGGGAGAAATGACGACAAAGGAATGGGAGGGGGATTGGACGATGGTGTAATGTGCTGTTTCCGTGCCAACTGTTTCTGTGACAGTGGGACCACTTCCTTTATTGCTATTGGCTATAAGCAAGAATTGATAGAGGCTCAGGCAAATGAGGCAGCATGCCACGGGGTGTGAATGGGTGGTTCTTTTTATGTGTTTCTTCCCCTTCTTGATAATCTCTGGGAAGATCCAAAAAAAGAAAAAAAAAGAATGTGTTTTGCTTGATTGCAGCTACAGAGAACACATGCATGAGCACACTGAAACATAATGATCGCAGCGCCGCATGATGCGAAGTATCGCTTTGTCATTATGGATGCCACCAGTGTGTTAAAAGACTCCACCCTTCCTCCTGACACACACACACATACACAAACACACACTGTCCAGCAGGAAAAAATCCCCAGATCAGGTTGCTCAGGGTGTGTAGTATAATGTAATTGCCAGGACACCAACCCCGGTGTCATGAACTGTGAGATAATTAATCGGCTATAGGCCAGTGGAAGAGCACATCTGGTGGGGGTGAACAACTTTGCCTCTGCCTGACCTGTCATCTGGCCCTTTTAATCCAGTCAGGCAGGCAGGTGGTGTATTGTCCCCATTCTTTCTCCGTCACTTTCTCTCTCTCACCGCGTCTCTTTATCCCCATTCAACGTATATCATTAATTATCTTTGAACATCCACTCATCTTAACAAACAGTCTCTTCCTCTTTAACTGTCATTTAATTCTGCAGAAATGTATCAGCTCTCAGTTTCAACGTTAGTGCAGATGGAAATGTTTGATCTTCTTAAAAATAAAACTGAGGAAATAACAGACACTACAGTCAATAGTGCAATAACAAACTGTTAAAACACCTGCCACAAAACCACCAAAACCCCACACTGGGACGTCCCTTCTGCATCAATCAAATATAAATAACTGACAGTCAACAGGACACAGAAAACAAGATACAAAGAAAGTGCCAGTTCAGAGGAGACAGCGCATACATAAGTTTTGGTCCTGAGATATGTCAGTGTTTCCACTGAGGCTCAATAGCTGTTGTTGACATTTCACATGAAAAACGTCAAACCTGTGACTATAAACGCTGATGATATCAGGTGTGAAAGAGGAATTACCACAATGTGTGTTTCAATGTAATTAAAAAGAATTCAATCTCTGTCCTCTCTTGTATCATCACGCATCAAGTTGGCTGATAGAAATACAAAGTAGATATTAATCAAGTTTCTGATACAGTAGGTGATGATGATGATATTCCATATTGTCAAATAACAACCAGTTTCTTTCTTGAAAGGTTTTCCCTCAGCAATTACAGACCCTTTAAACAAGGCTGACTTGACATGACTAGAATATTTTTTGTGAGATTGTGATGTCATGATGTGACCTTTGAATCTGATGTTTGCTGATAAAAGTGAGCCAGCAGCTCAGTCTTCGCTTCCTTCAGGTGGAAGCTATTTCCAAAATAACCTTTTTTTATGATTTGGACTGTAAGAAACATGATCCACGCCTTCATCTTGTTACATTTAAAGTACTGTTGTTCCCTCTATTCCCATTTAAATCAGATTCCTGTTTGCAAAACTGCAGCAACGAGGCTTTTTGCCAAATAAAGACCAGAGGATCATTTTACCCCATTAAGCAGATGCACACTGGTTGCCTGTTAGTTTCAGAATTGATTTCAAGATTTCACTATCAAAGCACAGCAGTTTTGGTCTCCTGGTTACACACAGTATCATACTTAACACCTCATGAGCTGCAGCACAACCTGGTCCTGGAGGTGACCAAGTTTTTGCTGTCTGAGATCCCACAAGATCTGCTGAGACACGTTACATCTGAAAGACTCTTTTAAATCACTCTCAGTAAAGCATTTTATATTGTTCTTTGTAATGTGATTTGTAGAATTTGTTCTTTTTGTTCTACTTATTGATGTACTGGTTTCTTTGTTTTGTAAATTACTACGCCAATATGCCCTTATTCCATGTCTTTTGTTTCTCATGATGTTCCCTGCCAGTGCCTTATGACCCTTCTGTCTCCTTCAACATATCTCCATCCCTTTCACTCTCCATAACCCTCACCATCCCTTTTTGTCTCTCCCAGATTGTCTCTGTGCCTCTCCCAGCTTCCTGTCTCCCTAATCCTTAATCCTGTGGAAATCGGTCAGGCAGAATGAGCTAGCTTTGATCAGGCTCTCATATCAGGCGTGCTAACAGTGTCAGCACACCCGGATCCCACAGAACCCTGGAGCCCAGGGGGAGAGCTTCAAACAGGCGTTCACCCCCTGACTCTGCTTGAGAGGAAGAGGAAAGAGAGGCTGCGGAGTTCCTGTCTCAACCACCATCTACAAACTCCAACACGTTTCTTTTTTTTTTTAAATTTATCAAACATTTGCATCATCATTTAACAATGTTTATCTGCAATGACAACTTTTGGATAGACTTGAACTAAAACTTGCTGCAGGAAAAGAGGCCAACATAAAGCCATTCGCGGCTGAGAACAGCGTATCGTACAGAAAAGTGAAAGTTGCGTCTGCTTTTGTCAGTGGTGTCCTTGACAGCAAGCATGGAATCTGTGTCACTGGTGTTTTTATTATTGTGATCCACGTCCAGGGATAATACCTGGCTGAGTGGGAGGCATGTCACAAAACACCTGGCAATCTTGTGGCATAAGTGCATCATGCAGGAGGAAAATTAGCCTTCCTCAAAGGTCAGCTTTGCACAGAGCATCTAACAATCTCAGAAAAAAGAACCACAAACTGTATTCTGCCAAAGCGATTTCTGCTTCAAGCCCATGTTTTAGTCCAAACATCCGACCCTGAGGATATGTTTGGAGTGGTCACTGCAATACAATAAAAACAAACATGCTGCTTTTACTTCAGGCTGATGTTTGAAGTGGCAACCTTTGTAAAAAAAAAAAAAAAAAGAAGTGCATTACTGACTGGATTGAGTGCCATGAGGTACAGCAGTGATGAAAAGTTATAAGAGCAACACTGCAAATATCAAAATACCCAATTAATTAATCGCTGCATTCTCTTAATATTTCATTCCCACCAAAACACACAGTGTGTGCAGATTGTACTCTTAGTGTTAAGGTTGTTAGATTAGGATCCTTGTAAAGAGTAATTTACAGAGCAATGGCCTTGCAAAACTAACAGAAATAGTACAGTACATAAAGGTTTTCCCTTCTCACAACCACATGACCTGGAGGTTGGAGCTCTCTGCAGATCTACAACAATACTGACAGTGTACTCAGTCTACCCATTTAATCAGTTCAGAAGTGTAATCAGGTGCTTTAAATCAGCTAGAGAAATGAAGCATTTAGCAGGGCTGCTCTGTGTACAGGATGTGCAACCACTGATATGAGATATGAGCTCCATTCCTCAACTGAAGATAGTAAAGGACTCTCTTTTGCGATAATATCACTGCGGTCATTATTCTGAACTATAAAATGTTAAAGTGAAGTGTGTGTATTTCCTATTATACCCACAACATGCTTATGCGTGAAGTAGTAGATAAATATACTCCTCCTGTTGACCTAGATAAACGTGTAGAAGCTTAAGTTTTGAATTGAAGTTATGCCAACGTTATTTCAGTCCAAAACCAGAAACAGCACCCCAGTCTTGGGAAAATCCTCCTGCATCCCACCACCATCACTTAGCAAGTCCTCCACAAAATAAATCCAGCCCTAAAAGTAAGTGCTTGCTACTATGATGCAACTTGCTAACATAAAATCATGTTAACTATTATAACTATTTCAATCTTCTAAGTTTTATCAGTGAGGATCTTTGTACACCCCGGCTGTTACCAGGCTCTTCAAATTATCCAAACAAGACTTCTTACATCACTGAATAATGGTGAATACGAAGTTGAACATGAAAATCAAATGTGGCAAGAGTGGAAAAGTGGAAATACCTGAACAAATTGGTAATGAATATAAATGCTTTTTTTCATTTTTTACAAGTGCCTGGTCTTGCATGACTGGCTCTGGTGTGTGTGTCTCCTCTGCTGTTCTCAAAATAAAGACTGACATCTAGTGGCCAACCCTATGTACTGCCTTGCCAATTGATGACTGATTTTTAGGTCAGTCATACAGTATATTTACTTAGTGATGGCTAAACCCCATGCTTATCTTTGGTGCACTTAATACACAGTAGTGAGTCATCCCCTTATCTACTTTTTTATATGCCATATACGGATATTTACATTAGAGGCAGGATCTTTCTGGAGTCGTTATGTAGCTGACATCAATATAAGACTTGTGCACAACTAGCTGAGTTTTTAAAATGTATGTCATCATATTGCATTTGTATAAATAATAATAATACCAAAATTCAGGCCAGCAATCCCTAACTGATTCAAGGAAAATATTTCTGTAACGCATGTAATTGCTGTAACGCAAGAAAGGATAAATATAATTATCTATCTACTTTCTAAACATCCTTTATCATCTTTACACTATGTCTTAATATTCTTTGTACAGGAATCTAAGTCATAGTTGAAGACATGGTGGGAGCCAGAATAGTGAATGTGTTTTTCAACTGCATACCCTCTGTCTTCAGTATTTGGTTGAGACTATCAGCTGATGTTTAAACCACCAGTGAAATCCAATTTGTGGCTTTCTATTTTGTGTAGCTATCTACTCGGCTACTTCCACGAACTTCTTTTGGATCCATCTGAAATATGTGGCCACAGCCACAATTAAATGTCCCTGCTGGCATCTTTGATATTTCTTGTTGTGAAGTTGTGACTTCTAAGAATGTACACAAAGACTTTCCACAGATATATGTACAGTAAAAGAGGCCTATGCTCTATTCAGAGGTTTTACTTCAGTTCATAAAGTGACACAACATGATTATCATGTGCACTAAATTACATAATTAAGGGGTTCTGTGAAATCTGAAGTAGTGTTACTTTCCTGGCACTCGTTACTACAAAATCACAGAACATTTAACTGCTCATTGGCTTACTGAATGTTGCTAATAGTGGGCAGCAGGTTAGCAAGTCGTTCATTCCTGTTTAGATCAGCTCAGTGTGATAGATGCTGCACTGTCAGGTGGCTAATTTCCTCAAGTGTTATTTTGCCTCTTTGCATCTCTTTTTTGAGAATATTTTTAAATTATTTTTAAACATAGATAGACATGGGACAAAGAAAAAAAATGAAATATTCTCTTAACCCCACCCACTCCGACCCTCTCCTCAGACTCCTCCAGGAAAAACAATACAAACTACTGGTAACAAATAGTAATAATTCATAGCACATTAACAATTCATACTGAGAATTCATGCCAGAAAGTTATCAACTAACATAGAAACACAAGATAAGAAAAGGAGGACAAAGGACAAGAAGACAAAAAACAGAACAACAGAGAAGAACAAAACAAACAAACAAACCACAAACCTCAAAAACATACACATATGCATAACCATGGACATATGTGCATACACCCATGCTTCTCTAAGTGTGTGTGTGTGTGTGGGGGGGGGGGGAATCCTTCTAAGGGATCACAACGATCCATTTCTACTAAGGGATCCCATATTTCCTGAAATGATTCCTGTTTGTTTCGCAGTAGTATATATGTATTTTTTTCTAATACCATACAAGACGCCATCTCCTTAATCCACTTACCCATAGTTTTATTTCTAAACAAGCCTCTTTGCATCTCCTGATAAAAAAAAAACTTTCCAGCAAGAATCTATAAAGATTTGATAGGGCAAAGAGTGTTTTCAAATGGACCCTGAAGCAGAATGTACAAAAAGTACAGACGAGCCATTTTTTTTTATTTGTAGAAGGCTAAACTGTCACTGACATCAGGTAACACCAGTTTTGTGTCACAAGCTGAGTGCAGGTTAATGGATGCTACACAAAAAAATCTTTGCTGCCCTTGAATGGCTTTTGGCTACTTCTGCTCCTGTATCTGAAAATGTGGCTCTTTTGTTGAGGACAGATTGTACATAATCTGTAAGAAACGCAGCTCTTTGGAGACTCTTGTAATCCCTGCATTCTTTGGCTAGAGGGAATCCTGTTGACCCCTTTCTAAACCCTAATGCCATCTCTATCTACAGGAAAGACACTGTCTCGTCTGGCATCAGCTAAGCCCTAACAGGAAAGTTTTCTATTGTCAAGCACGATTATTTATTCCACTGGACTTAAAGGTATGTAAAACTTACCTCAGATCAATACACATATTTAACTGTGGAAATGAAGTAAAGGAAAAGCAAGGGTTTTTCTTTGTGAGTTAGACAGATGGTAAATTACTATAAAATCTTTCTTATAAAATCAGTTTTATGCCCACAGCCCCGTGTATTGACAAGACTAGTATATGTGTATTATACAAAGAGATCTAAAAAGGAAAATGATTGCACATGATTAGCTGACAATTAGCTTCCTTTATACTGCACATGACTATATCATAAAATGGAGGACCTCAATATTGAAAATGTGTAGTAAAATATGTGAATCTGTACCTAGATTTGAACGTAAGTGCTGAGACTTGTCAACATTTAATCTGGTGTTTAAATGTGTAGTAACTCAATTTTCATAAAATTCTATGTTCATGCCCCAACATACTCTCAAATCAGCATCTCTCCACATTTATGTCACAAGTCTCTGCACACATTGTAAAATGAGGGTATATTTTCACAAATCTCATGTCAGGTCAAGTCCTGACTTTGTTTCCATATGCGACGCAGCTGTGGTTTTTAGTTGTCTGGCCTTTGTGGCCTTAACTATGTCATTTTGACCAACTCCATATGGGCTCATGCTCCGCTACTGTCAAGCATGCATCACTGCAACCCAAGGCTTCTTTTTATTTACACTGCGCCATGGTTTTTATTTAACACACCAAAGTAAGTAGTAAGTTCATTCATCCCACACTTAAGTCCAGAGGAAGATATTTCAGTATACTAGCCACAGTTCAAATTCTGCATGAATACCATATTAAGAGCCTCAAGTGGGTGATTCAAAATGATTTTGTAGACATGATCTTTTGTCCAATGTTGCTGTTAGGTAAAAATTTCCCCCTGACCAACGCTTTAGCCCATGACAATGTATCCTATTGTTCACTATCATGCCAACATTTCCACTTGAACACAAGAAACATTTAAAGCTAGTTGGCAGATAGCCATTAAATGTATTGACCAGTCCTTTGGACACTGCTCATTTAACCCCACCTCCAGGTTAAATTGTCAATTATATAAACATAAAATAAAAACTAATGGCTAAATTTGGCTGAAATTTTCTGTAGGTTTTCATAGTCCCTGGAGGATGAACCCTAATGCTTGTGGCGACCCCCTGACCTTTCCTTTTTTTAACAAACACCAAACTCAAATGGCACATTTTGCTCTGATCACCAAGGTTGATATAATTCAACCTGATGGGGACATCAATGTCTGTACAAAATTTAATGGGAATCAGTCCAACCGTCATTGAGACATGTCACTCAAACCCACAAATGTCAACCTCATACTGGAACTAGAGGAGAAGCCAGCTGATCACCAGTTTCACTACGATCTACCCTCCTGGGACCATGAATATACCAAATTTCATGGTAAATGTCATGTTGTTATTTAAGATATTTAAATTTGGACTAAAGCGGTGAACCGACCAACTGATCAACTCACATTACCATCCCTGGAGCCATACCGCTAGCATGGCTAAAAATCATTATGTTATTTCTTCCGGGTTGTAGTGTAGCCTCTAGGGGTGCCAGTGGGGATTTAGTTCAATTGGCGTATAGAGGAATCATGTTTGTATACTTATTTCAAATAAAGTTGTAGGCACAGCTGCATAATTGGTCGTATGTACATTATGTTAACAATCAGGACATGTCCTTTCTCTGAAGTTTGTGGGGTGTGTGTAGATGCAATAATGGCACAGTGATTGGCAAAAAGAGCTCTCACTTTAAGCTTTAGAAGTGCAAGAGAAAATGAGGGAACTGGAATTTCGAGTAATCAAAAAATTCTACACAACAGCCAACATTTTATCTTTATCTTAACTTGGTGTGTGTGTCCTATACAAGAATGTGTCTCATTGCTCAATCCAGCAATTTGTGCGATCACTGCCAATTGCCATTACCAGGCTAATGAGGGCTCTGCTCTGTTTGACTAATGGCAGCACTGGAACACTTGTTTACCTTTCTATCCATCATCTCCAGAGTCCATCATTTCCATCAGAGGGGAAAGATATCCAGCACCTGGATCCAGCATTTTTGTTAGCACACTGATCAAACATTTATTTATACGTATATCAATCAAAATATTAAAAAGGAAAAAAAAAATAGGTAGGCTTAACATTTGGTTTTAATTGATTGGCTTATTGCAACACAATAATATCTTCTATTTACTTTTTTTTTTTTTTGGTCTTACTGTGTTTTCCTGTTTAATTGTGTCTTACTGTATCTTATTGCCAGTAATAGACGATGAAATCCCCATTTCAGACCCTGGAGCATGAACTAATTTAAAACGACGTGTTACAGATTTTAATCAATAAATTATCCAGAAGAATCTGCAAACCACCTTTTATGATAGAGCCCCCTGAGTCTATTCATCACCGATTGTTTTTTTTTTTTTTGGCAAGATAATATTTGAAAAGACCGAAAGCACATTTTTGTAAACCATAGTATTCACTTTTAATTTGTTCACAAAATGGTATTTTTGCAGCCCGTTTCTCATTTTAACAATTAATGTAATTAGTCTGATTGTGTAGGTTTTTCCAGTATTTAGTCTTGTCAACGTTTCAAATTATGTTTCGTGATGATATGAAATAATTTGGCAGTGAATGAAATGTCGTCATGTTTACAGCCTACATAACTTACATGCTATAATGGAGAAACCGTTGCAAGCGTTTTATGTGCACAGAAGCGTCTCGGCGCGCGTCCTACTTGTAAACCTCTACAGCAGGGCGACTGTGCGCGCTCCCGCGACTCTCGCTATAGAAAACAAAGCTGAACGTCTTCCATAACAGCTAGGGGTGCAGACCTGAGGAATATCCGACTTTATACTGGACACATCGTGCTGAATATGGATTTACAGTGGGTGTAGCATCGTTGGAAGACCGAGCCTTCTCGGCTGGGGTGACGGGAGGACATTAGCTAAAAACGACGAAAATAACATCAGTGTGTTTTTTTTCTCGGGGTGCTTTGTCTTGTCCACCTAACGATAGCAAACCATCATTCCCATTTCAATTGCAAGATATTCAGCTGGTGGTTACTAGCTGCCGCCGCCGGGATGTGTCACCATGTTGTCACCTAAAAGTAACTGCTAGGACGTCGGATTGTGAAGGAAAAGCAGAAAACGTCTCCCGAGGTCCCAACGGGTTGTCACTGGGACCTGAATCTGTCGCGGAGCCCACTGTTTTCGGCGATATGGCGGAGCAGGGCTACTCATCCTGGTGAGTGCGCACAGACGTCGCGCTACCTACCAGCAGCAGCTACCCAACGTTAGCTGCTGCTACTGACAAGTCTGGTTCATACATGACGCTAAATCAATGAATTTACATGTCTGGCAATTCACAGACACACTTTGCTTTTCACGTCGACGTTTTCTGGTGCATTTATCACAGTCTAGAGAGCAAAATGTCACTCAGACAGTATACCCCCCCACCCCCTGCAGCTCTGATAATGCTAACAGCTAACTTCAGCTAGCAGCGGCTAATCAGCTCCACCAGCTGATGCTGTGCTAACCGTGCTAAGCTTATTGGGTTAGCCAGTTGGTGATTGATTCTGTCGTTCATATTATCAGCGCTGACTGTATGAAAAAAAACATAGTATTTTTTTGCACAGTGAGGACAACGTTGTACGACGGCGTCAAGCTGATTAGTGGGGGTTAGCTGTGCCAACAAATTAGCGTTAGCTGATATAAAATGGCTAGCATTCATCGTCGAGCCGCTGCTGCACACAATAACAAAGGCTCTGCCGTGGAGCTAAGCTAGCTAACTGGCATCGCAGTCATGTTCCTAAAATGCCAGTTTCAGGTTGAGCTTGGCATTGTGACACACGACAGGTTGTCATAAATCATCGTTATATCATCGTTGCAGAAGCCGGGTTAACATTATAATAGCATGTTAGTGCATGGTAAGATAAAACGAAACCAGACAACAGATGATGTGATCACTGAATTGCGTTGTTCCCATGAATGAAAATGACCTGACTTTGTTGAGGCCTAGCTAATTAATTTGAGCTAAATTATGCTTGTTTGATCCCAGCAACACGGGCTGAGTGTCTGTAATGATAAATTATTAGAACAGCATCCTCTTCTTGTATGAATATTCAGCACTAATGACTCTAAGAGCAGACTAGGTTCATTGAAGGAAATGCTGTGTTTAAATTGTGCCAGCTGAGTGACTTTGTGTCATTGTTGTTTTAATAAACATCCTGTCACAAAGCTATATATTTAGGGAGGAGAAGGCCAACCACTACAAAAATTTCCATTTAAATGTAGGATTAGGCCAAAACTTTTATTATCAGCACAGTCAATTCATTGATTATTGATTCACTTATTATTCTTATGTCTTATATCTAATTAATCTGGCATATTGATACAGGAGTTTGTTCTGTAAGGTCAGGAACTGTTATGATTTTCTTTATAACTATGAATATTAAGCATGTAGAAAACAAATAGTTTAATCTGGAATTTTAATCTGATAACCAATGTTTAGGAAGTATATATCTAGTAGGTTTAGATGTTTCCTCCCAGAGTTCTCCTTTAATATTTATGAAGTTTAGTTAATAGTAGTTTAGTAATGTTGATTTTTAAGAGTTTTATCCCAAGAGAGGCTCAGTGGCTTGTCTGAGGTAGTCACTGAAAAACAATGACCTGGTGCCTGCTTACGTTGTAATGTATTGTGAATGAATTTATTGGGAATAATATGTGATGGAAATCTTTTCGTACATGTGTTTGTTTTGCAATTCAAATTTGAAATAAGAGGGCTATGTCTAAAATCCACAACAGAGTTGATCAAAACTGAATTTGATGTTCTCTATTTTTCATTGCAAAAGTGTGCAGGCAGTACCTTTCTTACAGGACGGCTTCTGTCTTTGTATGTTTGCTTGAGTCCTATTCAGATGAAAATATTTTACAAAGGATGATTGGTAATCAAATGTTTGCCATGCTTCATGATAAATAAGCTTGTTGATGGATAAGGACGTACAACGAGATGGTTGTGACCATTGTTACATTGAAATCAAACTGCTTGTGCTAAGCTGATAGAACTCAGTTACAGGAAACCAGCTCTATGGACACAAAAACTTTAAAGATGCACTTTAAGGCCTCATTTACATCTAGTATCGACATGTGATCTATATCTGAATATATGATAAAAAAAAAGAACTGCATCTTCCAGCAGGTTCAAAATTGTCTTATGTATGTATTGTATCATTTTAGCTCCCAGTCTTTTGTGTTACATTAGGCTTAACATGTCTTGGACCATTTTTCGCATTGAGTACATTGACATAAAATTAAGATCAATTGTTTAATCGCCTGTTAGGACAACCAACATGCTTATTTCCCAAAATGTTGTTCTTTCCTTCAAAATCGCCCAATGCCAACCTAGAGAAAAAAAATCCTATTTGAATGAAATTTGAGTGTGTAGTTGCTTGTGTTAATGTAATAAGTAAAAGCAGTCATATAGTTTGTTTACGTTGGCAACAGTTTTACTTTGCAACCAAACTGATAAGTCACATTTGCTTTTATCACTACAGCGTGCATTCACTCAGACAAACAGTGTGGTAAAAATTTTCACACACGTTTTTACGCTGCATTTTAACATACAGTCATCTGCAATTTTACAGTGGTGTCACATGACTGGTTACTTTTCCATATTTGCCTGTAAATTTGAATCTGTTTCAGGTGAGACATGAAGTTGTGAACAATTATGTGCCTTTATAGCTGTGCAGGCTGTAAGACAAGACTGAAGCTGAAATCTTCAAAATGATATTATTTTATTCCATGTGTATGCCGGAGTGTAGGGAAACTCTAGAAACACAGAATTTGGCTTGGTTGAGAAATGTGGATTGTGTCGTTTCTGTTGGGTTGACAGTGCTGTAATGAAGTAAAACAACTACAAAAATTATACTTGATGCTCTGCTATGTTTTCTGTAATTTAAATGTACATATTGCAGCTTTCAATCAGGCTAAACCCAGTAGCACAAGCACAGTCAATCTTCAACAAACATAAGAATCATTTGAAAATGTTATTTCTGCCAATTTTGTCTGTTTTTGTTATTCTGCCTTTGCCTCTGTCGCTGTTCAGCAGGAGAGGAGCAGCTAGACTAACTCCATACTACATTACATCCTGAACCGTTGAATACAACGAAATTAACCTTTTGTCTTACCTGCCAAGGGGACTGTTAAATGAAAAAATCCACCGGCGAAGTATATATTTTTTGTGTCACATATACCTACTCCTCTCCACATAATATCTATTGAATTAACTGTAGCTAGCAGTAGACCTGTGGCAAGTGACAGTTTAGCGGAGAGCTAGGAGTGCTGGAGACGGTCTGTGGCTGGCGCTCCTTCACCTCAGACTGTCTCGAGTGCTCCTGCAGTTTCGCGGCACTGTTAAGACATGCGTAAAAAACGCGTATGGTGCATGTGTCTACACTGTATAGGGACAAACATGAGTAATTTCCTCTGAGCCATCATGCCAGATATTTCATTACATGACTATTTTGGTATAAACATTTACCCGCCAGTGCGGCTGATAGCTTTCTGAGATTTACTCGTCAATCAGAAAAACTAGCTGCATGTGGCGCTTGGCAGGTGTTTATTTCGGATCCTGAATGCAACCCCAACTCCCATCAGAAATACAAACACCTACGGAGACTTATGTCACCTCTCACATAATCAAAGACCAGTTCTGCTCTATGAGCAATTATAAAAAACAAACAAAAAAACCCACCAATTTTGCATTTCAGTACTGAAGCCATTACATAAAGCACCCACAGGTGTCATTAATGTACTTAATTATATTATGACTAAAGCAGGTAATGAATGATATATGTGTATACAGGCGTTTGGATAGGGTGCTGTGCTCAGCAGCGTTGGCACACTTGCATGTTCCATTGTTTGCCATTAGTTTTACAGTTGTTACATTGTTGTCTGTACTGTACTAGATAAATTACTAATATGTAAGCACCAGTGCGCCTTGTTTAGCCTTGTGATAGCCAACCGGCTAATATAAACTTCTGAAGATGTCTTGTTTGAAAGCTGGCAAGTTGTAGTTTGATGCTACTTTTAACAGCCATTACAGCAGCAGCAGCTAGCTTTGCTGGCTTGATTGATCGATAACCGTCAGTACATTACTCTGTTACCATCACACTGGTGCATCCATGTGTCACTGGAGTTTTTCTCTCCTAGTTTCTCTTCCTCACTTTCAGTTTTGGGGTTTATCACAGGGCATACTGCGTAATTCAGCACTTACCAACCATCACATTTTAGGTGAAATTGTGCCTCCTGAACTACACACAGTGATATACAGTCACACAGACGTGTTAAGTGAGAGCAGACCTATATGTGTGTCATATAGTATTTAATTTTTCTTGTCTGTCCAGGCACATGTTAAAAACTGTGTGCCACTTTTCTATCTACCTTTATATCTTGCATAGTTTTAAGGAATGGAAAAAAATGTCTTTAACCTTTTTAAATTTTGCCATCACAAGGAGACATTATCAAATATTGGCCCTCGTTCTGTGTAATTTTTATGGTAACTTTTGCTGAAGCCATTGTTTTCGCCCAGATTGCCATGTGCCTTTTTGTATGATTGTTGAACAGCCAAAGCGTCCCATCTATATCATCTTCAGGGGACATTATAAGAGTGTGATTATGTGGCAAGTTCATATAACAGATGTCCGAGGAACGTTTAGACTATGATTGAGAAAGAGAGGACTTTCTGATGTGGCAAGGCAGGAAAGAGGGAAGCATTACAACTATGACAGCAAACAAAGGTAAATATGATGTCTTATGCTATTCCTTGTGAGAAAATTACTGGTGTGCTGTGGTCAAACTACACCACAACTTTAGTTTTTTGAGTGGCGCAGTAATATAGAAATGCTTGAGGGCATAATGATGGGTATGCAAACTTGTCTGTTTACAGGAAGTGTCAAATTGAAATGGTCTCCTGAAGAATAACAAGGAATGACTATCAGGAGAATGCTGGCTTCGCCAAAGTACGAGGCTCTCTCATCCCTTTACTGTGAATCAGAGACCGTCCTTTGCATGGTGACTTATAATACTGGTGTAGCTCTAGTATAATCACGTCTAGTAGAATTCAAATAAAGACATGTTACCTGCAAGGTCTTGAAACACAAGCAAACAATCATAGAAGTAAAGTAGAGGATAACACTTATCTATAAAACATATGTGAACAAAGGCATCAACTGGCTTTCAGCTCTCAGTTCAGTATGGGTCTGATATTGCTCAGCTTGTATTGGTGTAACATTTAAACCTTTCAACCAAACATTTTCCTATACACAGAGATTTTTGATTGTGATGATTGTAGAGTGTAGGTGTAGGTCGTGTTTTCCTGTGTTAATGCAGCAGCAACCCCGTATATCAAACCAAAAGTTGAGAATGTGGCTTGGTGATATGCACAGTGTTTCCTAGACATACTTTAGTTTATTCTTGGTAAATAGTTTTTAGTCTATAATATACTAAAGAATATCAAATATAATGGCAAATACCCACAGGAAGCTGTAACCAGCAATGTTTCTTGTGGTATTTTTACCTGATGAATGACATATATGGTTAATTGTTCATCAAAGTGGATTCATTTTCAGTAATTTGACTGATCATTAAATAGCTTGTTTTAGCATAAATGTTCCACAGTTAATTCTGTTGATTGTATGGAAGAATGATTTGTAGGTGATGCTGTCCATGTGTGAAGAAAGTCTTATTTATATTCAGTAACACTCAGTAATCCCTGTTCACTCTGGGATTCAAGGATAATCTGAGCACATTTCAACAGTTTTTTGTAGTGTCTTTGTGACGCCTCATTGAGGCTACCTTTTACACACATCACTGCAGTTTAATTTAGGTGCCTTGCAAAGTGTTCGCAGTGTATTGTGGTTCTTACAAATGTGGCTGAAGTTGTATGTTTTGTTTATGTTCTTCTGTATTTGCCAACAACAATAAGAGATTTTATTGTTTTACTTCTGTTGTCCCATATCAAATTGACTTTTTTTTTGTTACATACTGACAACATGGTGTTGTCCCCTTCTCTGAAGTCACCTGCTGTAGTGTATAACCAACTATTTCTAAGATTACTGTAGGATATCATCTAGAAATTATTTTCTGGTACCACAAAAGTTTCTAAATCACATTGATTTTAAAGGTTTGTCAAAAGTTTAAACTTCGATATGCGCTATTAATGTAACTCTCAAATAAATAACTATCAGATAATAATAAAGAAATATATATCAAACATTGGCTGCATATCCATCGACTACATCCACAAGTCCAAAAGTGTCTTTTTATTTTCTCTTTGGCCTTTTTATTAATGTTTTTTTTTTAAATGGTATTCTACCTCTAGAAATAAGGTTTAATGCTTTTCTGTTATTAAGATCTAATCCAAAAATCCTATTATTTAGACTATCTGCAATATAAATCCGAGTTAAGCTCTGCCTTTGTAGACACAGACTAATCAACAAATCATTCACACATCTCATTAACTACGGGATGTTTAAAATGTTGACTTCTGTTTACTTAATTGACAGTAATATCTAGTGTTAAGCAGCAGTTGATTAATGTGGTAAGAACAAAAATGACAGTAAACACTGT